>NC_052051.1:43798326-44105409 GCF_903992535.2 Arvicola amphibius
GAAAAATATAGAGCTCAATAAAAATAAAAAAAACCCTCTAAACACATTACACTGTGTTTAGAAATATATGTGGGCTTGGGAGAATTAAGAAACAGGGTGGAGAAAGTCCTTAAAAAAGAAATAGATTAATAAAAATAAAAGAAGAAACTGTCTTGAGCCCTTGATAGAACAGAGCTAGGCAGGAAAAACTAAACTGTGCTGGGAGAAAGAAGGGCAGAGTCAGGGAGAAGCCATGGAGCCACTGCGGGAGATAGACGCGGAAACTTTGCTGGTAGGCTACGACCTCATGGTTATGCACAGATTCATGGAGATGGGTTAAATTAAGATATAAGAGTTAGCCAACTGGGCGGTGGTGGCACACGCCTTTAATCCCAGCACTCGGGAGGCAGGGGCAGGTGGATCTTTGTGAGTTTGAGGCCAGCCTGGTCTACAAGAGCTAGTTCCAGGACAGGCTCCAAAGCTACAGAGAAATCCTGTCTCGAAAAAACCAAAAAAAAAAAAAAAAAGAAAAAAAAAAAGAAAAAGAGTTAGCCAATAAGAAGCTAGAACAAATGGGCCAAGTAGTGATTTAAATAATATAGTTTCTGTGTGATTATTTTGGGGCTGAGCAGCTGGGAACGAAGCAAGTAGTTTCTACAGCCTCCACCTTCCTAAGGCCTTCTATGCTTCTTGCCCACCACCGAGTAAGATGTCCACAAGGCAACTGCGAAAATCTTGGGCCCTGCCCTCCACATATCTCCCCTCTCCTCCGCCACTGAGCTACACCTGAGGACATTTGGGGTGAGCTAGAACTTTCTTATGTCTCCATTAGGCTTTGGACAGAAAGCTGGTGGTAGTGATTCCCTTGTGCTGATGTCTGAACTGCCTGGTAGGCATGTAACAGAAAGTCTACATTCACCGCTAAATTATCCTCAGCTCCATCAGTGGCCTGTGCTACATCTCTTCTGGGCTCTGCTCTTCCTGGCCTGCCTGGTACTGGGTCTCCAGCTGGCTAAGGGGGCAGCCTCTCATCCATGCAGCTGAGCTGCTGTGAGCTCTGAGTTGGGAAGGCTATAGAAACTGTTTATGGAAATTAACTAATATGTGCAAAGGCTATAAATTAATCTTAAATTGGAAACTGTGTTGGAGCTGGTGAGACTGGCTCCTGAGCTTTATATATGAGTTCACCCACACTCTACATTTAGGGTGTCAAGCTGGGACCTCGAAATTGGCCATGTCGCCATTTATGCCATAGAAGGTGACAGTTTATCTCCTCCCCTGAATGGTGCACCGACACACCTCTGGCTATCCATGGGTACACATGTAGGACAGCATAGGAGTTCCAGATGTGGGCAGAGTTTGTGGATATAAAAATGGGAGGAAGGCAAGATGAGCTCACAGAAGCCCCGGGTGAGGCAAATACTGATCCTTAGTGAGGAGTTGTGCTGGTGCCCAGAGGGGAAAATCTGATAAATAAGTCCATCTGCCAAGCAGAGGGCCAATGGCCTGGAAATTTGCACATGGGAGCCCTATAGAAAAATGATGGCAGTTGAAGCCTGCCCCAGGTGAGGCTCTACAGCTGGATTTCTGGGAGCATCTCTTTGCACTGGGCCAGCATCCTCTCCGCTAAGAGGAACAAAAGTACAGACAACACCAAGGTACTTCTTTGATTCTGCCCAAACCAAAGAAGCCCAGAAAATGCTGCTAACATGGGAGTGGGGGATGGGGGAGGCCACTGCCCTTTGGTCATTGTAAGTGGGTCAAAGGCTAGGGAAAGCCCACTAACCCTTTGCCTCTTGTTCAAAGGAAAGCAGAGGGGAGGACATGGTTGATGATGTTTTTGTATTTTATTTTATGTGTTTTGCCTGTATGTGTGTTTGTGAACCGTATGTGTGCTTGGTACCTGCAGAGGGCAGAAGAAAGCATCAGATCTGCTGGAACTGGAGTCATAGTTTGCGAGCTGGGAAGGAACCCAGGCCCTTGGAGAAGTCAGTGCTCTTACCTGCTGAGAAATTCTCCAGACTTCAAGGACATACTTTGGTTTTTCAGACTTTCATTTTCCCCCATTTCTCTCTCTCTCTCTCTCTCTCTCTCTCTCTCTCTCTCTCTCTCTCTCTCTCTCTCTCTCTCTCTCTCTCTCTCTCTCTCTCTCTCTCTCTCTCTCATCTCTTGTTCTTTGGTTTGAATCCAAGGCCACGTGGATGCTGAGCGAATGCACTACCATTAAGTACATCCTATTCCTTTTAGTTTTTGAGAGCTAGGTAACACAGAGGGGAAAAAGCCAGCTAAAAATGTAAGAAGCTTAATTATAGGTTTAGAAATTCTAGAACCACACACTGATGCAGCTCTTGCCTTTCTGACCCAACGTTATTCCCTGCTTTGTTCTTGAAACCCTTCTCCAAGGTGCTGAATTGGCCCGCAGGGGTTACTTGGGACGCAGGAGGCTAACATCCTCCTCTGGTATGTCCCAGTACTCACTTCATCTCTAATGAGCATGAGTGGGGACATCTTCCTTGAACACCCGTGGGTGCGCTCTCCACTGCCCTTCATCATTCTGATCGTCTCCCTCCCTCCCTCCCTCTCTCCCTCCCTCCCTCCCTCCCTCCCTCCCTCCCTCCCTCCCTCCCTCCCTCCCTCCTTCCAGGGAGGCCAGCTGTGGTAGTTAGTACCTCTGGCCCTGACCTGCTTGTTTCCTGCTTCCTCTAGTTCCTTTCTGCCTCCTAATAATTTCCTCCACAGCTTTTTGGCCAAGTCAGCTACATTGTTTAAGAAGGCGACTCTTCCATAAAAGGGTTAGTACCAAAATAGAATCTGGGAATCCCCAGGTGGGCGGGCCAAGGGAGACCAGTGCACAGGAAGGCATCTTGGGGGAAGATGGTGACAGCTGAGTACTGGGAGATGCACAATTGTGAGGGGCACCTTTGTGACAACCATGACGGTCTTTATGAATGAGGGTGCTCAGCTCAC
The DNA here is from genome assembly GCF_903992535.2 of Arvicola amphibius. NCBI lineage: Eukaryota > Metazoa > Chordata > Mammalia > Rodentia > Cricetidae > Arvicola > Arvicola amphibius. The sequence continues at coordinate 43,801,273 of NC_052051.1, forward strand.
GTGGTTTATCCTGGTCTGAAGCTTGCAGCAACAAAAACCAGTTCTTCCAGCCATCTCTGGGCTCAGTGCTTATGTGACAGCTTCTGGGCTTTGGGGTCCAGAGGGTGGGACCTTGGGCTTTCTTGCCTATTTCTACTCAGAGGTGACACTACCCCTGAGGTCCCAAGTCCAAGCAATGATTCCTATTTGCTAAGGGACCAGCTGAGTGTGTTTTCTTGGAGTCTTCTTTGGACAGTTTAGGATGGGCTTAGAGATGTCTCGAAGCACAGTAGCTTAATCCTGCTGTTCAAGGCTGACTTACTCTCATTGACAAGTTCCCGAATTTCCAGTGGTGGGCTGGTCTGATCCTTTGTCTTCTTCAAGCAATTCGGGTGCCTAGTTGAAATGGATCTCTGCCTTAGGGCAGGAAGGGTAAGCATGTGGCTGCTGGCTTGGCCAGGTTTACCAACAGGTCTGCTTTCCAATAAAGCTGTGTCTAAGCTTCTAGTGAGGGGCTATGGAACTGGTCACAATGACTATCTGTGGAGATTTTCTTGATCATTCTCCTTACAAGTGGGCTCTGTTGCAATGATGTCTGCTTTGGGGCATGTAAGCCCTTCTGCTAATGTTTCAGTACAGACCCTGGTTGACTCCAGAATGTGCCAGATGGGCATAACCTTAGGCACCTTAGGGCACCCTTGCCTAGCACAGTAATAGAGAAAAAGTGCTGAGTAGAGGTGTGGGTGTGTCCATACTGCGGTCCCTGATTCAATGTGCCACCACCCAACCCAGTTCCTGAGAGTCTGGGTAGAGAGGGTCACAACCACTGCTAGGGGCACATCTCACGAGGCCCAGAGGAGAAGATTCTGCAGGCTGCCATCTGCCTCTTGGGCCATGTCACCTACCAGGAGCTTGAGAGAGATGCTGGTTGATCTTTTGCCTAAGCTGAGAGGGGAGGGTGGCTACGGTGACTGGCTCCATCCTGTTCCTATTGAGCCTTACAATCTGGAACATTCTCACTGGAATGCAAGACCGGCATGCAAGACTGAGTCTGTCGAAAGGTCAGGCTAAACCTTATCCCAGGAGTCCCCTCTTGCTGGGGACATGGAGGTGGAGTCCCCAGACACTGCTTGTCGAGTGGAAGGCCCACCCACTACCTAATTTTCAGGTTTCCCTTCCTCGTGGTTTGAGCCAAGGACCAGGTCTGGAATAGACAATGTTGATGGTTGTGCTGTCTGAATGTTCCTCCGGGTCCTCAGGAAGCTTTTGTGTACCATCTGCCAAGGATGGCAGATGCAGAAACAGTGTTGGAGGGAGCATCAGCTTCTCACACTTCAAAGGGATCATTCTCATGATGCTGGGTCAGTGGGCATCACTAGCTATGTTCCCACACAACAGGGGATACCAAGGAAAGTTTGAGTTATAGACCTGCTTTGTTTTAGAGTTTTGTGGGAGCAAATATTTTTCTACAGAAGTAAAACCATCAAGCACTGCGACTGTCTGCATGAGGTGTTTATTGTTTGCCAGATAAGAACAACCTGAAGTTCCTACCAACAAGAAAATTGTTAAGTCAGTCACAGCACATCTGTGCTGTGGAATGTTTCACAGTCACCTAGAAGGGCATGTTAACTAGTTAGATATTATAGGACTCAATGGCAGTCTATTAAGTCAGAAAGGTAAACTGCAGAGAAACAAATATTACACACAAGATTGTAGTGTTTTAAAGGTTGTAACGAGGCAAAATAAAAACCCTTGTCTTTATACTCAAACATGGTAAAGGGGTTCACGCCTCAAACTAGGCTAGAAGGAGGAGGTGGGGCTGGAGAAACAAGAAAACCTAAGTCATTAAAAAATGGACAGAAAGTACTAACTGAGGTTAAATAAAGCTTTAAGGCGTCCAGCGCCCAGTATTAGGATTGCAAGTTTCTGCGAATGAGCAAAGGAACAGGGGAGTCAGGAGAAGGGAAGACAGCACTGACGGAATTGGACGTGAAGCACAGCCACTTTCGCTCTGCTCCAGTTTGTGCAGCAGGTCTACAACACACACACACACACACACACACACACACACACACACACACACACACCCTAACTTGGTAACACTTGGGAGGAATAAGAAAGCAATGGCTGGTGAGATCGTTCATGTTGTCAAGTCACCACTAAAATAATCTTAAGAAGCGCCTTAAGGGGCCCTGTTCTTAATGGGGAGCCAGGAAGTAAACTCTTGGCGAAGACAAAGCCAGACTCGAAGGTTCTCATTCTGAGCTGGGAGAGCAAGGGCGTCTTGGCTAAAAAATAAAGAGGCAAAATTTGCAATCAAATCACATGTGAGCTGTCACAGTTCAGTTCGCTGGTGTTACAACCAACGGTGTGAGAGAACACAGTGATCCCGGAACACGGACTACGTCCAGTCTGAGCCTTTTTATAGCAGAATGAAGTTGATTGCCAACAGCTTTGTGTGCCCACCCTGGTTGACACACCAACACCACCGTCTAAGAATGATTCTTTCTTTATTACCTGATAGTAAAAATGGCATGCAAGGAAGAAACTGTGTGTTCAGGGCTTCTCCTTGCTCTCTGGTTTAGGATTAGTTGACAGTGGGAGCCAAGGAGGCGTGTTGGGCTGGCAGGACACTGCTGCCACAGGCTGGCTTGTCTGTGCTGTCTGACTGGTGGCAGAATGTCCAGTGGAGGGCTGTGTGTCCTTGGGCTCCCTGCTCCAGCCTGTGAAGCTGCCCAGAGGTGTCCTTGAGAAGACCTGATAGCAGTGGGAACTCGGCACATGAGGTGCTGATATCAATGCTCACGTTGTTCTGAAATGCTGCAGATGAACCCTTTGACAATACATGTGTGTCCCCCACCCCATCCCTCCTCACAGATGCTGCTCCTTTTAAAAGATAATACACCCCAATACTGCTCAGCAAATCCCGGGGGCCCCCAAAGGGGAGGAGGGCCTGTGGAAGAAACTAAAAGAGTTAGATTTTTAAAAAAAATTTAAATAGTTATATTTTAATATATATTTATGTTCAGAGTGGTAGAACAGTATATCAGTTCTTGTGATAACAAATTGAGTCTCTTGAAAAATACCATTCTCTTAAGCTTTTTGACCAGTAATTATATTTTTGGAGTATTAAATGATTCATAGAGACTAACCCTCACCAAAGTGTTTTCAAAAATTGATAACTTACGAAAAACTCTGTACAAAGGGAGCGTATTTAAAGATGCTCACAGGATACCTAAGAACACACACACAGGACCAGGGGGCATCAGAAGTAAACAAGCATCTGGGCTTGGTGGCATGCCTGCAATCCCAGCATTCAGGAGGCAGAGGCCAGAAGATTGTGAGTTTGAAACCAACCTGGGTTAGGTAGAGATTCCCATCTAGAAACACAGAGCAACGAAATAAAAAACAAAGACGCAAACATGTCATTTACAAGGGGTTCATTAACTCTGCAGATCATTGCAGGGACCAGAGCAGTAAACACCAATCCTTGTGGACTAGAATCTAGGCACCACAAACACACCCTGCCCCAAACTTGCTCTTTGGGAGGTGAATGGCAAATTTCCCTGCAGTCTAATTTCTGAACCTTTGTCTAGTGTAGTGGTCTACTTAGATTAACGTCTTTGTAATATTTCAGTCTTACTGTAAGGTGTCAAGGTGCATAGTTGCTGCGCAGGGACTCCCACTTATTTTAGGGTGTGGCTTCCACTCCACACACAAACCCGGACTTGGACCTGTGAGTCCTGAAGTGATCATGAGATAACGCTGGGCTACACAGAGCAGAAAACCTGAGGGGAGACAAACCAGGAGAACCCCGGCTCTGCTGCTTCCTGTCTGTATTGGAGCGTGATTTCAGCAATGGAAAGCCCAGTTTTCCTGGCTACCTCCACGAGCTGGGGGATCAGGTGCAGTGAACAGAACGATTTATATGTTCTTTCCCTGGTCTGTCACCTAGTGGAGTTGCGAAAGCACTGAAACACCGTATTAAACACATGGTTGGGAGGACACGTACTTGGGAGGGACTTTAGAAGTGCCGTGAATCGCTACACTCTGGTACCTTCATGACACTTGGGGGCTAGAGAGTGAGAACTAGGGTACCACTGTCCACCTTTGCCCACCAGCTCACCTCTGTGGCTGCTAGCCTCATTGTTTATTTTACAATGAACCAAATGAAACCCAACAGGCAGACCATTGCTGGTTGGTCCACAGCGACCCGCAGCGCAGCTCCCCGTTCCAGCCAGAATTCGCAGTGCTTGGTGGAGCAGATCTCTTTGATCAGCCGCCAGAGGACTCGCTGGTGGAGCCTGCTATCCTGCTTCTCCCGGGAGAACTCAGCCTGGTTGGCCGCCTGGGTGGCATTGATGCAGCTGGCCACCAGCATCTCCTTGGTCACATTGGCTTCAGAGCAGCCTTCGTAGTAGATCCCATCCGGGAACTGCCAGTAGTTGGCCGCGTAGTATCTGTTGCCCTCTGCTCCGAAGTCGATGTCCAGCTTCCGGCCTTGCTTGATGAAAGCTCCTGGGCGGTTTTCAGCCACACGGGCTTCTGTGATCTGGTTGCTGCTGGGCAGGGTCTTCCGGTTCCACTTGAACCTGTGTTTTATGCCCCTTGCCTTGATCGTGGAGAGGTGGCTGGCAAGCAGCATGCAGAGGATGGCCAGCCCCCATGTGCCCAGGCGGTTCTTCATGGCGTCAGAATCTGCAAGGGAAAGACTGGGCTGTTATCCTCCCCACAGGCCTCGGACTCCCACCCTCCAAGAGGTGACAGATTTTAAAGGAAGCCTCGGCTCATAATGATGTCTCATGCACAGGCTACTTGGGTCAACTTTACTGCCATTTTTTTTTTTGCCAGGGATTTCTCCACTTGATCTGTTCTTTACTGTTTAGGGCAAATGAGAAGCTGCACACGGCTATTTTAAAGCTGTTAACCATGCATAGGAAAACAGATGCACCATGTAGGTGGCTTTCCCTCATGCTGCCCAGGTCTTTCATGTCCACAACCCCTGGGACGTAAGAGTTGGAACCAAAGGACCTGATCTAGGCTGTGTTTTCAGTCTTCCCTACTTCCTATTGATTTCCCTGAGTTGGCACTGGTCCAGATCCATTCCACTGTCTCCTCTAAAAAACTGGCTGCTGGTTCTAAAGGGATCAGTGAGAGGAGGAGGCCAAGTTGGAGGGGAAAAGGAGAATGGACACAGCCATCTCTGCAGAGCCTGGGGTCCAGGTCTCCTACATCACCATCAAAATGTGTTGTTGGTAGCTTTCCCAATCTCACCCAGGGGACAATGTGCCCTCTGCTCATGCTTATAGATTTTAGTTACACACTTATTAAATGTCAACTACTACATCAAGCCCTTCTGTGATATGATCTAATTCTCACAAGAAGAAAGTAAGTACTTTTATCCAATTTTTATGAGACGTTCTGGGATTCAGAGATATCAAGTAATTTGCCCAGAGCTGTGCCGTAGTAGGTGGCCAACTTGAATTCAACATTCATTCTGAGAGCAGACACCATTAACTGTCCCACTGCCCATGAGGGATCCAGGGGCGGGTACTGCTAATGGTTTGTGTTGCTGGGGGCATGGCAACTTCTAACTCAACAGAAATCAAGGCCATTAAGGGATTTCAAGAGACATTAGAGCAATGGTCCTCAACCTGTGGGTCTCGACCCCTTTGGGCTCACACATCAGATATACCGCCATTCATTTATTTAACATTGCATTTCATAACCGTAGCAAAATTAGAGTTATGAAGTAGCAAAAAAATCATTTTATGGCTGGGGGTCATCACGACCAAAGGCACTGAACTAAAGGGTCGCAGCATTAAGCAGGTTGAAAACTCCTTCATTAGAGGAAAGGGCTGTTAGCAAGATGTGGGAGACTGCCAAGATCATCCCAAGGTCCAAAGAGCTGCTGATCTCAGGGGCTTTCCCCCACCCCCATCGTCACCAGTTGTATCAGCTGTGACATCTTGCTCCCGAAGCTGTCACTGTGGAAATCACCCTGGAGACCAGCCCCAGAGTGTTCCAGCACCAAGATCTTTGTCTGTGCTGATCAGGGACATAGAGAGGATTCCTACGGCACAGTGGGTCAGGCTGAACCTAGAGGAAGAGGGCGGGCATGCCTCCACCGCTCTCTGTAGAGCATCTCCAGACAGGCTCAGTCCTCCTGTTAGAGTGTGTAACTCTGGGGTAAGACTGGTGCTTAGTGTACAAACAAAAACAAAAGCAAGACACAAGCCTATCCCAGCCTAAGAAGACCATACCTACCCCAGTCACTTCTGGAGGATGCAGAGGGACCTCACTGCCCCATCCTCGTGGGCACTGCCTGTCTCAGCCCTTGGGCAGCTAAAGTATCCAACCTCCAGCACCTCCCACCCCGATCACAATGAACTCGAATCAACTTTTTCCCAAAGAGGTCCAAGTATGGAGTTAATATTTATTGATCTCCCACATAGGGGCTGTACCCACCCCATGATATCCACCCATACCATAGTAGGAGAAATCTTAAAAGTGATATCATGGAAAATGTCTAAGAGTGAGTCAAATATTTTTTTAAAAAATGAAAGCACAGATTTGTTGAGAAAGGACTTAGTTTTCACAGATAAGGGCTTAAAAGCAGAAACAAAACTCCCACCAGTTGGCCCCGAGGTAGCATTTCTCAGTAGCATCACAGCATGGGAATGCAGACAAAGGCAGCTAGGATGGGGCTCTCATAGCTTCCCTGCCTAGGACTCGGCGGACAGGAAGGGAAGTAACAAGCCACTGCTGGGCCTGGGAAACCCCTGTCACATACCTCCGTTCTCTGCTACTGTAACGTCTGGAGCCAGGAATCCACACTTCTCCGGAACACTTTCTCTGGGTCACCACTCAGCTATATAGGCGCTGCCGGGGGAGGGGGCCTCTCTCCCGGGTAGCCCTTCCCTCCGCAGCAGGACCAATCAAGGGCTCCCTGGTCACTCCTCCATCCTGGAAGATTAAAGTCTCTTCACTGATAAAACCACGTGAAGATCTTGAAGTTAAAAAAGTTAAAAAAAAAAAAGACCTGAGAACAATATTCAGAATTACAGCTTGCGTGGTTTCCATTGCCCACAGGCAGGGGGGCTTAAGGAAGCCTTGCTGGACACATCTGTTGTCCTGACACTTAAGACAAGCCTCCAGTGGCAAGGGGCCTCTTTCAGGCAACCTGCAAGGAAAGGAACAATTAAGAAGGACTGGCTTTTGCCTCTACCCCATACCCTGTAGCTGGAGCCCATACAGATGGAAGAGTTGCTAGGCTTCTCCTGGTTAGATGGGAAAGCCAGACGGAGTGAGTGGAGACAAAGCTGAGGATTTCCCAGTACTTTGGGCTGTTGGGGTCCCTAGGGATACTTGAGGTTAGCCCCAAGGCCAATCAATAGGCTACAGACCCGGAGGGAGGTAGAGCTAGATGCAGCAGAAACCAGCTATGCACAGATGATGATCCTGAAAGTGTTTTCCCTTGAGGACTTCACGACCACCCATGCTCAGGCACAGTTGAGGAGGAAGGACTAGAATCATTGCATCCACACAATAGTGGGAGGCTAGGTATGGGTGACTGTCCCAAGGCCTTAAACACTGAGACTTTCCAGACTGTTCCTGCTATGATCACTATGGAAAAGCAAAATTAAAAGTGAGTTCTGTAGGTGAGGACAGGTAAGACTGTATACACAATGCAGTCTTCAATGTATCCCACTGCCTCTCCAGTTTTGGGCTCCTTTGCAAACTAAGGTAAGCTGCCTTTCCTATAAAAGTCAGCAGGTGGCGCCAGAAGAATGTACAAAGGTTTCCAGCCTGGCTGTGAACTCAGGCTGCCCCTGCAGAGCTACTTCCTTGGATTGAGGATTTCCAACCACGAACCCATCCATTGCCTTTGTTTGACTTTAAAATTTTGTTTCATTTCCTCTTTTAAGAAATGTTTGCATTTCTTTGTAGACTTACAAACTGTCTGTGCATGTGAACACACATGACAAACAACACCTCCATTAAAATCATTGTGTAGATTATTTTGCAAAATACAGAGAAACAAAACCAACCAAATGATCCCCCAAAAAAGCCCACTTCTAATATTTTTACTACCCAAAGGCAATGATCCCTGAGATTTTGTTGATTATATACATATGTAAGGACATAATTAGGGTTTGCTGCAGAAGGACCGAGAATCTTCTAGTCTATCAATTCGGTACTGGCCAGATCACAGGCTCAGACAGGCCCAAGCAGCAATGTAATCTGGGGCCTCATCCCTCCATATGGAATCTGTGTACTGACCCTGTGATTGCCCGCCTCCCGTCCCCACGGGTGCCCACCTCCCTCGGCTCTTTAGTCCTTTTCTGAGTAGGGCTTTGCCAGAGTATGGTAGGAGGCAACTTCCAAACTGAAGAGACTACAGATTTCCCTTGATAGTGAACAAAGAGCCATTCTCAAAGCCACCAAGACGTGTGGAGGACAGAACATGCTGGATGGAGAAGAAGGAGGAGCTCTGCCAGCAGCCAAAAAGACAAGAAAAGTGTGAGCCAGCTGTGGAGCCTGCACAGCCAGCCCTGTCTCCCAGACGGCCTTGCGCCCTAAAGGACAGGAAGCAAGTGAGAAAGAGGGAGGGTTCTTTACAGGCTAGAGAGACCAGGGCCAAGGGCATTGTCTCCCCACCCTGACAGTGATGTGAGAGCTACCAGGGTGTAATGGACCACCTTGGGATGTGGGTGTTCTGGGACCCCGGGGGCTGTGGCACACATCCTGTGAATGTACAAATATCAGAAATTTAAGTGTGTTGGAAAGAAGTGACAGGGAAAAGGGGGACATGCATGAGTGGATCTTTATTTGATAACTTCTTCAGTTTGCTTAGATCTTGGATTAGTTAGGAACTCTGAAAAGTAAATACAGTGACCATCAAGACACAACCTCCCATGTGAAATAAACTCCACATCAAAAGGTTTCTGTGCAGGAAGATCATTCCCTGCATTCATGCCAAGGAAGAGAATAGAATGGGTTAGCCAAGCTCCATCATTAATGCGTCTAGGGAGGGAGGGAGGAAAAGAGGGGAGGGAGGGAAGGGAGAGAGAGCGAGAGAGGGAGAGAGCGAGAGAGCGAGAGAGCGAGAGAGGGAGAGAGAGCGCGAGTGAGCTAGAGAGAGAGAGAGAGAGAGAGAGAGAGAGAGAGAGAGAGATCCTAGTCTCTAAGATGGAGTGAGACATTAAGAGATCACGAGGGAAGACTCCCATGGGTGAAATTCATGTCCTTGTAGAGAGACTGGGAAGCCCCTCATTGCTTCTGTCAGGGGAAACAAGCAAAGACCTATGAAGCAGAGAGCAGGCACGGACCTGCTGGCACCTTCACTTAGATCTTCCTTGTTGTGGTTAAATTTGATTATCAAATTTATTGGATTGGGAAACAAACACTTGAGGGACTGGTGAAGTCACCTCCGGGCTGTCTGTGAGAACATTTCCAATGCTGGCCAGATCCCGAGGGCTCCGCCATATTGACTGGGTTCAGTCGTTGGTGGACTCGTGTTATAGCGGAAGGTGGATGACAGACACAAGGCAGGCCTGGTTGGAAGAAGAGCCCTAGGGAACTTCATCTTGCCTTGGCCACTTCCTGCTCGGTCCTCTCCTCTCTTCCCCTCTACAGCGAGGTGAGGGGGCTTGCACCAGAGAATCCAGCGGTGGTGTAGCAAGCGCCTCCAAACTGAAACTTTCCCTACCAGGAAGAGAGAGGGAAGCTGGCTAGGACTCGAGGACTAAACAAAACTTATAAGATCCAGAAAGCCGAAACCTAAAGGATCCTCTCCCCCTCCCCAGGATATATGATTGCTGGGGACAAGTTACCAGGGGACCCACCAGCTTTAATGGTGTAAGGAACTCCAGGAATGGGGGACAAGTTACCAGGGGACCCACCAGCTTTAATGGTGTAAGGAACTCCAGGGATGCAGCTGCCTGAGTTGTCTCCTAAGCCTCTGGAGGGGCTCCATGGTGAGGCAGCTTCCTTTCAGGCAGTCCTGTGGGCTCGTACTCTTATTCCCATAAGCGGCCTTGATAAACTCACCGGTGCACTGAGCTAGACTGGAGTGGAGCTGGTTCTTGAGTCTATCATCGGGTCCTCTCTGTTATAGACACTGTCATTCATTTGTGCCTCCTCGGGAAAAGTCACACCACACAGTTGGCACATGAACAGGGGCTCACAGAACCAAAGATGAGTCGAGGAGGAGTGGCTTCGTGAAGCTAAGAAGGGGTTGAAGCATGCCCAGACCCCAGATTTTCTCATTCTGAGAGCCACGGGATTGCTCCCTGGCCTTGCCCAAGCAGACCCCAAGTGTAGATGCGCCCTTTCACAGAGCAACTGATAAGGTCATGGGTCTCCAAGGCTACAGGGACTGGTTGCTTATCTGACTACCCAGTCAGATAAGAAGTCCTTATAAGGACCGGACTTATATGGACTTGACTTTCTACATGACCTAATAAAGTTCCTTCACCTGTTACCCCTGAGTATGCAAATGAAGTGTCCTCCATGTTCTTGCCAATGATATACACCGCATGAATCAAAAAGGCCATTCTTCTTAGAGTTTAAATGTCCCTTGCCCCCTCCAGATAAATGAGCTGTCCTCTGATATAGTCTCCCAGGTGTTCTTATTCCTGGGTGATCCACCTTGGCCCCACCCATGCTAGGCCTCTCTGGTTCGGCTAGTGCTCAATAGTCTGACCACGACAGACGATGAAGCGGGCCTCGAGTCAGGCAGCCCTGTACTGGGAAGGAGTAGCTGCAGGGCCCTTGCATTGGGGAGGGATGACTGCATGGCCCTGCACTGGGAAGGAATGGCTGTATGATCCTGGTTTGTATGCTGACCTATGTAGCCAAGGCCAACCTGTGTGAGAGGGAGCACCTGTGGAGCAGGCAGTTCCGCCTGGCTCTTTGCCCATGCGGTATGAGATGATGGGCATCCTTGAGGAGGTGGTGGTCACATGCTCTTTGAGATGAGTGACAGGACATACAACCAAGGCTAAGCTGTCAGAGAATGGGTGTCTTTGGGGGGAGGAATCTTAGGGTGGCCATCTTCTCTATGATATGGCATCCTGGGCTTCGTTGATGAGCTACCATGTGAATGTGGGGATGTCCCTTGAAGCTCTGGTGAACTAGAGGACATATCGTAATGCCTGTAGTATCACATGTAGGACTGAAAGCACACCGCGGCATCAGTTGCATGGCTTGTGTTGTGGGTAATAAGACATGTAAACAAGTCTGGGCTGTTTTTCCCGAAAGAACTTGCCTGTAGATGCGGGGAGGGTTTGCAGTGGGGAAAAGATGTGTGGATGTGCCTGCACACTCATCTCCAAACTGCCGAGGAAAGCAGAAGAGGGGAGGAGATGGAGACATTGGCTTGCTGTTTCCTTTAGCTAGCAGGGTGCAATGGCAAGAGAATGTAAATTAGATCTATGCCAAAGAGTCCTTCCTGCGATCCTTGGAGCCCGTGAGAGCAGCTGGATAACAAGGAGGAAGAGAACAAGGTGAACCTGATAAAAGATACCCTTTGCGACTGACCTTTCATACAGAGGAAGGGAATATCTGTGGTCCAGCATGTAGGTGGAACATTAATCATGACCTGGTACCAAACAATATGTAATCAGGGAATGCTCAGCATCTGGATTGCTTGGGCTGGAAGGACTTTTAAACAAGCTTTGTAAGCATCACAGCCTGGTCTGTGAGGTCAAGGGGTGTGGGGGCAGATGGGATTCACTGAGTGACGCAGAAATAGATAACCTGATAACATGGCTGTCCAGCCCTCCTTGAGAAAAAGGCTGCAGAGACTGAAGCAATACAAGGGAAACCAGGATCCAACGGGACGGCTCCTATGAGCAGTTGGGAATACTTTATTATTGTCTTATGAGGTCCCCACAAATGTCAGAACTGACAGACAATCCAAAAAGGACAGGCATTGTTGGGAACTGAGTATAGGAGGGTGCTGGTTGATGGTGGTTCACTAAACTAGATAGGGCTGGATTCACAGGAGAATTCAGAGAGAGACTGATTCAGTGGGGATCCAGGGAATGGTATGGGCCTTCAGTGGCTTTGCTGAGACCCATGGTGGTCTTTATAAGGTAGGAGAAACTTGATGGAGCAAAACGGTTTAGAGCAGCTCACAAAGAGATTCATTAACTGAACTCAGGAGGGGTTGAGAGAAGGACAAAACAGAAAAGGGGTTTGTCAGGGTCACTCAAAGGTGGTGAGATGTGTGTCAAGCCGGAGTTTTCCGAGAGAGAATTAACAGAGAGTCAGTGACGTGCCAGCAGCACCTGGAAGGTTCTAAAACCTGAGAAGCAGTCAGAGAATGCATAAACAGTAAGTAACACAATGCAGATGAAAAGGCTTGGGCTGGCGGTGAAGGGTTATCTCCCCCGACTATGTGACTATGCAGTGTATGTGGCTCCCTCTTTGCCCAGTTCAGCTGCCCAGTTGCCCAGGTTCCTTCCTTCCTTCCTTCCTTCCTTCCTTCCTTCCTTCCTTCCTTCCTTCCTTCCTTCCCTCCCTCCCTCCCTCCCTCCCTCTTTCTTTCTTTCTTTCTTTCTTTCTTTCTTTCTTTCTTTCTTTCTTTCTTTCTTTTTGATTTTTTGAGATAGGGTTTCTCTGTGGCTTTTTGAGTCTGTTCTGGAACTAGCTCTTTTAGACCAGGCTGGCTACAAAGCTAGAGATCCACCTGCCTCTGCCTCCTGAGTGCTGGGATTAAGGGTGTGCGCCACCACCGCCTGGCTTCAGTTGCCCAGTTTTTTACAGCCGTGTGTAGCTGGTAGAAAAGCAAAGACTATGGTGCTGGCCTGCAGCATATCAGAACCAAGGCTCTAACTCCAGAGGCAGTCATGGTAGCTAGAGCAAAACCCCTGGGCCTGAGCTGGCCTGAGCTCTGCTGAGACCATCAGCAGTGAGGAGACAGACAGACGGCTGCCCGCTGTAGCACCAGGGTCACAGAAAGAGAAGTCAGGTGGCTCAGGAAAGACGTCGGATACAGAGAACTAGAAAGGGTCCTGGCTCCCATCCATGCTGCCGTCCCCAAGACTGTCCTTTAGACAAAACAACCGGCAGGCTGATGAGATCATGTTGTATTGGACATTTGCATTCTTAGCACCCCCTTAGCTGCCCAAGATCACTGGAATGGATGATAGTGACCTTTAGAGATCTTGTCCATCTTCCATAAGAAGATTTCACTGTATAATGTGAAATGTTTTATGTCTTACATTTTTTAAAAAAATTTTTCCTTTTTTTTAATTTTATCTTTTCTTTTTCTTTTTTGTTTTTTGAGATAGGGTCTCATCATGTAGCTTTGGCTGGCCTGGAACTCTACTATGTAGACAAGGTTGGCCTGCCTCCTGAGTTCTGGGATTAATGATGGCAGTTCTATAGATTTTTAAAGCATCCAGAAGAACAGTCAAAAAGAAGAAAAAGGAGAAGGGGGAGGAGGAGGAGGAGGAGGAGGAGAGTTTAAATGAAGACACTGGGCAAGTGGGAAAGGACATTTCTATGAGTTGCTGGCCAGAGAGCCCTTCAAGGTCTCATAAACTAGAAAAGCTATTGCCACTGTTGTTGGTTGCATTGAAGAACTAGATGGTAAGTACCTATTGCAAAGGCATTGCACACTTCTGATTCATGACTTCAGAAAATCAAGATAAGGGTGAACTGGAAGTTCCCTCCATGCTGGCTAGCTTTGATAGTGCCAGAAAGTCCCTTGTGGGCTGCTGGGGGAGAATTGTCATCAACGGTCCTGTTGGCTATATAGACTTTAGGTCTTTAATTACCATATGCCAGGCAAGATATGCTCATTGGTGCAACAATGACCCAACAGTTAGGGTGTAACCAACTGCTTTCCAATTGGGTTTCAAGGCCCAACCCACAATGCCGGTCATGTGGCTGCCGTAGTCATCCACACTCCTGTGGGTAACCCCCATATCTACACTCCTTTACACACTCAGTAAGTCCACTGGTTTATGCAGCTAGATTTGAATAGGATACTTTCTTTTGTATTGTCATTGTGGCCTTTTGGGGTTGACTAGCTATTGGTTCACATCTCCTTAGGAAAAGTCACCTGACAGGGGCCAATAAATAAACCACTAACAGCATCCTCTCAAGCTGTGAGGAACATAAATCCTCCCCCTTTATCAGTGCCAGGTATTTGGTCACAATGACAATAAAGCGGCTAACACATCCCCACCCACAAAGACTCTGGTGCTTTGTCTCAGAAGAACTGTGATACGCCCCAAGGAGTACTAAAGGCTGCTGCCCACCCCATGCAGGAAGGAGCAGTTGCCTGTGAGGTAGACTTTGGGTCTAGAGAAACAGTGGGGACATGGGAAGCAGGACCAGAGTGGGTACTGTATTTTAAGGTGACCTCGGGCTATCTAGAAATAAGTGGACCAGCAAAGGTAGAGACTCCCAGCTGAAGGTTGGGAGATTAGAGGAGGGGCAGACAGTGCCATGCTCCTCCATCAGTTTAAAGTTCCTTGTTCTATGTTTCTCATTGTCTCTGATAATTCAGAAAGCATGATGGAGCCTGGCCTTGAACTTGAGATTCTATCGCTTCAGACATCTTGAGTGATGGGCGGACAGCTTGATCTGCAGTCTGCGTTGAATGAAATATGAATGCTCCTAAGTATGGAAGAGAAGGTTTTTATCATACATATGAGGGAGAGAACAGCTAGAGGCATTTGGAAGATTGCACATGGCCAGCAGAATAGACCAGACCATTGGTGGGGGCAGGGAGAGGGAGCCAGAGAGGAAGAAAAGAGAGAGGAAGTCAAGCAAGTGGACCAGAAGAGGAAGAAGAACCAAGAAAGAAAGAAGGACAAAGAGGCCAAGAGAACTTATGGCCAAAAGACTGGGCTATGCAGGAAAGAGAAGCTGGGGAAAACGAAGTTTGAAGCTTAGGTGCTGGAGAAGTTTAAGGTAGGGGCAGGGTGAGAGGTGCTGAGTGAACCAGACCTCTGTAACAGGCGCTTGTGATGTTGAGACAGCTTGTGGCCACTGTCATTATCCCTAGTGGTCTTTACTCTCATGGGGGTCCTCAGGTGTTAGCCACGAGCTCTGCCCATGCCACTCCAGTTCCCATTAGAGGCGAGCTTCATGGGAAGAACCCTCTGCCTCACACAGACACTGCTGTCCCTTCTGGGCATCTCTGGGGAAGGCTGCAGTTGATAATGACAACTGGTTCTCACATCCATGCATGAAGTGCCACAGGTTCCATGTCATGGCGGCTACAATGAAGGCTTATCAAATGCTGTTGGGTGCATACATTTGGGAGGGCAGAGTTCCAAATACATCCTTCCCTTGACATAGTATAGAGCATTGTAAGTTTGCAATGGCTGCTTTGAATGCACAGGCAAGTGTTAACGTGTTAATTGTTGACTTACCAGAAGCACTAATGAAGCATTTAGGGCGGTAAAGGCAGTTGGCAAAGAACATAGAAGTTGGTGCCTGAGATTGGGTCTGTGATAACCCTTGGTCTCAAATCAAAGCTCTCTCTGCAGGTTAGCTTTGGTGGTGAAAGCAATTACCAAGCTGCAGAGCCAGACAGGAAAATGCCAAGGAGCTCACTTCTTGGGACTAGATCTGGCGAGAAATAGGAATTAGGGACTCAATATTTCAAGTACTCTTACTGCAGTATAACAAAGAAAAAAGTACACACACACACACAAATACAAAATCCAGTCATTTTTAACAAACTCCATACCTCTATTTATGTATGCAATAGGTTATTCCCAGCACTCAGATCCTCAGTGGTACCCAATGTCTTGACTTTTAATATTAGGCTAGACTTCCCTGTCTTTCGTGTGGGATGTAGATGAAATCACATGGTAGGCTCTCCTTTAGGGCTGACTTCTTTTGATTGACATCATGTGTGTGTGATTCACCAACATCATCATCTTAGAGCCATGATCTTTGGATTCTCATTGCTGGATTTGGTTACATAAACAGACCACAATCTACTTGTCTGTTCATCTTTTGTGAATGAACCTATTGCTATGAAAATTCTTTTGTAGGTTTCTTGGTAAACACAGTGTTTCCATTTCTATTGGGCAAATTACTCGGGTGGAATTCTGGCCACTGGTGAGGCATCTGGCACACCCTCGTGACACCCACTTCCAACATGGATGCCCTCAATTTAAAGAACTGGCTAAATCCTCATTTTACTCTAACTGCCA
Source organism: Arvicola amphibius (assembly GCF_903992535.2). Taxonomy (NCBI): domain Eukaryota; kingdom Metazoa; phylum Chordata; class Mammalia; order Rodentia; family Cricetidae; genus Arvicola; species Arvicola amphibius. Next base: position 43,817,442 of record NC_052051.1, read on the forward strand.
CATGAGAAAATGTCAGATTTTGCATCTGGATATGAACAACAGCCAATGAAAGTGGCAAGTAGGTGTGAGGGTACACACAGCGGAGGAGGCCGGGTATAAAAGTCAGTGCAGGAAAGGCCAAATCATCCCAGACCCACGTCCCAACACATTCTTTTTTTTTTTTTCCAACACATTCTTAAGAGATTCGGCAAGGCCCAGAGGAGAGGGAGCAGGTGCAGAGGAGTGGGAAGGAACGCAATGTGGGCTCCTGAGAAGCTGAGCCCCACACGAAGCCTCCTCTCGCAATACCTGACGTTCACATAGCCCAAGCTTGCCAAGCATCTTAGTGTGTGACGGAGGCACACCCTCACTCACCTGCATAATTTCCTTGTGAGCTTGAGAAACAACGCCTGGACAGAATGAGAAGTCAGGAGGGAAAAACAACAGGTTTCCACCAGGTGGAAGAGAGGTGTGGAAATAGACTCTACAAGGGCCACTTAGGATGAGGAGAGGAGGTGGTGTTGGACTTGGCTGGGGCCTGAAGCAACCTCCACAGCCTCCGAGCACACAACATTTCTTCGAGGCCCAGAGCTCGCTTCCAGAAAATCTTAGCTTGGTTCTGAATGAACTCTAGGTCCATGACTGTTCAAGAACCTTGTACTATTTCTACTTTCTTCATGATCACCCTCCCACCCCCTGCTTTCAGTTATGAACCCTCAAAGGGGTCGTTATTCAGTTTAGTAAGCTGGTGTGTAGAGAAAGAGTCTTCAGACTGGATCGTGAGAAAAGACCAATGCTCATGGGCTTCTCTTTCATTGAGTTCTCTGGTCCATAGTCCACAATGAGCCAGGGCAGATGACGCACAGCAGAAAGGGCCTGGATGCTTAGGAATCATCCAAGTGGTTTCCTTCTACATTGAAGTTGGGGCCTTGGAAGGGTGAGCTTTATTATGAAGCTGAATGGATGCCTCCAGCGTGTAAGGGCACATCCCTTGCCTGAGTGGTGCTGGTGAACGGGGTGGCAGGCATGCCCACAGGGTGGGCTTTGCATCATGACGGCAGAGGACTTTGCCAGTTTTCCACAACTCCCACTGAATTACAGCCAACACTCCCTGCTCCATGTTAACTCGTAATTAGCCCAGCTTTATGCCAGGACTGTTTGCCACATTATCTGTGTGGGAGGAACACTCTCTGGCTTAGAACTTTGGCATCTTCACAGACATCAGCCAAACTACACAAATTTGGTTGAACATGAAACTTTTCACTTGGTGCCAGACATCGTGGTGCAGCGGTTGAGCTCCATACAGAATGGGAACATTTCTGTTTGTTCTTTGGGGGGCACAAGCAGGTGGCACCTATGGCAATCCTAAAGTGAATGCTGAGCAGAGACTTCTAGCTGTATAAGGGCACAGAGTAGACCATATCTCTTGGGGGAAAGCCTGGAAAGCCCAGAAAGCCCACAACGGTTCTGAGGATGTCTTAGGATGTGCACAGAACAGCAGGCACACTACTGGGATGCTCACAAAGAGATGGTGCCCACTGAATTGTGTCCTCACACGTGTGAGCCATGATCCAAACACAGCCCAAGTCCTAACAAGGACCTCATCCTAACCACCTAACCAATCTCTCCTTTCCAAACCTGATCTCCAAATACAGTCACATTCTGAGGCCCTAGGGGTTAGAATCTCAACCTAGACACATGTGTTGGAGGCTTAGTCCCTATCTGGTGGCTGCAATCATTGAGAGATGACTGAGTTGTGTCAACACCAACTTCATCAATGGGTTAATCCATTAATAAACTCACACCAATGGACTATCAGGAGGTAGGGCTTCCTTGGAGAAAGCAGGTCCCTGGGGATGTCTTTGGAGGTGCTGTTTTATTCCTGGCCCCTTCCTGTCTGTCTCTGTGTTTTCTGACCATGAGGTGAGCAGCCTGCCCCACTACATCCTTCCCACCATAATCTTTGCCATAGAACACCCACAACAGTGGTGCCAAGTGACCATGAACTGAAAATTTAGAAACTGAGTCAAAGCAAACTTTTCATCCATTAAACTATCTTTCAGGTATTGATGACAGCAATAAAAAGTATAGGCAACTAACATGGATACTATAAGAAATTTCTGTAGCACTGGTATCTTCTAGAAGGTTGCCAAGGAAGTCCCTGGGAAGGCGAGGAGGTGACTGTCTAGGGTGGTTGAATTGGCTGGCATTACCAGTGTGAAAATTTACTAATTTCTAAGTATGAGAGGTGTCTTGAATGAACATACCAACCAGTTTATCCTAAGGGGAAATATAAAACTATTTTCATGATTTGGGGACTTTTTTGATTTTTGTTTTTGTTTGTTTTTTTGAGAAGCCAGTGTCTCAGAAGAAGTGTGACCTGGGACTGTGTGGGACAGCAATGGTTCTCTGAGGCCTAATTCCATGCCCTGTTGGGTTGTCAAAGTATCATGAAATGTTGGACCCAGAATCAGCAGCTTGAAAAATCAATCCTGGGCTCATGGGATGAATGACAGAGGTCTCTTTCTGCTCAATGTTGGCTTGGAGGTAGCTACCCCTGAAAGTCCCTGCCATAATTCTGAAGAAAATTACTGTTTATCTTACATATGCCTCTTGAACCCCTGAGGCCTGCATCTGTCTTAGAGAAACCACATGGCCCCAAATGCCACCTTCCTTGTTCCCTTGCAGGAACTATGAGTTAGCTTACACAGAGAAAGTGAATCTGCTGAAGGCCCAAGGGGACTGCGTAGTCTGGAGGTTAAGAAATCTCACCAGGGAAGCCAGCCGGTATGTCAGTTCTGAAATAAGCTCCGAGCTCCACCAGCAAATAAGGCACTAATCCTGTCGACTAGGACAGTCGGTAGCTGGGCGTGCTGAGGTAGGCAGATTTCTACTTGTTAGAGGCCAGCCGGGGTTATATGAGAGCCTGTCATAAACCACCCCCACAAACCAAACAAAGAAACATAACAACAAAAGAAACAAGAAGGTAAAGACGCCTCTGCCATGTTCTGAGCCCTCAATGGTTCCATCAAATGGCTGACTTAGAGGAGTATGACTGACTCCAACCTCGGCATCTTCTGGCCTTCAGGTCAGCAGTAGAATGTCATCTGGGAGCTTGCAGACCCCACAGACTCTGGAACTACAGAGCCTGCCGAGGGCTGCAGTCTCAGGGCCCGCATTTAATTAGCCTTGAGTGACTGAGGCACGTGTAGGAAGCCTTCATTGATGGGATAGCTCCCACCCTGATTTAGCTAAGTATCTCACTAAGGGCAGACCTCAGCTTCATGGCGTTCACAGAGGGACATGCCCATCCCTTTCTACACTCCTTTTGTCATTTGCCCAGTTCTCTCCTTCTAAGAGGATTTCCAGACAGGTATCTGGTCTCTGGCACTGTATGTCAGAGCTGGGCAGCCTTCCGTTTCTTGATCTTTCAGAAGGCAGATTTCACAGCATAATGTGTAGCAACACCTCACCACCTGGGAATTTGTTAGAAATGCAAATTTCCAGGCCCCACCCCATCCTCAGGAGTCAGCAACCCTATGGGTGGGACCCATCAGTCTGTGTAACAAGTCTTCCAAGGGTTGTGGATTCAGCTGCCAGGGCCTTGTGCTAGAGTGGCCCATGGGTCCAGCACAGCATCATCTAGAAACTTGTTCTAAGACCCAGGAGCTGGGACTGGCAGATTCATATGCATATTCAAGTTCAAGGAACCCGGCTCCGGGTCAAGAGGCATCCAACAAAATACTTGGGCCCCGCTGTAGCTTCCCTGGAGAATGTGGGTAGTTGGGCCCCACTGTAGCTTCCCTGGAGTATGTGGGTAGGACTCAGAAAGCAAAGGGTGGAAATAGGTCAGTGTAGATAAATCCCAGTATGGGGTAGAGTCCTACGGAGCCAGAGAGCTAGCCTGGCTTAGGTGGAAATGGTCAGCTGGTCGGGTCAGGCCAAAGATCTGGAACAGCTGGGGTTCTGGATTGAGGCTCCTACTGGAGTAGATAGTAATACAGACCTATTTCCTCCCAGAGGTGGACACTCTGAAGTTCTTAAAGCAGAAGGGATGGGGAGGAATAAAGGCAGCATCTGGCAGTTCTCCAGAACCGTATGTAGCAGACAGACAGGTATTTACTTAAGTTCTTTTTTTTCTTTTTAAACTGTCTCTATGTGAGTGTGTTTGTATGTTTGGGTACATGTGGAGGCTGGAGGTCAACCTTGGGGGTCATTCTTTATAAACCATCCACTTTATTTTTCTGACATGGTCTCTCATTGACCTGGGTTTCCCTGAGAAGGCCAGGCTGGCTAACCAGCAAGTCCATCTCCCCAGAGTTCGTGAAGGCAGGACCAGGTGTGATCCCAGGCTCACTCTGGTCGTATCATTTAGTGGGCCAGCTGAGCAATTACGATGGTCAGATGACGGAGTTTATTTCTAGGAAGGAAAATGCCTAAAAGGGAGGGTGAAAACGGTTGTCAGAACTTTTGTTTAGGATTGACTCTGAGGTACATTTTCAGTTTAGGTGTGCTTTTGAGAGTTTGTTTTGTTTTTAGCTTAGTGAATGACATCTCAAGGTGTTATCCTTTCATCTTAGGTACAAACTGACTCTCTGATTACTGCAGGACATGGGTATCAGCATTGGGTTTCCCGATGCCTCAGCCTCTTCTACAAACAGACACGTACCCTGTCGGAGGCAACAAGTGTGTCAGCGCGATAAGACCCGTTCTGGTCAAGGGGTCTTCTGATGCAGTTCACAGTCTGTTAGCACTGAAACACACCTACAGGTCTCCCACCACTCCGTGCCTCCTGTGGCCTCCTCTCTGACCTCAGGTTAAAGGCACTTGCCGAGAGGTCTGTCTCCAGGCTTCTCTCCTGCATGGTAGAGTTGCTCCCTATACGGCCTGTGAATGTCACGGCTGCCTTAATTCCACAGGCCTCTTGGAGTGGGGTCCCCACCCTCCCCTGCCCCGCAGGGTTGGGTGAACCTCAAAGGCCTGCTGGTGGCACTGTCACAGTAGGAGCACCTGTGGGAAGGAAGGCTGTGGTTTCCATCGAGACTTCTGATTTCTTGCTTTTGTACATGCCAGCTGCTCAGGAAAATTTCTACCAGGTGAGCAAGCATGGCTGCGTTGATACCCTCACTGCCAAGTGTGGCCTTTTGGGCCAAAAGTTTGAACCTGAAATTGCAGGGCCTGAGTTATGGGGGTTTCAAATGGACACGTCTCATTTTCATCAAGAAAATCTATTTCTAAGCTGTGCATGATAGTGCACACTTTTTATCCCAGCACCTGGGAAGCAGAGGTAGGTGGATCTCTGTGAGTTCAAGGCCAGCCTGTTCTATATAGTGAGTTCCAGGACAGCTAGGGCTATGCGGAGTTACCCTGTCTTAGAAGAAAAAAATATCTATGTCTAAACCAGGCATGGGAGTTCACTATTGTAATCCCAATGCTTGATGGATCCTCTGGCAGGAGGACCAGTGTGAGTTCAAGGCCAGGCTGGATTACCTGGTGAGTTCCAGACCAGCCTAGGCTGTACACAGAGAAAAACTGACTTGATCTCATCCTCCCCCCCCAAAAAAAACCCCCTATTTTTAGGGACTGAGGCATAGATTAATATTTTTGAGACCCTGGGCTCAATCACCACAGCATGGTCCAAACAAATGGGGAGGGAAGAAGAGAAGGAGGAAGAGAAGAGAAAAACGGAATCTGAATTCAGGACAGAAAAACACTTCTGCTGGGGCTGGAGCCGTGGACCAACCAGCGGTTAGGTCACTGGCTGTTCTCGCAAAGGATCTGGGTTTGAGTCCCAGAACCCATGTAGTGGCTCACAAACATCTGTAACTTCAGTACCAGGGGATCTGACCCCCACTTTTGACTTGAGGGTAATGTATGTGCTACACAGACATACACAGGCAAAATACTGATACACAGGAAGGGAGGGAGGGAGAGGGAGGGAAGAAACAGACCTCTTTCAGAACATGGGCCCTACCCCCAACCCCCAACCCCACCCCCTCAAGCCCCAGGAGTGCCTTTCTGGCCCAGCAGGATTGAGTACAATGAGATATTTAATGGAAAAATGAAAAGGCAGTGGAAATCAACTCTGGCCCATGACCAGAGGTAAGAACTGAGGCCCGTCAGGGGCAGGTATGTGGAATTAGCCATTACTTGCCTTGTATGAGCCAGCCTGGCAACAAACACAAGGGCCAGAAGCACGGACCAGAGACCAAACCCTGCAGGTGCTCGTCATAGCTCCTGTTTAATGGCAAACATTCATAAACTGTTATATGACAAAACAAGTACATGCGGAGTTACAAATATAGAAAATGTGAAGTCCATGCAGATTTCAGAGACCAGCGCGGGGTCCCCTTGGGATTCATTTACGGAACTGATGAAAGCCTAAGGGCCACACAGTAAGCATTTAGCAGTGGACGGAATGGTCAGTGTGTTACAAACCTCAGATGCATTAGAGCGGGAGGGCTAAGCTCGCAGTTATTCTTTATATATATTGTACACAGAACACCCGCGGTGCAGGCCGATGCTATGGCAGAATGGTGTACGTCTGCTCAGCGAAATACGGAGCAACTGAAGGAACAAGGTTTGCCTTACTTAAACAATGCTAACAGAATTTCTCTTTCCACTTTGAACGGAGCCTGCTTCTCTCGTGGGCAACCTTAGATTGTCTCTCTGCTGTCCGACTCAAATACAAGTACAGAAACTAAGGGTATGACCTAATTCTGGCTTTTGACAATTATGAGACAGAAATGAAGAAATGCAAGTGCCTTGACTTCGCGCTATAACCACCTCTCCCTTCACAGGAGGGCCACGCCCTTACAGCGCTGGAGCTCCTCAGAGTCAAAAATCTCCCGGGCCAATCCAAGCAAGGTTAAAAAAAAAATCATTCTAGCCGGGCACTGGCTTTAACCCCAGCACTTGGAAGGCAGAGGCAGGAGGATCTCTATGAGTTCAGGGCCAGCCTGGTCTACAAAGCGAGTTCCAGGACAGCCAGAACTGTTACACAGAGAAACTCTGCCTCAAAAAACAAAACAAACAACAACAACAACAACAAAATTCATTCTAGTTCCTAGGAAATGAACAAAGGTTTGCTTTCAATGTTAGTAGGGGAATTTCTTTTTTTTTTTTTTCTCTCCATTGCCTTAATCAGTAGAGTTTGTTAGTAAAGAAGAGGGCCACTACGGATGCCTTAAGTATCCCAAATGGGGGCTGTTTCTTAGGGCACCATACCCCAACAGTGACTTCTTTGGTTGTAAAACCCTTCACCTATTTTAACAGTTAGTGTGTCTGTCCCTGTGCACTCTGGGTAGAAGTCAGAGGTCACACCAGTATTTACTCACTAGACCGAAACAAAGCCCCAGCTAGCCGGTGGTTATTTGCTGTTAGATTCTTATCGGCCTGCTGTTAGCACTGGCCCACGGTGGACTCAATCAAAAGACTCTGGGGTGAATAGCATCTGGTCTACTGTACATTTCCCAGGTCCCATCCGTGCCAAGGGCATTAGCCTATGGGGGACAAAGAGAGAAGCAAGAATGAGACACCACCTCAATTAAAAGAGCTACAGGTGGATAACCCCTCCCCCAGCCGAGACCACAAGAAGGAGAAAGCACAAGCAGGGCGGCTTCCCTCATCCCACGATCAGGAAGATGAGGAAGGAAATGAGGAGGATCACAGGCGGGGATGAGAAGAGCACCACTGCGCGGGAATATCTCCCTTCATAGTAGGCCTGGGACTCCTTCTGATACTGGGTGACACACATCTGCTCCACCACGCGCTCCATCATCTTGACGTCGGTCTCCGTGAAGTTCTCCCCCTTGGTGGTGGTGGTGACTGTATGTTGCTTGATCGTGATGTTGACGCAATCGTGCACGAAGTTGTTCTGATTGTTGTACTGATCCACTGGCCGGTAGTACACTTGGTTAGGGTACCGGTTCATGTTTTCACGGTAGTAGCGATCCTCCCAGTCATTGCCAAAATGGATCATGGGCCTGCTCATGGCGCTCCCCAGCATGTAGCCACCCAGGCCCCCCACCACTGCCCCAGCCGCGGCAGCACCCGCCACATGCTTCATGTTGGTTTTTGGCTTACTGGGCTTGTTCCACTGATTGTGGGTGCCACCTCCTTGACCCCAGCCGCCGCCATGGGGCTGACCCCAACCACCACCGTGAGGCTGTCCCCAGCCACCACCATGGGGTTGCCCCCAGCCACCACCATGGGGCTGCCCCCAGCCACCACCCTGAGGTGGATAACGGTTGCCTCCAGGGCTGCCCTGCCCAGGGTATCGGCTTCCACCAGTGTTCCACCCTCCAGGCTTTGGCCGCTTCTTGCAGAGACCGACATCAGTCCATGTAGCCACAAAGAGTGCCAGCAGCCAGTAGCTGAGGTTTGCCATGATGGCTGATCTGCAAAATGAAGAACAAGGCATCATTGTCTATCACTCAGGCTGAAGCTGTCTGACATTTGTTGCAGAACAAATGTGTGATAGTCATGGCAGCAGCCCGCCTGGGGGGGGGGTTTCCTTGACAGAATTTAGGAGAAAAATAACTGTAAACCAAAGATGCACAACGCATTCTCTTAAGGCAAATTTGACAAATATCTTTCTCTGTTCCTGGAAATAAGAATTGCCCCCAGTTGGCGAACTATGTGTGATCTGGGGGGAAAGGCATTGCATAGTGGGTATGACCTGGCTTTGAGCTTCTCTAGATTTGGGATTTGGAACTGGGTATGATCTTGTGGGGAGCCTGGCAGCTGTACTCAGAAGGCTGTTATCATGGACCCTGGGTCCTTTGTGTGTGTGCCCCTACACCGAGGAGAACCTCTATCCACAAACGTAGACCTCATTTCCCAGAATTCCCAAAAGGAACCTGTAAGTACACCCATCCTGAGTAACCTAACCCCAGAAGGCCTGAGTCAGGGTCTAGTCAGGGGGACAGAGTGGCTGCAGCAGGAGCAAAGACTCAAGATAGCTGACTCAGTGTTTCCTCGGCAGTTGTGGAGGTAAGGAATCAGTCTCTCAAAAGCCAGGTGTGGGGTATGGGGCACGGGCGTGGTGTGTGCGGTGTGGGGTGTGGCGCAGTGCATATGGGGCACGGGGCGTGGGGCGTAATGCAGTGTGTATGAGGCACGGGGCGTGGGGCGTAATGCAGTGTGTATGAGGCACGGGGCGTGGGGCGTAATGCAGTGTGTATGAGGCACGGGGCGTGGGGCGAGGGGCTTGCGGCGTGGGGTGGGGTGCAGTGATGACCCTATCACCACAGTGCTTGGCAGGAAGAGGTTGAAACAAGACGACTGAGCTCTAGACAAGTCTGGGCTTTATAGTTCATGTCTCAAAAACCAAACCAAGAGTCTCTCGTTTGTTGCCATTTTCTCTGGGCTATGGCAATGCCTGGCACAGAGCAGGACACAACAGACAGCTGTCGAGCGAAGGAATTAACATCCCGTGAGCATATTAAAGCCAAGAAGCTCCTCGAAGGAATTCTCAATCCAAGTTTATTAGAGACAGGAAGCATCTAGGATTTAGCAGGCTTGCTTGAGAATTCCTCATTCTCTCCGCAGACAAGAGAGACAAGACGGGCTGGGCTGCTGAGCGCTGCGTTTACAAGCTCAGCCGATGAATAAGTTTGAATCCAGTATGGATACTTGTTTTTTGTTTTATTTTTTTGAGATAGGATCTCACTCTGAAGAATGGGTTTCTCTTTCTCTTGAACTCCTGGCAATCCTCCTGCATTAACCTATTCAGTTCTGGGGGGGTCACAGAACCATTACACTTAGCTCAGTATTAATATTGATGGGTGATTGTTTTCTTCTGATTTTTGGTACAGAAGGGCTAGTACAGTTTAGAAAACAACAAACATGCCAACTAGCCCTGAGGGCAATTTACGACCCTCCGCAGAATGCACCTTCATCATATATAACCTTCTTTCAGATTAACGTTCTCCTTCACCCTGGATGCCGAGATGAGATCCAAGACAGGGGCTGAAGACACAAGCTATTACCCAACTGTATTGCCACATCCTAGGCCAAACCACATGCCCTGTATGCCAGTAAGCCATAAAATCTAGGACACACGCAGTCACACTCAGCTGAGTCCCGTGTTCTTGTCACTCAAAAGATTAGAGATTAGTTTCCAATTAAATTCTATGGTGTATAAGAGGAAAAACCAGAAAATAAACAAGCTAACATTCTGTTCATATTTCTACTAAAATTATTGAGATGGGAAGTGCTGTACTGGTGATCATAAGTAAATCAAAACATATTTAGAAACTACAAGTCCGACTAGAAGGGCTGAGGCCATACCAGCTGGAATTTCTGCAAGCTTCTTCTAGTGGGGGGTCAGAGGGCAGGACACACTCCCACACCTCCAGCCCCCCCTTCCAGTCCTGCTCCCTGGTCCAGCCCATTTTCTCACGGCCCAGTCCTTGGCCCCCACGCTGCTCATGCTTCAGGGAGCCTCACTTCAGGTCTCTGTCTACCCTGGACTTGATGATAAACCTTATAATCCAGCTGAGACAGGATGATTCAAAGGTCACTGTGAGGGCTGGGGAAGGAGCTCAGTGACAGAGAACTTGCTTAGCATGTGCGAGGCCTGGGGTCAAGTCCCAGAACCTCAATCAATCATCAACAATCAACCCATCAAGCCATCTCTGGGTCCAAAGGGTTTTTATGTAAACCACTTCTTCGCTCATGCGGCTGAGCCATGCCTCGCCCTAAGTTCTTGGATTTTCTCTTTGTCACTGCACACACGAAACTCCTCTCAGTTCTGTCTTTACAGGGAATCCTAAGCCCTTCAGCTTTTCACACCTTTCAACACGGCTGTCTTAGCTGCTGCCTCCACCACTGCTCCTCTGAGCCCTACAGCCGTCCATCTCGCCTTCTTGTCGGCCCCCGATCCTGCCCCAGCGCCTACCTTGTGCTTGCCCTTTTCATATACGGTCACATTGTACCGGTTCCCCCAAGAGGCTTTCTTCCATATCCAGGCTAAAATACGAAGTCCTGGCCACGGTGGCGGGGAAATCACAGGACTTGGCTTCACTCCTTCCCCTCGCCCCCAGCCTACTTAAACCTGTTAGACACAGGGAGCACCCTGGGTTACACAAAGAAACACATGCACAAAGAGAAAGAAAAATTGGGAGGCAAGGCAGTTTTTTTTTGAAAAAAAAAAAAAAAAAAAAGCGTATGCCAGAACCGAGATGCAGCTATAGCAAGCACACGGCAGCAAGAAGTTGCCGTGGTTTGTGTTTAAGGCAGGTGGTGACTGTACCTTTTCCTCACTGGCTGTGGTCCCTACCTCGCAGACGTTTCAGAATAGCTAGTTTGGTTTTTTTGTTTTTTTTTTCAGTTTTTATTTATGTGCACCGGTGTTTCGCTTGCATGTATATCTGCATGGGGGTGTCGAGTACCCCAGAACTGGAGTTGCAGACAGTTGTGAGCTGCTAGCTTCACGGATGTTCATGTCTTTCACTAACTGTGAGAGTTTCCAGCTGCTAGCTCTTCAGGTATCAGCCCTTACTGTCTCCGTGAGGTACTCATGGGAGAGACTTGGACCCCGTGTGGTCTCAGTCTCTTTCCTCAGACTGAGTTTCCATTGTGTTCCAGAGGAAGAACAGCCAGTGCTCTCAGCCGCTGAGCCATCTCTCCAGCCCCCAGACAGGCTGGTTTGAAAAGAATCAGCACAAAGGAAAGGAAAGAAAGAGAGTAAGGGTTGGCTGTCAGGGGCCATCAAGGTCTGGGGAGGTTGCATTTGTAGGGGGCTGGGGCTGTGTGTAAACAAAGGCTTTACCAGGTGGGGAGATGAGAAGATCTGTAAAAAATGTCTTACAAGATGTGTGTGTGTGTGTGTGTGTGTGTGTGTGTGTGTGTGTGTGTGTGCGGGGGTGGGGTGGGGTGATTTTTGGGATACTGACTTGCTAACTTTGACAGTAAGCAAATATTCCTCATGAACCCCCAAATGGGCCCCATCTCTAGGTCTTTGCTCCCTTGGCCTAGAGCTCTTTCCCCAGCTACTGACGAGGCTCCCACTCTCAAATGGTGGAAGAGGGGCTCCTCATTCCACCTAGTACAGCACCTGTTAGTATTCAGGCATCTGCACTGGCCTGGCCTGCCTTTGCGGTCCTGACAGGTCCTCAGCCGCAGTCACTAAGAGCACCTGCTGTGCAACGTTCACTACAGTCCCTTTAAAAGGTGGGCCTAACCCACCTCCTGTCTGTCTCCCTCCCCCCATCTCTCTTTCTCCACTCTTATCCCCAGGGACCTGTCTCTGTCTCTTCTCTCTCCTTTTCCAATAAACCTAAGTGAGTCTGGTTGCATGGAGTGACTTCTCTTCACGGCGTTTCTTAAATGACAACAGCATCCCTTCTCCTGTCTGCCTTTGCTGCTTCATTTCTTTCCAGAGTAAATAATATACTTGACATATTAGTTATTGTGGACATATTGTCCATTTTCTCCACCAAGGGGCAGGTTCCTGCAGGGCAGAGTCCTAGGCCTGTTTACAGCAATGTCCCCAGACACAGTGCCTGACCAATAACCATGCACACAGTAAACCTGAAGGAATGACTATGAAGACATCTTTACTGAAACCTAACTAACAAGCAACTAGGAACAAGTACTTGCAATGAATGTCGAAGGAGAACTGTATTTAAAAACTTACAAAACATTCTTTACTACAAAAGGTCAGCTAATAATCTCACTGAACTAAGCAAACATTTATTTCGTATGCCAGCCACTGTGGTAGGCTCCGGCTGGCTGAAGATAGTGTTATATGATACAGACAGGGTGGGAGCCAGAGAAGGCTGCTGGGAATCAGGCTGAGTTGGGCTTTGCACGTGCTTCTTTACGGCTGTATGGGAGCCAGCCAGGGGTGTGGCTCAGAGGAAGGGCATCTGCCTGGACGTGCCCCAGTACCTATCTGATGCAGTGCAAAGAAAAAAAAAGTTACAGTTCTGAGATCTGGAGAGACGCGGGAGTGGGAAATGACACCACACAGTGGCTGGACACAGAGGAGAGGAGCTGACAGAGAAGGTGTGTAGAAGGGAGAGGCGGCAGCTAGGGTAGAGGTGGGTGGGGTAAAAGGGACACTGGCAGATCTCAGGACACCTGAGCCTGTAGCCGTAGTGTGCAGGCATGCAGGGGTCAGGTAACAGGGCCACCCACGCAAAAGGAGCAGACCTCAGGGACAGATCACACCCACCGTTCTTCGTCTAACATTACTGCATCTCTTTCAGTCTCAAGACTGTCTTAAAAAAGACAGCCAATGGCAGCCTTTGCAACCCGCCCTCCCTTTGGATGCTGGTTCTCTGGCAGCCCTAATGACAAGGCCCGTGAAAGGCCTGACCCGGGTCTGGAGGCATCATGAGCCACTCAAGAGTCTGGGTTCCTTTTCAGAAAGAACATTCATGAAGCAGGGACTGTGTGTACATGTGTGCACGTCTAGGCTTGTATGTGTAAACAGAGGGGGGAGGCTAAGTCTTAGGCCCCAGCACTACAAAAGATTGTTGGCTCAGCAGTAAGGGAGCTGAGGTAGAAGGGGAGCCACGTGATTCAGTGGGCAGCCTCTGCAGAGAGCACAGTTTTGGATAGAAATGACAAGAGACCGAAATAATCTATGTGGGACCCCCAACTTCAAGACTAGGCAGCTACATGGGCAGGACATGTAATGTGTTCCCAGTCTGGAGGGAGGTGGATAAAAGGTTTGTTTTCGGCTACACTGTTGTCAAACAACATGTGGGTCAAGAGCTTCAAGTGTCACCAGCTGGAGACATCAGTTGTGTTGTCCCCATACACAGCAGGACACCAGAGCCACAGGCACATGTGGCTGGCCTACACTGTATACTGATATTGGATAACATTGGAGACTTATAAAATATACCAAGACAGGATCATTTCAAAGTCAGTTGAGAACAAGAAAAGCAGTATTTAATCATGAAATTCCTTTATAGAATCATTTCTAAAGAGGGATTCAAACCCTATACAAGACTGAGGCAAGCTTAGATATTAAATGCAAAGCCCTCATTCTCCCAATAGGGCCACCCAAGTAGGCAGTTCCTGGGCTACGGATGTAGTGGGTGGCAGAGCATTTGCCTAAATTACAGCTCCAGCACTGCAAAAGACTGCTGGTTTATTAGGCTGCTGGGAACAGAGATGAGGTTTCTGAGTTCACGGCTGGTTGTGATGTCCTCTAAGACATTTGAGTGAGTACTAAAAGTCATTATCTATCTTTTCACTAAGAAGGACACTCCTAGAACAATAGCAACAGGAGTGTCCTTAACCTGATAAACATTACAATAAAACCAGGAAACATAATCAATCATCTTTGAATACATTCCTTTTAAGATCAGAAGCAGATAAAAAAAAATAAAAAAAAAACCCAAAACCAGACTTCCATTATTCATGGTGTTCTCAATGCAATGTGTAAAGATGAAGAAACAGCAGGTGCAGGGACCACAGGAAAGAGTCGAATTGACATCATTTGCAATTAACAGAATCACAGAGAAAACACAGAAGTAGGTAAGGTTACTGAAAGATAAGGGAGTTGCACCTTTAGTTACAGCACTCGGGAGGCAGAGGCAGGCATATCTCTGTGAGTTCGAGGCCATCCTGGTCTACAGAGTGAGTTTTAGGGCAGTCAGGGCTACACAGAGAAAACCTGTTCTCAAAAACTAAACCAAATCAAGTCAAACAAATGAACAAAAATCCAGTACTGGAATTCTGCAAGGTTGCAGGATCCAGGATGTGTGTCTTACTTTTCTATTGCTGTGATAAAACACTGTGGACGGGGGGCTTAGAGAAGGAAGGGTTTATCTGGTGCTAACATCTCCAGAGGGGTAGGAGTCTATTGCTATAATAAGGGTTGGGGAGCAGGGCAGCAGGCAGGAAGGCAGGGCACCACAACAGCAACTGAGTGCTCACATCAGGAGGCAGAGAGAGAGGTAGAGGGGGAGGGGGAGAAAAAGAGAAAAGAGAGAGAGGAGAGAAAGAGGAAATAGAGAAAGGAGAGCAGAGAAAAGAGAGAGAGGAGAGAAAGAGGAAATAGAGAAAAAGAGAAGAGAAGAGAGAGAGAGAGAGAGAGAGAGAGAGAGAGAGAGAGAGAGAGAGCTAATTTGAAATGACAGGAGGCTTTTGAAACCACACAGCCCATCCCGCAGTGGCATACTTTCTCCAGCAAGGCCACACCCCCTAAGTCTTCTCAAAATGACGGAGATTTACAGGAATATCTCAAACTACCACAATGAGTATACAGAAACCAACATTATTTCTATACCAGTCATAATTAACTAGAAAAAAAGATATTCACAGAGCAAGCAAACTATAAAACATTTAGAAACAACAAAACTAAATAAAAAGAGGTTTTATATGGAAGAAATTCAAAATTTTAATCCCAGGTAGATTTTTCTGAAGAGCTTAATAAACTCACGCCTTCAATCCCAGCACTCGGGAGGCAGAGGCAGGTGGATCTCTGTGAGTTCAAGACCAGCCTGGTCTACAGGGCTAGTGCCAGGACAGGCTTCAAAGCTACACAGAAACCCTGTCTTGAAAAACCAATCAACCAAATAAATAAACTCACATGGAAAAGAGACATGTCTATTAATCACAAAGCCAACAATAAAGGAAGAACCCAGGGGAGAATGTGGCATACCAGACTTAAATAACACTATAAAGCCATTAAAAAAACCCATAAAGCCATTAAAATTCAGAAACAGATCAACAGACTAAAGTTCAAACATGGAAGCATGCATACATTCTGTAACAAGGACTTGATTTGATATGCCAGTGGGTACCACAAACCAGTAAGGAAGGAAGGTTTGGTGCTTCTGGGAAGCTGGAAAAAAAAAAAAAAACAGAAATGGATCCCTAATCCCATGTGCAAAAGTAGACTCTAGACAAACAGAAGATGTAATGTGAGAGAGGCTGATGCGTGCCACTGTTATCCAGCTCCCAGGAACTTAGACTGCTGAGCTTCAGGCCAGTCTGATGTAGTGGGACCCACCTTTAAACAGTGAGACAACCAATAAGCCATTGAAGTGGATAGTTTTCCAAAACACAAATGGTCAATAAGCATCTGAGAAAAGGTTCAATATCACTGGCTGTCAGAGAAGTGCAAATTAAAATCAAATAGATTCCATTCCATCCAAGTCAGAATGTCTATCATTAAGAAAACAAAGAATGGGTTGTAGAGACGGCTCATCTGTTAAGAGCACTGATTGATTACTTTCCCAAAGAACCCAGGTTCAGTTCCCAGCACCTATATGGCAGCTCACAGCCCTCTCCATTCTCAGGGATCCAGAGTCCTCCTCTGACCTCCACAGGCACCAGATATACAAGTGGTACATAGACGTACAGGCAGGCTAAACACCACACATGTAAAGTAATTCTACTGGGTGGTAGTGGTGCATGCCTTTAATCCCAGCATTCGGGAGGCAGAGGCAGGTGGGTCTCTGTGAGTTCAAGGTCAGAATAAATACCAGGACAGCCAAGGCTGTTACACAGTGAAAACTGTCTCAAAAAGGAAAAAGGAAAACAACAAATAGCAAATGCAGGCAAGGATGAGGAGAAGAGGGAATTTTTACACGTTGCTGGTAGGACTATAAATTAGACCTCACTATGGAAATTGATATGAAGGTCTCATAGAAAACTAAATCTAGATCTATCATATGACCTAGCTAAACCAAAGGATTCCAAGTCAGCGCGCCAGAAACACTTGTGCGTTGATGTTTACTATAGCATAATTTACTAAATAAAGCTAAGCTATGGAACCAACTGGGGAGTCTGTCAACAGAGGTGGGGGAAAAAAAAGAAAATGAAACTTTATTCAGTCACAATGAAAGCAAAATCCTGTCATTAGGAGGAAAACGGATGCAACCAGAGATTATCATTTTAAGTGAATTAAGTCAGACCAATGTTGCATTTTTTCTCACGTGGAGAACTGAAATGGCTGTTGGGTGTCTTCCTTCATTGTTCTCCGCCTTATTTTTTTGGGGGAGGGGAGGGGAGTATGAGGGCTTTCACTGAACCAGAGGTTCGCTACCTCAGCTAAGCTGGCTGACCTGGGAGCTCTTAAGAGTCCCTTAAGACTGTGCAGCTGTGCCCAGCTTCTTACGTGGGTGCCGGGGAATTGAACTCACGGCCTCATGCTTGTGCGGCAAAATACTTAAATAAATGAGCCATCTCGCCAGTCCCATCACTGTCTCCTGCAAGTAAGGAGCTTTCCTGCCAAGAGCAAACAGCTGCATGTTTCTCTCTGATCCTAATTTACTGTAAAGACCACATTTGGGAATAATAAAAGAACTCAGAAGAAATCGAGAAAGCCTGTCTATTTCTTAGTTCTGAGCTAGCGTCCGATCTCTCAACCATCAGAGAACGCCAAGGCTGCTCTGTTCCTCGATTGTTCTGGGAGCCTACAGAGCTGTGATTTCCTATGTGAACACTGTGGAGAAGCACCTAGAAAAGTCTGTGGCCGGGGGCCGCAGGCTGAGGGTAAGTGAGCTCACGAGAATGGCAACCTCTGCAATCTGCCACAACACAAGTCACAGTGGGGTAAACATTCCATTCACAACGGCACTGAGAAACTCAAAATATCCAGGGTTCATCCTCAAACAGCAGATTTACTGAAGAAAGCTGTACGGTTTTGCTGAGATATTAAAAAAAAAAAAGAGACTAGAAAAAGCAAAAAGACATGTATTAATGGAATTTAAAAATTAATAAAGAGATTCCAATTATATCCAAATAACTCAGCGTCAACATGATTTATCTAACTCAGAGGCCCTTTAAGAAGCATGGTGCCGTGACACTGAGAAGGACGCATGGCTTGGTGTCCCATGAATGCAGTCCCCATGGCTGAGAGGGGGAGGCAGAAGGATCGGGCACTCAAGACCAGCCTTGCTCACAGTGAGTCGGAGGCTGGACTGCACTGCGTGAGACAGACTCAGCCTTCCTTGTCTGCCTGTCTAAAAGGGAGCGGATAGAGGACAGAGTTTAATGCCAAGCATGTGCCTGGTACACATGTAAGACTCTAAATCTGGTCCCCAGCACTGAAAACAAAACAAACAAACAAAATAAAAAAAAACACAAAATAAAATAAAAAGTCCTAAAAATTAAAGAAATGTTCCTGTGGGAAGAGAATTCAGGGCACACCTGGCTGGCCATGTCTTAGAATGCAAAACTACATAGACATCCCAAGAGCAACACATACAGCTACAGAACGAGAGACAGGGAGGGAGGGAGGGAGAGGGGGGGAGAACAAAAGGTCCACAGTTCTCTCAGTTATTCTATTCCCACGATGCATGGCACTGGGGGCAGAGCTGCTAAGGATCTGTCCCAGGGATATAGCAGTTTCAAGATGCTCCTGCTGAGATCCACAAGCACTGACCAGTTTCTGCAGCCCACTAAGGCAGTGCTCTGAGACTCAGAACACACACAACTTGGAGCTTAGTCAGTTAAACTACGAAGCAGAGAGGATCTCTCTCTCTCTCTCTCTCTCTCTCTCTCTCTCTCTCTCTCTCTCTCACACACACACACACACACACACACACACTCACTCTCTCTCTCTCACACACACACACAAATACACACACAGACCCACAGACCCCTGACCCACACACACTGGTGCTCCCCCTTCACCACTCCATCCCTGGAGGAAAATTCCTGTCTCTCTTGTGCTTGGTAGAATTAATTCATTTCTCATCACTTGAGGTCACTAGCTCTTAAGGAACTGGATCAAGCTATGGTAAGAGGATGTAAAACAATTAAGTGGTTTTAATTGGTATCTTAAGGCCATCTCTGGACCAAACAGGGTCCCTAAGCTTGTTTATCATCAGAACTACTTTAAGAAGTTTTGAAATAAAAAAAAAACATCAGAAATCCTCCCAGGACAGTCTGGAAGAATTTAATGATGGCACCTGAGAGGCTGGAAAAGCCTACCATGGAACCTGCAGCCTACCTGCCCTCCTTCCCCTGCCAAGCTATGTCACCAGGGACACAACACGTACACTTATTCTGCTTTCTGTTAAGAGGGCGCAGCTCCCTCGAAGCAACCACACAGCTCTGAGGTAGCAAAGAGCAGGATATCCTCCAACTAAAAGGACGGCTTAACACGTGGGACTAAGAGCTAGTGCACACACTATCCATTTGTGTGTTATCTTATAACACTGCATTAGATAAGATGTATTTTTAAAGCATTTATTATGCAGCAGCACACAGAGACCTTGAGACAACGGAATGGGAAGTTAAAACCATCCTTCAGAAAATCCAGCTGGGTGTGGTGGCTGGTGATTGGCTCCGACTCCCAACAGGAGTGCAAGGTCGCACATAGGGAGTTCCAGGGCAGACCAGGCCTGTGAAACCCTGCCTCAAAACAAGCAAAACAAAACAAGCAAACAAAAACCCCAAACAAACAAAAACAAAAACAAAAAAAAAACAACAAAAAAAACCCCAAACCGAAACCAAGGAAAAAAAAGAAAAGAAAAAAAAAACGCAAACAAAACAAAAGCAAAATGAAAAAAACTTCACATTCTTACTTGGTTGAGATTTGACATAGAAATGTATATCTGTTACTATTATTTTTTAAATGTTTGCAGTTTTCTGCCTGGCACTATCCTAGAGAGAAAGCTGTGGCCTGTGTTCCCTGGAATCGAGCTGATTTTACAAGACATCAGTGCACAGCAAGGTATAAGCCCCGCATCGCATTACTAGGTGGCTTCTGGAGTAAGTGCGGTGTTCAGACTTTTCTGGCCCCCATATCCCCAGACAGCTGGTGATTTTCAAGTCCTCCTGCAAACCCAAGATTTGCAGGGCACTTACAATCTGCTGTGGCTCTCCGAAACTGGACTGGTATCACTAGGAAGGCAGAGTGCTTCAGGTCAGTTGAAATTGTTCAGTTTTGAAATATATGCAGGAGTCCTTCCAAACACACACAAAAAAGTAAAATTAGAATGGATAAATAAACCTAAGAACTGAAATACAATCTAATCTAATATACAAATTACCAAACCACTAATAAATACAGTAACAAAAAATGGAGCAGTATCTGAAAATGGAAATGAGATCAGCTCAGATAAATTCCCAAAAGCGAATATGACATGGTCTATGTCATTTTAGAGACTAAAAAACTATCCCTAGGTTCAAGCCCCAGTATTTGAAGAAGCCTGGGGAACTGCTTTGTTTTTTTCCGAACAAGCTAGTGGAAACAGGGCATCTATAAACATAAAGTCAAGATCACACATACTTTCTGAGCCCTTTCGTTCCTGCTCCTTTTCTGGGTTTTTCTCATGCACAGGGCATGGGTCCAAGGCGAGGCTGGGTCTCCTAACCCATGCTTTGGCTCTGTTTCCCCCAGTGATACCTGGAGTCAGGATCCCTAAGGAAGAATGTTCAGGATCCCTAAGGTTCCTTCCACAAACCTGTCATGGTTTTCTTAGCTGCTGAGCTGTTTAACATTTAGACTGATTCTCAGTGGGTTCTAATTTTAAGTCAGTCACTGCTCAGCATATGGCTCCCCGAGCCTTTTGTTCTATTACAGGTAAATTGCCAGAAGTAGGGCTTCTGGGTCACAGCTCACAACTAATATTACCTCACCAGATTGTTCCCTGCAGGGCACAGTGGCTCATGCCTGTAACCCTGAAGCACCAGAGAGGGCTGCCACAAATCTGAGGACTGCCTGGTCCACACAGCAAATTCCAGGCCAGCCAGAGCTATATTGAAAGCCTGTTATGCACTGTTATGAACTCACAAGGATGCAACCAGTCCAAACTAACCAATCAATCAATCAAACAAACAAAAAAGCCCCTACTGATTTACAATATCCTCAGATAAGTGTGAATAACATTCAACATCAAGTGTTACACAGACTGTTAATCTTTGCAAGAAATACCAGACGTAGGTAGCATTTTCCCCTTTCCAAGAGTGAATAAAAGGGGCTGGAGAGCTGGCTCAGAAATTAAGAGTAGCTCTTCCAGAGGACCTGGATTTGGTTCCGAGTGCCCACGTGGTACTGGTTCATGACCATCCATCTAACTCCAGTTTCGGGGCCTCCAACGCCCTCTTCAGACCTCCACAAAACCAGGCACACCCATGCATATGTGGATACGAAACACTCATACACATACCTACTTAAATCTTAAAAAAAAAGATGAATGAAAGGAACCCCAGAAAATGTCAAGTCATAAAGTTGTAACACCATCTTTCTTGCCCTTGAGTAGGGCCACCTGTCCCCAAACCTGAACTGTGGTGGTTTTAGGCAACCTCTGAGTTAGGGTTGCTGTTACATTGTTTTTGTCTATTTAGTAGATGTAAAAACAAACAAACTTGATTTAATTTGCATCTTACTCAGAAAAATGACTCATCGTTTAGTCCCTGTTATAAATAATATGGAAAGCTTGTGTCAGATACAAATAAAAACACAAATCACCTCTTAGCTTTCTACTTCCTTCCTCTCATCGAAGCTCTAGGGTGTGTGTGTGTGTGGATAGGTAAAGTAGTTCCTTCACTGAATAGTTAAATTTTCCAGATGTCTGATATTTTAATTCAAAACCGTGGCTCCTGTTTGTTATATAATTAGATTGTACAAGTCTTTAATCCCACCCTACCAGTTCTCTTAATGAAATGGGGAATTAAGCACATGGGCAACTGTCATTAAACCACGATAGTCAAAGTAAATATCCAAAGAAAATAAGACAGCCATAAAAACGCCAAGGTAGGGCAGTGAAATCCCGAGGCAGGGCAGTGAAACCGCACGGCGTTGGGTATGGAACTGAGAGATGCGGAGGACGGACGAGAGCACGGTGGATCTACTGGATAAAATTATGTTCGCTGTAGATATTACAAAGAGAGAAGAAAACAGCAAACGACAGTCAAAAGATGCCATCCCATCCCCCCCGGAGCGAAGCTGGGCAGTGAACCGGGAACGGGAGGAAGGGCTGGCTCCTGGCCTCTCCTGGGATTCGGTCCCTCCAGGAGACGCGCAGCGGCGGGTGCACGGTCACCTCCCAGCCAGGCTCTGCCTTCTTAAGCCCCGAGAGCCGGAGCAAGCCGGGCTTGGCTCTGGGAAGGCCGAAGGCTCACTGAGGCCTGGCGCTAGCACTCCTTCCCGAAGCCAGGCTTCAGAAGCCGCTTACCTGCCACCGACGCGAGTGAGAACCCGATGTGCCTACTCGATCCGCTGCTCCGACGCCGCGGGGGAGCGGGGCGGGGCCGGGAATCAGGAGGGCTAGCAGGGCGGGGCCGGGAGAGGGGCTGGGCTGGGTGGGGCTTACGAGCGTGCTCACCAATGGCTGCGCCCGCTTCTCCCTCGGGGAATGAGTCATCAGCACTCCGGACTGGCTTAAATGCTTGTCTCTGTTTAAACCGCCCCCAGGTGTCATCACTCCCTGACGTCGCTCACCGACTATAAAAATCATCTTTAATGGAAGACTGGTCCAGAACCCAATGCTCCCGTTACATAATGGGGAAGGTGAGAAAATGAAAGGTTACTTAACGGAGCGAGAAAGTAATCGCTGGAACTTTGGCAGCAAGAGATTGCTAAAGAGGAAGTTTTTTGAGCTCAATATTTAGGCATTTTCCCAAAATCTATAATAATTAGAGGCCTAGAAAGTGTATTGGCCATTGCCTGTTGGCTTATTCTGTTCTTTCCTTCCTTCTTCTTTCCTTTCTTCTTTTTCT
Organism: Arvicola amphibius; assembly: GCF_903992535.2. NCBI lineage: Eukaryota > Metazoa > Chordata > Mammalia > Rodentia > Cricetidae > Arvicola > Arvicola amphibius. The sequence continues at coordinate 43,840,065 of NC_052051.1, forward strand.
TCTCTCTCCCTCCCTTTTTCTTTGTCTTTGGAGACAGTCTCTATAGCCCAAGTTGGCTTGGACTGCCAGCTAACTAGTTCAAGCTGACCTGAAACTCAAAGCAATGCTCCTGCCCCAGCCTCCTGAGTGCTGGTATTATAGGATGCGCTAGTGTACCCAGCTCACCTGCCCACTTTCTGTTTTTGTTTTGTCCAAAGAAAAAACTTCAGCAACTCCTTCTGCATGTGTCCTGAAGCAGGTTAGAGGAAACAATATTTTTATTCAAAATGCTTGCCTAGCCGGGCTGCAGTGGCGCACGCCTTTAATTCCAGCACTCGGGAGGCAGAGGCAGGTGGATCTCTGTGAGTTTTGAGACCAGCCTGGTCTACAAGAGCTAGTTCCAAGACAGGCTCCAATGCTACAGAGAAACCCTGTCTCGAAAAACCAAAAAAAAAAAAAAAAAAAAAGATTACAAGAAGATTACAGATGAAGCTGTAATCCCGGCTATTCAGGAAGCCGAGGCAGGAGACTCTCAAGCTCAAGCTTTGGACCCTAAGAACTCCTGGAGATTCATGGGGGAAGACATCTGACCTTGCCCTCTGATCTCCACACACAGGTTCACATGCACCCTCCTGTACACGTGCACACAGTCCCATTCACATGTTGCACACTCCCATGGCACATACATGAATTGCTGCTAATCTGGGACAGAAGGGGCCATAAGCCCCAGGGTAAACAGAACAATCTGCCCCCGTAATGAGGGACAGATGCTGAAGACCATTGACAAACACAAAATTGGACTGGGATTAAGTATTGTGTCCGGCATCAGGATCCGGGAGGACATGGTGGTAAGGGAGTGTAGGAGCCAGGAGAATTACAGTTGTTATAAAGTAGTTCTGTCCATCCACCCCCACACCCCGTGTGCGTCTGTGTGCATGTGGGTAGGCGCTTAACGGCTGAGGGAAACGAGAGGGCTGGAAACATAGCCTTTGGCTGAATTGATTCAATTACAGTGAAACTAGATTTCAGCTGGTTAGAAACGGCAGCTCTGGTGACTGCTTGACATTTAGTCTGTCTAGTGAATACTTTGACCATCCCTCAGATCCTTGCCTTCTTGCCTCAGAGGGTGCTCACTGTGAAGACACCCGCTTGCCTGCTCTGGATCAGGGCGAACACATCTTTGAACTTCTCTAAGGCCTTCCACTTGCTGTCAGGAGAGCAGGGGAGGGTTAGGAGGGCGTGGCCAGGTTAGGTTAGGTAAGGGACCAGCACCTCCCTCCCCCGGGACTCTGAAAGGCTTGGTTAGAAGACATCAAAACTCAGCATTTTCTTCAAATGAATCAAATACCTACTGGCAGACTGCTCTCTACCCATCAGGAAGAGTCCCAAAAGGCTTTTTGGATGGGGAATTAGAAATGAAAAGGGATTGGCTGCTAGTCAGCCTGCCTGGTTATTATTGCTGTGCAGAACTGGGCATGGTGGGGTAAGCCTGTCAACCGAGCATTTAAGAAGTCTCTGCTGTGAACAAGGACATGATTTAAAACTGGCATGTGGCTGGTGAGTTCACTGCAAGGCTGACAGGAGTTGGACAGCTTTCTGCTGTTTGGAAAGGAAAGAGTGGGTACCTGGTGGAGGGAGACCTCCAGCCTGCCCTAAGGCAGAAGCCTGCACCAGTGCTAAATACATTCAGGCACCAGGCCTTTTGGGATAGAATCTTGGGGAAGGAGCAACTTGCCTGAATATGGATTGTCACACCTATGGCTCAAACCACGTATTAGAAACCTTCCGCCTTCTTAGAAATGACGAGATAGCACTATTTGATCCTAATGTACTGACAATGTAAGATGGTGTTACAGTTTGAATGTGTCCCCTTCAAATGTCACCAGTGGGGTGTTATTATGAGGCGGGGCCTTTAAGTAGAGTCTCCTTCCCCTCTCGAATCCCCTCCTTCCCCTGGTAAAAGAAGTTTCACACATAGCTTTACGGTTTGAATGTAAAATGCTGCACAGGCTCTTAGTATGGACACCTGTTTCCAGGGTGTAGTACTGTTCTAGGGGTTATAGAGCCTTTGGGATAGACCCCTAACTGGTGGATGTAGGTGGCTTGGGTAGATCCTGAAGACTTCTCCTCTGGTGTTGGTCTGAGTTCTCTGCCTCCTGATCCGTCATACATGCTGGATGTCATGAGCATGGTCATGCCTTCCATGCTGTGACGATGACCTGAGAACTCCCTACAACCTGAGCTTCCTACTTTATGTGTTTCTGGCAAGAACTACATCAGAAAAATAGATAACACTCTTGACTTGTTCTTCGTTCTGCCTTGGTGCGGGACCCAGTGCTCTTGCCACCCTCCCCAAAGAATACAGGAATAAGCACCGACATAAAAGGAGACAGCTGGTGTCATTGCTCACCAACCCTGCTGGGATCTTGACCGTGGAGCCTCTACCCTCCATAACTGTGAAAATAAGTGTCTGGTTTTTATAAGTTATCAAGCCTGTGGTACTCTACTGTAATATCAGAAGTAGACCAAGTCAGATGGTTCCCATGACTCCTGATGTGGAGAATTTGGTGTTATTTCCACAAAGTCTGGAAGTTTTGGAGGGTGGAGGTAAAGAAATGATACAATATGTGGTTTAATTCTTTGGTTAGGATGTCCAGACGGTGTGAATTTAGGGTTAGAGAACATTGATGGCAAGGCACAGAAACCCCCTCAGCCTGGCGCAAAGAACACACAGCTTATTATGAAGCACTGGATGACAGATGACCGAGAGGACAGCCCAACCTTCCAGGCAGTGTCTGAACGGCTGCCCTGCTCACCTCCTTCTTCAGTCATCTGTATAACAAAAGTTATGCAGGTCCTATAAGGACATTAGAAAATATAGACAGGAATAAAGAAAAATATTCATGTGGGATTAGAGAGATGGATCAGTGGTTAAGAGCACTGACTGCTTTCTCTTGCAGACATCCTGGGTTCGATCCCTAACATCCATGTGGTAGTCCACAAACCTCTGAAACTCCAGTTCTAGGGGATCTGATGCTTTCTTTTGGCCTCTGTGGGAACCAGGCATACATATGGTACACAGACATACTTTCAGGTGTGAGGCCGGAAAAGATTCCATTTTCATACTGGAACCTTGTGGGACTTCGAACTTCACCTCCACCCCTGAGGAAAGTCGAGGGTCGCTAGCCCCCCTTTAGGGGAAGTATTAGCTAATGGAAAAAAAAAAAAAACCCAAGCTACACGAAACTGCTGATAAGATGCTGACCACCTAACTTCCCCATCAGCTGAGTAGTGACGGATCAGTCAGCTAGAATTCCAAACAGCCCCTGCGGGTAGCAACTGGTCAGCAGATGCTATCTGTTAGATAGCTGTTGCTATCCCCCCCAGGCAATGACAGCCTATCAGAGAATAACAGCTAAACTTTACCTAACCTTTAGCCAATTATAATACAGAATAAGTAATTTTGTATTTTGAGACTGTAATCTTGTGACTGAGTTGTAGTTTTGTCTTTAGACACCCCTTACAACAATAGGTGGGGTCCTTCTCCATTTGCTGTGCCAGACTGTGAGGCAGAGGACCCGTGCTAGTCCGTACATAATAAATAAAACCTGACTTTTGCATTTGGAAGTGTGTGTCTATATGGTGGTCTTCTTGGGGTGGGGGGTCTCAGGACTTAGGCATAACATAGGCAAACACCCATACACATGAAATCAATAAAAACATTTAAAAAATATTTCTGGGTTTTCTTCCTCTCATCTTTTCTGCCCTTAAGCCAGGTATAGTTCTGAGTTTTGAACTAGACTCTCCCCAGATAACAGTATCGTCTGAGATGCTGTTTTAATGGTTTCAGTGCACTCTTGTAGGTGCCTGGAACACATATTCCTACAGCTAGACACCTCGCCAGGAGTCAAAGGCATGAAAGGCTGGAAAGGTTTCTTGGTGTTGAGATCAAGACGCCAACATGGTTGAATCAGTATGCGTTTCTACAGAAAGGCCCTTGGAGTCTCTGCCGCTTCCTAATCACTGTCAGTTGGATACCTGAAGATGCTAGTTTGTTCATTGAATGCTTGAAGGTCTTTCAGTTGGTATAAGATCAACTGTAAAATTCTGGCATGTGAGAATGAGAAGAGCTTTGAGAAGCAGAGTGCTAAGGAAACATTGTGACTTCAAGACACAGGATGTGGCGATTGCGTGCCGATCTCCTAGTCACTCGGTCTTTGTTTTCTGTCTCTTTTTTCTATCTTACTTGGATACTCATCTAAGTGATTATCGGGGTTGAGTTTATACCCTGTGTTGCATGAGTGATACCATATCTACTGCAAACAAGCTGGGGAGTATGTGGAATTCCCCCCCCCCCCTCTTTCTGGTGATGTGTGTGTGTGTGCATGCGCATGCATGTGTGTTTGTCTCCTCATGCACGCACGTGTGCAGGCCAGAGGTTGACCAAGGGATGGCTTCCTCAATCACATCTCACCTTGTTTTTTGAGGTAGGGTCTCTCACTGAACATGAGCCCACAATTGCAGATAGGCTTGCTGGCCAGTGAGCCTCAGGACTCACCTATCTCTACCCATGGTGCTAGGGTCACAGCCCCAGTGTCTATGGGAGACAGAAGCCTGACTTTGATGGACACTGTTCTCCAAGTAGCAGGATTGCCTCCTGTCCTGAGCACAGGTGAAGCCTGTCTTCATTTTAGATAAAGTTAATCAGGAAGTACGTGACGGCCCCATTTGCCAGATGAATTTAGGTTAAACTTTGTGATAAATGGTCCTGTCAAGTTGAGGACTAATTACTAAAAACAAATGCAATGTCCGGCATCTTTAGGATTATAAAAAAGACAACATTCCTCCTGTCTGTTCACTTTTTTAGCAGATTGCCTGTGGTGTCCATCACATTCTGGTTGAATGCTTATTCAATAATAAAGCTCTTTTCTTTTTCTACTATCTTTGTAGGGATTTTTTTCTTCTAAAACCACTGAATGTCCATCCATCTTCTTTCCATTTTGCTAAAGTATCTGCTGAAGAATACCTTAGGACCACTCAGGGGTCGTTCTGACCCATTCAGTATCCTGAGAAGTGGGAACTGAGAAGCAGTTCTCCATGGCTTACTGGGCATTTCTGTCTTCAGTAGGAAACTTCTGAACAGGCACAGAGGGTACTCACATACCCTCAGACCAGTCTGACACTTCAGACTGAGCAGCAGTGGATTCAGGAGCTGGCATGGTCCATTTGCCCCAACACTCTTCCTTGATTACAGCATTTTCATCTGTGCTTGCTCTCCCTTCTTCACCTCTTCTTGGTCTCTATAGGAGTAGAGTAGGCATGACCTCTCACAGGTCCTCAGGGGTGATGGTACCACACATGCTCAGAACTTCCCTATCTAGCATCCACTATATCAGATGCATGGGACGGCAAGGTCCACAGAGCACAGAGGAGAATCTGTGTTATATAGCACATGGTAGTAGGTAGGTTGATATAAGACACCTTTAAGGACCTAGTTGTCAGCCCTGGGATCAGTCACCACCAGAAGACGTGGCTTTCTGAACGTTACTTGGATCTGGTTAGTGAAAGTCCCAGATATGATGTAGCCAGCAACCAGACTGACTCCAGTGTCAGCAGCAAGTATCAACACGGCTCGCTGGCTGGTGTTCCTGGAGATGATGCTGACATTGGCAGGGTTCTCAATGGCAGCAATGGCTGCAGATTTGCCTGGGAACTTTTCAGATTTGTCATGTAACTGCCACGGCTTTTCTGTTTGTAGAGTTGCTGGTCCATCTAGAAATCAAGGTTGGTGCCACCAAAGCGGGGCACTGCTGCAAGGAATTTGAGAACATCCTCCATCATTTGCAGGACCTTGTGTGAGTGTCCCTTAATGGTTATGATGAGAGTCAACCACCGCACTGCATAGACCCCTGTCTTGGAGCACAGGAAAGCTGAAAGATCTTCTTAGTTGGGAAAAGGCTGTGGTTTTAATTAACTTTCCCTGCAACATCTACTGATGGCTTCTGGGATAATTTTTTTTATTACATTTTATGTATCATTTTTGTGGGGGGAGGGAGCAGCACAACATAAGGCCTACAGCGTGTTAGGCAAGCATGGCAGCACTGAGCCATATTCTTTTTTTTTTCTTTTTTCTTTTTTTGGTTTTTCGAGACAGGGTTTCCCTGCAGCTTTTTTAGAGCCTGTCCTGGAACTAGCTCTTGTAGACCAGGCTGGCCTCGAACTCACAGAGATCCACCTGCCTCTGCCTCCCGAGTGCTGGGATTAAAGGCGTGCGCCACCACCGCCCGGCCACTGAGCCATATTCTTAGACCACCCTACCTCCCCGTCCCCCATTAGGTAGGAAATGTAACCCAGGCTGGCCTCGAACTCACTTAGCCTCTCATGTATTAGATTTACAGATGTGTGTCAGCACACGCTGGTGAATAGACCTTGATGTCATCAGAGTTGTGAGTTTGACACCTAGCGGGGGCTGAGGCGCCCGAGACAAAGAGTCTGTGAGGGAGAGAATACTTCTTTATGTAGCAGCAACTTTTCCCTTCATAGGTGATGTGCTTTCTCTTTTAACACACAAGGCTTTGTTTGTTGCCTGGGCACCTGTGAACCACTAGGAAGAGGGACCCAGAAAGGGCAGAGGAAGTGGATTAAACACCACATATTTTCCTCTGACGCGTGAGTGCTGGCCAAAGAGTTTTGGGAAACAGCCTGTTCTCCACCCTCCACGCGGCCATGGCACAGTCTGTAGTCAAGACACACTGACCTGCCAGGGAGACACACACCGGGCCCCACCCTGGGAGCTGTCCGCAGTCTGAGCGGAGCGGAATCTTAGGGCTCCTGGCTTCCATTCCTATGAGGCAACCTCCGGTGGCGACGAAGTGTCCAGAAATAGCAGCAGCCCCCTTGAGCCTTGTGTCCTTCTGAATTCTGGCAGCTTTCCATTCCCTCCTCCTCTGTTCTCTCCGCCATGCGTCCAGAGGACGTGAGGGGATTTGTCTCTTCATCTGAGGGTCTCCCTGGGCTCTCTTTTCCTCATTTCAGGATTTCTTCCTGATCCTAAGCATTCTGGGAAGGAAGCCATCTGCCTTGAATGAATCAAGAGAGAACTTGTTCACATTCCTGACATTCGTACCCACTAGTGCCAACAATTGAGAGACTGAAATTTTAAAGAGATTTCAGAGCTTGGAGAAACTTTGGAGTTTTAGGGAGATTCTGGATACTTTCAAGACTTTGAGCATTTTTTTAAAGACTGGATTTTTAAAGTGTTTTTTTTTTTTCTTTTTTTTTTCTTTTTGGTTTTTCAAGACAGGGTTTCTCTGTGTAACAGCCTTGACTGTCTTCATACTCACTTTGTAAACCAGGCTGGCCTCAAACTCACAGAGATCCACCTGTCTCTGCCTCCTGAGTGCTGGGATTAAAGGCGTGTACCACAAAAAGCTTCCTTGCTACGTCATCCCAAAGTTTAAGAAAGGATAAGCATGCACATACCCATAAGTGGAGGATGGAGTAGACGCACCCTTGCCCGGGAGCCTGTTTTGGAACAACATACCTCCTTCTGTGATGATGGTATGAAAACACGTAGCAGAACGGAGCCCTGGTGACCCGGTCACCTCGGAAAGGTCGACTGCTTGGCGCTGTCCCACGTGAGCTGTGAGACACAGCTGAGTCCCAAGTGGGCCATCATGCCGATTTACCAGACTCCTGCAGCTCCCAGGTCTCACGTCCCCCGTTTATTTAAGAGATTCACTGTGAAAGCAGTCTTTTCATTTTCAGTAAAACATTAAACCGTTGTTTCAAGAAGGATAAATTTTGATTAGAGAAAGAAGTCACACCACTTGCTTTCCTCAAGTGGCTGACAGATCGTCCCTACAGATGGCCTCATCTGACACAAATTTTCCTCCACGGCTTTGAAATGTCACCTTTAAAATAATGTACAAAATTTCCATATGCACTTGAGTTTATTATGTATTCTAATGTCTTTTGTCTGTCTTCCAATTTTCGTGTTTTCTTTGAAATAATTATTATTGTAGTTTCACCACTTGTTTTAATGTTTCTTAGTCTCAGCTTACCTACACTGTTTTTCTCTTTTCTTCTAGAAATTTCTTTGGTTCTTTGCAGATACTCTTTTAGGAAATAAAAATAGCAGCACTAACACTCATGTCTGTGCTCTGTGCCAGGTGCTGCCAGAAACAGTTTCCTGTGTTAATTAATTCAGTCTCTATTACAAGAGCATTTACTAATTCTGCTAGGCATCTGAGGAAATTTGTAGTGATGGTTGTAAGGTTGGTGAAAAAGAAAGACACAGTGGGCTGGAGAGATGGCTCAGCAGTTAGGAGGACCTGGGTGGGAGGCCCAGCACCCACATGGCAGTCACAGCCAGCTGTAACTCCGGTTCCAGAGGATCCAATTCTTCTGGTCTGCTGCACAGACACATGCATGCAGGCCAAATACTCATGTACATAAAATAATAAAATAAAATAAAATAATAAAATAGAAAATAAAGACAGACGGACAAGGGAGACAGCAAGCTGGAGACAGCACAGACTTTATTGTGGAAGAGACCTGTCGAGGGGCAGCAGAGTGCTCACCATCTATTTCCAAGAGGACAGAGAGGAGAAAGGGGACTGGGAAGCAACTTTTTTTGTCCAACCAGGAAAGTAAAATGAGTAGTCAATTATAGAAGAATGTCAGGTACTCATAAAAACTCATTACTGGAAAGGAAGATTCTAGAAAAACAAGTTACTAGTTGTGGGAGCCAAATTACTTTAGTGCGAGGAACTGTCATTGTTTAAACAAAGTGGGGGCACTTTACACAGAGTGTGACCATGGCTCCCCAGGGCAAGGCAGCCACCTACGTTTGTCCAGAAGAACTCAGACTTACTCTCTCGTTTTGCTTTTTCTTTTTGCTCTCCCTCAGCAGTACTAGAGACCGAACCTACGACCTCACACGTGAAGTGAGGGCTACGGCTTCATAGTTCTCTTTCTCTTTTGAGTAGGATTGTATCATGTGGGTGCTGGGCCTCCGACGTGCCCTCCCTCTGCAAGGCCAGCGCCTGCTCTAAACCACCAAGCCATCTCTCTAGTGGCCATTCAGATCTTTGTATCTCGTACAGTTTTCTCCTGGTTTGTTTGCATTGCTGTGGGGAGCTTGGCATTGCCCTCTAGGCTTTTGAATGGATCGTGTACACTTCTTATCAAGAGCATTCCTTCTCCAATGACATTGGCTTTTATTGCTATTATGAGTGAAAAATATTTTCTTTCATCATCATTTTTTTAAACCATAGTTACTATTTGATTAGAGGAAAACTTCTTGTATGCTAATTTCGCAATCTGCCACCTCATTAAAGTCTCAACTCATTACCAGAGACACTTGTCCTGCCTTTCCAATTCCAGGAGCTTGCTTACAGTAGCCACAAATTATGATGACAAGGCCTCCTTTGTGTTGAGTTTACCGTTCTGTCCTCTTCTCGGCTTGGACTAGGGAAGGCATTTAGAACTGTGGTAGATCCCGTGGCCGCAATGACTGCCCTTGCTCGGTCCTTCCCATAAAGGTGGCACCATTCAGCATGGTACTGTGGGTGGTAGTGAGGAAACATCTACGTTTACCGTCTTACTAAACAGTAACTAAACCCAGGTATGGATTTTGCTAAATACCATTTTCTTGTTTACCCCTTCAAACATATGAATTACAGTATATGTCCTAATATTGAACCACTTAGTTAATAACACGATTTTATTGGCAGTTAGGCCTGTTCTAATAGTTAATTTAGAAATGAACGGCTGGGCTGCAGAATGTTCTCCCCCTTGCCCTATTAGCAGCTTCAGGACAGAGATTTTGCCAAGAGACTCATTAGTATGAGCCAGTGAGTAGTTCAGTCCCCCAGTGGCCAGAGCCAGCCTTTGACAGTGGCCGGGGCTTCCTCAAGGGGCAGAGCTCCAGCTCAGGAAAAGGACCAACAGGGTGGAAAGCGGCCCACAAGATGGGAGAAAGTATTCAAAAAGCATACACCAGACAAGGGCTAGGACACTCTAGTAATTCAACTCAGTGGAAAAAACAACCCAAACAAGCTGAATTTAAAGTGGACTAGAAACCTTCACTGGTTACTTGTCTTTGTCTCTGCCCAAACCTTGATACAAACACTAAAAAGGAAGGCTTAGCGAGCTCCCGGTTTCAGATGCGCGAGGCAGCTCATTGCTTTACACAGTGTGTTTCATGCTGGCCCAGGAATCAGAACAAGGGACAGGGAGATGCTGGTCCTCAGCTCCCCTTCTTTTTCTCTTATTCTGCCTGGACCCTGTAGCCAGCCTTCCTCTGTCCTGCCAGCCAGCTTCTAAATCACGATGCAGAGACTTATTATTAATTTTGAAAGCTTGGTCTATAGCTTAGGCTTGTTTCTAACTAGCGCTTATAACTTAAATTAACCCATTTCTTTCAATCTACATTCTTTTACATGGCTTGGTTACCTTTACTTTGTAATGTCCATGCTTCTTGCTTTGGATCCTTGCTGGCTCTGCCCTTCTTCTCCGTGCTCTCTGTGTCTGGAATTCTTCCCGAGCTATTGGCCATTCAGCTTTTTATTAAACCCATCAAAGTGACCTATCTTTATTCAGCGTAATCAAATATCCTGCAACAGAACTCTAAGCCAACCGTGTGGTGCTGCCCACACTCAGAAAGTGTCCCCCCCCCCCAGTTAATCTTATCTGAAAACACCCTCACAGACACACCTAGAGTGTGCCTCCCCAAACTCCTAGGTGATTTAAAACCTAGTCAAGTTAGCAATAGAGACTAACTGTTAAAAAAAAGCTTAATAAACATTTCCTCCAAAGAAGACACACAGTGGCCAGGAAGGCATATGAAACAGTGCCAGCATCACTATCCATCCAGGAAATGAAACTCAAAACCACAGTGAGACAGAAGGGGTATTACAAGAAAATCCCCAAAGATAAAGATTGAGCCGGGCGGTGGTGGCGCACGCCTTTAATCCCAGCACTCGGGAGGCAGAGGCAGGCGGATCTCTGTGAGTTCGAGACCAGCCTGGTCTACAAGAGCTAGTTCCAGGACAGGCTCCAAAGCCACAGAGAAACCCTGTCTCGAAAAAACAAAAAAAAAAAACAAAACAAAACAAAAAACAAAAACAAAGATAAAGATTGATGAGGATAACAAGAAAAGGAAACTCGAAAGCTTTGTTGGTAGGAACATAAGTTAGTATAGCTGTTGTGGAAAAGTGTGAAGGTGCCACAAAGAGATAAAAGATTAGACTAGACCTCTGGCCAGCAACCTCAGCACTGTGTATCCATCCTAAGGCAAGGAAAGCAGCAGTCCAAGAGGCTGCGGAATTCCCACGCTGCTGCATTCACCGTGGCCAAGCCACAGCACACTTGAGTGTCTGTCAGTGAACAGGGAAGAAAGCAAGCGTGGTATGCATCGTCGATGGGATACTATTCTGCCGAAGAACGAAACCCTGCCATTTGTTGTGGCACGGGTGAACCTGGAAGATACTATATTAACTAACATAAGCCAGACACAGAAATAAAAACAATACATGCTCTCACTCACAGGGTCTCAGTAAAACTTGAGTTGTAGAAGCAAAGCAGGGAATGGAGGTTACTAGGAGATGAGATGTTGGCTGAAGACACTCGTAGGTAGGAGGCACAAAACTGTACAAGACGACCAGAGTTAATGACATCATACTCCAAAGGGGTAGACTGTACTTCAGGGTGACCAGAGTTAAGGGCACCACGTTGTAGTCTTGAAAAATGTAAAGAGAGAAGTTGCTGTTTGCTTTACCAAAAGAAAAAAAAACCTATACAGTGCAATGTATTTGTTAATAGCAACATTACCATCCCACAATGTATTTCAAAATACTGTATTCTATATGATAAAAATCACCGGATTATCCATACATTCAAAGATATTCAAATAAAAAATCTCCAGAGTGCTAGTTTGTAGACTTTGATATATAACATTTAAATTATCATTGCTGAGCTGGGCGTGGCGATACACACCTCTAATCCCAGTACTTTCGGGCGGAGACAGGAGGCTCTCTCTGGGTTGAAGGCTAGCCTAGTCTACACAGTGAATTCCACTAGAGTCAGGACTGCATAGAGAGTCTGAAGTCTTTTTTAATTTATTATTATTTTTTTTTAAAAAATAGGAGCATTATATAATCGAAGCTCATCACTACAACCCACACTTAAACAGTTCATTTGTGTAGTTCTTTGAGCTTCGGTAACTTTTATCCTTTTATCTATGGAAACATAGCCTCAACTAAGACAGAGACTAGCCCCCCGCCCTAAGAGGGTTCCTTGTGGACTTTGCCTCGCTCTGTACTCCAGGCCACCACAATGAGAAGCATTGGTGCTTCTCGTCACCAATCACCACCCTGCCTAGACTTCTTTTTGTTTTGTTTTGTTTTTTGTTTTTCAAGACAGGGTTTCTCTATAGCTTTGGGAACCTGTCCTGGAACTAGCTCTTGTAGACCAGGCTGGCCTCGAACTCACAGAGATCCACCTGCCTCTGCCTCCCGAGTGCTGGGATTAAAGGGGTGTGCCACCACTGCCCAGCTCAAGACTTTTAAATAATGATGTGTACAGTTTGTAACAACTTTTTGCTTTCCCAGCCATTTTTCTGAGATTTATCCATAGTGTTTTGTATTATTTCATTGCTTTTGCTAAATTGCACAGGAAATTTTAAGAGGTTTGGCAATCTTACAAGGTTTGAGAGTAAAAAGAGATCTGATAGGAAGTTCATGAGGTTAATAGCTCCCATCTCCACAGAAAATCTCGTTTCGAGTCTATGACTCTGCTCCTCAGAGAATGCCTGTTTTCCTGGGATCAAAGAAAACAATGAGCCTTGCTTGGGAGTGGGCGTGGGGTGGCGTGGCAGCAGCAGCCTCCACAGGCAGCAGCCTGACTCCTTTCTCCGCTCTCTGCATCCTCTCCAGGGTCTATGCTTCCTTTGTTTCTCTCTCTGTCCTCACCCCCTACTCTAGTGAGTCTGGTTTACAGAAGTCTGGTTTTGGCTCTGCTGATGGGGGCTTACATGTTTTTAAATAATAATGTCTTAAGGCTCTTTTGGTTTCTCTGGCTTAGCGATGAAAGAGGATAGTGATGTGCACAATTGCTACACGCCTTCATGAGCTTTCCTTCTTGCCTCTTCTACTTCACAGCTTTTGCTGATGAGCCGTCAGAGTTTGGCAGTAAACTGTTGCTTTGTACAGAATGGAGATTGGTCTGTCTACAACAGCCATCCTTACAGTTCTGGATGACTGAGCATATGGCAAACCAAAGCAAAAGAATGCATAACAACTTGCAGGTAGATAGCTAAAACCTCCAGCAGAAGTCCACCGGGAAGATGAGGCAGCCACCTGGAGTCCCTGATAGAGTCCCAGGCAGAGCCAGGTGCCCTCAGCTGAGCTTCACAAGTAAAAGAACCAATAGAACAGAGATGGTGTCATCAAAGTGGAGTCTCACAACATCCAGCCCACAGCACCTGGGCAAGCTGAGGCTGACAACCTCTTCCCACTGAGCTTTTTCTCCATGGATGAGCTTTCCCTGGCTGAACTTCTGGCTCCTTTCTTCCCCTGCAGGCACTTTCAGCGTTTTTTTCTCTCTCTCTTGAGCTGTTTTGTGTTTCTCTTCTTCCCCATCACAGAGTTGGAAGGGTAGCCCATCCCCAGACAAGAGGAGTTGGGGGACACTCTGAGACACACGTGCTTGGGTCCGAAGTGGGAGGGAGAGCACAGGCCGCCCTCCACAGCCAGCTTCTCAGGGAACTCAGGAGCTCGTGGTAAGTTAACAACATAATGTACAACTCTATGGATGACTTCCTGTTTGACATGGAAGGAAGTCTGTTAGTTGCACTGTTTTCAGAGAAAACCAAGAAAGTTTTAAAGACTCTAATGTTTAATGGGCAAACTTTCTTCTCTCCTAACTGTTCGATCTTTCATCTTGTCTTTCTGGGCCAGGGGGAAGGCCTTGCCATTCCCTTGGGTCTGAGGCATTGGCATCCTTGATGTGGTTGATCATGCTAATGTCAACAATACACATTCTCTCAGGATTTCACCGGCTCCCTACAGTCTGTTTATTCTTGCTCATGTCAACAATACACATTCACTTAGGATTTAGGGGTCCCCACAGTCTGCTTATCCTTTGCACAATGTATAAATAACTTCTGCAGTAGTGAGGATTGAGCACATGGCCTCGAACGCAGCAGGCAAGCCCTCTACCACAGATTATAGCTCAGCCCTCATTTTACTTGATAGTTTGAAACAAGCTGTCCTTGACCTTACTCTGAAGCCCACATAGGACTTGAACTTGAGATCCTCTGCCTCACTCTCTAGAATATATGCCCAGGCTCAGCTTGTGTGTGTGTGTGTGTCCACATGTGTGTGCACGTGCAGACACATGCTATGTATGTTACGTGGTGGTCAAAGGATGATTTTCAGAAGGAAGTTGTTTCTCCCCTTCCACCTTGTCGATGGAGGGTCTCTCTTACTGTGTGTGCTGCTGTGCTGTGTACTCTAGGTTAGCTGGCCTCCAGCTTCTGGACCAGTCCCCTGTCTGCCTTCCATCTTGCCATAGATGTTGCTGGGATCACAGATGGGTGTCCCCATGCCCAGCTGTCTGTGGGTCCCAACCATCACAGCCAGGTTACGGGGTTTGTGCCGCCAGCACCCCTCCCTGCGGTGAATCTCTCCAGCTCTCAATTTCCTTTTGAGTAAAGTAGCAGCATTCTTGCAGGATGTCTGCAGCATGGGTTCCAAACCCCCCCCCCCCCACCTTTTTTCCCACTGCAGTTTCTAGAGTGGGACATCCAGACTTTTGATTGTTCCTTTTAGGGCACAGTTTTTCTATGTTGCCCCGGAAGGCGTTGGTCTCCTAAGTACCAGGATGACAGGTATGCACCACCATACCCCGCTGTAGCTTTTAAAAATACAACTTTGAAATGTGCAATTAGAGTCCCATTTTGGCACAGACTGCTCTGTTATGCCTTTGATCACAGGTTCCAGGCTGTTCCTCCTCAGGAGAGCCTGGCTTTGCTTTCAGGTCTCTCTGATTTTTATCTCCTGCAGTTCCTCTCATCTTTTCATCGTTATTGTTTTTTCTGCCTTTGAGAACCAAGCTGTGAATCCGACCCAGTGTTAGGGTGTGAATTAAGTGAGGGCCTTAATGACATTCCAGATCCTGATGGGTGTCTGGGACAACAGCCTGAGCTGGAATCGCAAGTCTGACCTGTCAGGGTGACACAGGGGACAGGTCTGAACAAGGGCCTTTCCTGATGCAAGGCCCCAGGGCTTCCTGGAGGCGTCTGCATACCTCCTTGTCCACAGGAGGAAGGCCTCCGAGGTCAGGTTTGCTGGACCAGTGAGGACAGGTAGGATATTTCAACCCAACCTCTAGCTTTTCCCCCGGCTCCCCCACGTCTCTGGGGCCACATCACCTGCCTCTCTGTTCTTGCTGCTCCGTTCTCCTGGCTGTTGGAAATCTCACTATCCTTTTGTCTTATCCCCTTCAGAATGGGGTCCCATGAGAGCCAAGATGCCACTTGTTGGATTTGCTCAGCCAGTTTTCTTGGAGCGCACGAAGCTAGTTGTCTTAGTTAGGGTTACTATTGCTGTCAAGAGACACCACGACTACATCAACGCTTGTAAAGAAAACATTCATTTGGGGGTGGCTCACAGTTTGGGAGGTTCCATCCATCAGCATCATGAAGGGGAGGATGGTGGCTTGGTGGTGCTGCAGGCAAGATGACAGTCACACTGAGAGAATCTTGAATTAAAAACAACCTCAAAGCTGGTGCCCCTGCAGTAACACACTTCCCACAAGGCCACACCTCCCAGTGGTGCCCCTCCCTATGGGGACCATTTTCTTTCAAACCACCATACCAGTGTAGGAGCTGTAACTGTGTGAGACCTCCGCAGGGTGTGTGCTGCTCTTTGGGACCCGAGTTGCTGTGAGACTCACACTGACACACACTAACACAGGCCTTTCTGCTTAGTCTATTTCGGTCCTGCCAGGCATCCTGGGTGAGCAATCATTGAGACCCCTGTGACTGCTTTCCATCTTTTACTTTCTCCTCCTCAGAGCTGATAGAACTCCAAGCTTAGGCCCTAGTGGGTATTTTTGCACTCCCTCTCCATGCGGGAAGTTTCAAGTCCACCATACACTGCGGCGTGGCCATGGGATGGCTGCACACACTGTGGCGTGACCGTGGGGATGTCTGCACACACTGCCGCGTGACCATGGGGCTGTTCTACTGAAGGGTATTATCCATTTTAAAGTTTGATTAATTTGCTTTATTTCTCCCCCAAAGTCTCTGGCAACCCATATTTCCACCAAGAATGTCTGGGTTGTGCCTTTGACATTATATCTAAAAAAAAAAGTCATCATCAGACCCAAAGTTACATAGATTTCATTTGTGTGTTTCTGTTTTCCTCAAATAGTTTAAACATTTGGGGGGCATTTTTTTTTCGAGACAGGTTTCTCTGTAGCTTTGGAGCCTGTCCTGAAACTAGCTCTTGTAGACCAGGCTGGCCTTGAACTCATAGAGATCTTCCTGCCTCTGCCTCCCAAGTGCTGGGATTAAAGACATGCACCACCACTGCCTGGCTTGCAGGAGGGATTTTAAATTCTAACTATTTGCATTAACGTAGATCTCTTTACATGTCGGTTCTCTTGATGGCCAGAAGAGGGTGTCACATACCCCAGGGCTGGAGTTCCAGGCAGTTGTAGGCTGTTAGATGTGAGTGCTGGGAGTGAAACTCAGGTCCTCTGAAGAGCAGCAAATGCTCTAACCACAGAGTCATCTTTCCAGCCTTCCCTAAAAGCCCTCCTCTTAAAACTTTGGTTTTATATTTAGGTCTATAATTCATGTTGAGTTAACTTCTGTGTACCGTGGACACCTGGCCACATTATTTTCTTTTGTGGCAAAGGTTAGCCATTCTCCTGACTGCCTTTCTGCCCTTGTCAAATGTCAGTACACTGTCCGTGGTCTGTCCTCGCTACCCTGTTCTTCACTATGTTTGTTCCTCCTCTAACATTGGTTATGCATGCAGGCTCACTAGCCCAGCAGCTCCAGAGATTTTTCCCCCCTGAACCTCCTGTCTGAGTGTAGGAACACTGGGGTTATATAATCATGGCTTACCTTATGCTGTGTTCCATGGGTTCCGAGGATTTGAACTCAAGTCCTTCCTCATGATTGCTGGCAAATGCATTCCCTCTGATTTCTAGGCTTTCATCATAAAAGAGTTGAAAATTGTTGAATGCTTTCTGCTTTTATGGTAACTATCATGTGAATTTCCCTATCTAGCTGGTAATATGATAAATAGTATGATTTACAAATATTGAACCAATCTTACATTACTAGAAAAAGCCTTCCTTGACTGTATAGTATTTTTTAGATTTATTTTTATTATTTTTAAATATGTGTATGTGTATGGGGGGATATGCACACATGAATGTAAGTACCCAGAGGTCAGAGGTATCAGATTCCCCAGGAACTGTTACAGACAGTTGTGAGCTACCTGATATGGGTGCTGGGAACTGAACTCAGGTCCTCTGGAAGAGCAGTATGTGCTCTTAACCATTGAGTCATCTCCCAAACCCCCAACTATGTAGTATTTCTGGTTCCAGCTTACATCTGTCTCTCAGTCTATAACTGTATTTATGTAGACAGAGTTTACATAGTTCCTCCTGGTCCTGCAGCCATTTAGTCCCAAAGAAACACACAGAGGCTTATAACAATTATAAACTGTCAACTCAGGATTATTATTAACTAGTTCTTATAACTTAAATTAACCCACAATTCTTGTCTGTGTTAGCCATGTAGCTTGGTACCTTTTATCAGTGAGACATTCTCATCTTGCTTCCTCTGTGTCTGACTGGTGACTGCAGACTGAGCCTTTACTCTTCCCAGAATTCTCCTATCTGGTCTCTTTGCCTATACTTCCTGCCTGGCTACTGGCCAATCAGCATTTTATTAAACCAATACAAGAGACGAATCCTTACAGTGTACAAGAGCTTTAGCCCACAGCATATCTATATGCATTTTTTATTTTTTTGAAACAGACCTTACTGTGTAGTAAGACTCCCTAGACCATACTATGTTGCTCAGGCTGGTATGGGTTCTCTCCTCTCACATTCGACCATGCCCAGTTTGTTTTTAATGTTTTAAATGTTTACTAATTGGGTGTGAGAGGGAAGTCAGCGAACAACTTGAGGAAATTGGTGGGATCTGTGGTGTGAAGCCACACAAGCTTGCCCCCTTCCTTCACAGCAATGACCCTTCTAGGCAGAGCGAGGGAGAGTCACTCCAACCCTGGTTTGTATTCAGACGTCTGCAATTCACCAAATCAATAATGGAAGTGCTCTTGCCCGCGTATTGATCCTAATGACTTGCATTCTGGGTGAGAAAGCCCTGAGAGCTACATCTCTGAAGCCCTGGTATCTTTCTAAAAGACATCAGGAAACTGCTTATCCCATGACCTCGGGTGTCTGGTGGTTCTGAGAAGTTAATTGTCTTCGATTTGTGCAGCTTTTTCCTTCAACAAGCCTTCTTTCACTGGAGCTTCTAGTTCTCGAGAAATTGCTGGGACGGATGAAAGCTGTTTACCGTCAGACCAGGGAACTTTCCATACATGTTTCTTGGTTGCACACCAGTGATGGTGAGTGAGCTAGGGCCTTCTCCCGCCACTAAGCCACGGGCTCTGTGTTCTTCCTCTTTTCTTAAAAGCACTAAAATATTAATCAACAGGTGAGTGTTAATTAAGCGAGCCTCAGGATTTTGCTTGGTGAGTGAGGGCAAGGCCAAGGTTGTATGAATGTCAGTATTTTACCCGTGGTGAATAAAGAAAACAAAACAAGACCTCCAAGCTCAGTAAGTCAGGGAGGGAGGGAGGGCAAACAGGTGAAAGGAAAGCCAGGTGTGGCGTGGCCTGTAATCCCAGTATGATGGCTGGGAGCTGTGAGTTTGAGGCTAGCCCAGGCTAAATAGTGAGTGTCAAGCCAGGGCTCCAGGGTGAGACCCTTCCTTGCCCCACAGAGAGAGAGAGACAGAGAGAGAGAGAGAGAGAGAGAGAGAGAGAGAGAGAGAGAGAGAGAGAGAGAGAGAGAAAGCAGAAAAGATAAAGATAAACTTGTGAGCCTAGGTACTGAGGAGACTGAGATAGGTGGGTCATGAGTTCAAGTTCAAGGCCTGTCTGGGCTACACACTAGCAAGAGCAAGAGAAACTTAGTACAATAAAAAATCAAAAGGCCTTTGGGAATATAGCTCAGTGGTAGGGTGCTTGCCTGGCACATACAGGGTCCCAGGCTCCACAAAACAAAAAACCATGAACTAACAAGCCTGATATCCCTAGAACCACACAATGCACACAAGCTCACATGCACTCATACCCCCCCTTTAACTTGTGTTGTACTGAACATTCAGACCCCTTTCCCTGCCATTATTTCCCTAGTAGCCGAGTATAACAACTACTTTCATTATATTAGGTGTTAAATAACCCAGAGGTGATCTGAACTATACAAAGGGTGTACAGTACTTACGTACACACACTATGCCATTTATATAAGGGACTGAGTGCATGTGGTCATGATGTCTGTCTGTGTGGGAGGACCCTGAAATGAAGCTACCCAGGGATGAGCGTACTGTCCTGCAGGAGCCCGGCTTTGACCTAAACCCTCACTCTTTAGCTGATGTCACAAAGTTTCCACAATGAGACTGAGTTCCTGTTTTGTTGTTGTTTTGCTTGTGTTGAGATAGGGTTTCTCTGTGTAGTCCTGGGGGTCCCAGACTCACCCTGTGGAGTCCCTGTTTTTGTTCTTACCTTTCCCGCTCCCCCAGGCAAACCCAGTGTGTTTCCATTACCAATCCACCGCCTGCTTTCCCCTTTTACCTTCTCTGCCCCTTCTGTGTCTGGTGACCCTGGAGTGCTGACCTGGGTGACCTCTAACTAAACTGACTAGCCACCCTGGGGGCTGAGCCCATGTGAGGAACACTCAGTTGAGTATGAGAGGCGAGGAATCCAAGTCCCTTTCTGGTATCTCTAACAGGAAGTTGTCCTTCTCTCCTCAACAAGACACATAACATCTCCGACACAGAAATCATTGTGTCACCTCTTCCAGCTGACAGCAGGGACATTTCCTGTCTGCCTGTCTGCTGCAGTGTGCTTGCTTGTTACATATAGCAACCAGCAAAGTCTATGAGGAGCAAGAAAATGGTTAAAATAAGTCACTGCCTTGGGGTTTTTCTGGTTGTCATGGACACCAAATTTTCTATTGTTAGCAACTCTCTGGTCTCTATGGTGAGCTAACACTTAGAGGGAGAACCTTAGGCAAGAAAGACAATTGGATGTTGAATGAAGGGGGGGGGTAGGGCAAATTTGGGGAGGACAGACAGATGGGGAACGGCTGAAAATAAGACATTCCAGTCTCCCCCTCCTCCAGTAAACATTGTATTTCAAATTAGTTTGATTTTTGTTTTAGATTCATTCCATCTGTTCCTGTTGAGGCTGAAAGATCATGGTATCTTTACCAATGACCAGGTAAGTGTTAGAGGTGGGAGAGACCTCTCAGGAAGAAGTATGTGGATACCTATGCTGGATGTGTTAGCTGAGGCACATGTTCTGCAGCTGGGAAGGGACCCAGGCCATGCCCTGAGTCCTGTCTTAGTGAGTGGCTGAGGCTCAGATGGGGTCCTCTGATTCAACTGATGAAGGAGAAGGCATGCGGGAAACTTGGTCTGCCCTCTGTCTGGCATCTATAGTACTGTCCTTTGCCAACACAAGGTGACAGTTTTAGTGTAATGATCTGTGCTGTCTATTTAAGAGACAAGCCATGCCCACTCCCTCCCTCATCCGCTGAGGCAAGCTGCTCTTCAGCTTCCAGCCTGAGTCTCTTCCTTTTCTATCTCCCTCTGGAAGAAGCAGCTTCTGTCTCTCCCTTCTCTTTCTCTCCCCTCTCTTTCTCTCTGCCTCTCTGCTCTTCTCCCCTTCTCCCTTCCCCCTCCATAACCCACTAAATAAATATCCAACCTCACTCTGCATGGTGTGCCTATCCGGCTATCTCTCACCTGCTGCATGGCTCCCTGCCTAGGACCAGCAGTCTTCGGGGACCTGAGGCGTGGTCCACTGCCCACTGCAGCTACTTGGGATCTGCAGCATTTGTATTACTTCATTACACTTAGGAAGGGAGTGGTGTCCGGCTGGAACTTGGAATAGCCAACAACCGGGGCTTAGCTGGCTGTGATGGTTGAGGGCACAGTTTCCACACAAAACCACATCTATTGCCAATTTTAAGTTTTAGGGGATCTTCAGAAAAAAAAACCTGTAAGTTTGGGTAAGCCATTAAAAGTCTCAGAGGACTCATTGGAAGCTATGAGGACTCACTGGATTCATTCAAAGGAGGAGAAGCATGGAGCAGGTACGGCAGAGTTCTAGATGTGAAGCTCCATCGTTCCCTCCCAGAGAGTCAGGCTGTGATGCACTTCCAGCCCTAATGTAATGTTTACCAAGTATTGCTGACCAGAGAAGCTCAACAGAGTGTCAGGGCCTGGACTGTCCTCACTGAGATTTTATTATGTCAGCTTGAGTTCAGTCTCCAGGTCAGCTGACAGTGCCACATGGTTGGTCTTTCTGGAATGGCCACGGCAGAAGACTTAACCCAGTGTAGTCAGCCACATCTTAGACAAAACCACGCTATCACCAGATTTGCACAGATTTCCCCCCTCAGCCAACACAAAGACCAGACCTCCTTTTGTGTAGGGCCAAACTTACTACAGAGTCACATAGCAAGTTGGAAACAGAAAGTTAATTCACCCAGGGAAGAAGAAAGGTCCCTTGTCAGGAACAACTCGTGATTCTGGTTTCTTTGTCTCTCTTGCCTGGCGGGTCAGTCAAATTTATATCAACTGGCCCTCATGGCTAGGAACTGAGCTACAGATAGACAAAGCCGGGAATCTCACTGTGAGGAGAGCTTTTCCTTATCCACAATCCACACAGCAGGGCTAGCTGGGCCTCTCTGTGTAAAAATGAATGAAACCAAAAGGAAGAAGAAGCCAGGCATGGTGACTAATAACTAATACCAGCTCTTAGCAGGTTGATGCAGGGGATTGCTGTGTGTTTGAGGCCAATTTGGGTAACATACGGACCAGCCTAGGCTATAGACCAAGACTCTGCTTGAAAATCTTTTGTAACACCTACTCTGAGTCTGGCAGCTAAGAAACCACTTAATAGCTAAGAGATGGGAAGTTGAGATATATGGAAGGGAAGTTTCTTTTGTTGGAGAAAAATAGAAGAAGGGGCAAGTTTTCAAAGTGCCAACGAAGTATCCTCAGTATCACTAGGGCACGATCTTAGAGAGTTGAAGGGCAGATGCTGTTGCTGGGATAAACACTCTGACCAAAAGTAACTTGAGGAGGAGAGGTTTACTTTGCCTTCTAGATGACAGTCCAATGTGAAGGAAGGAAGGGCAGGAGCACAAGCAGAAACCTGAAGGCAGGAACTGAAGCAGAGCCTGGGGGACACCGCTTATTGGCTTGCTCTCCGGAGCTTGCTCAACCTGCTTTCTCAGATGACCAGGCTATCTGCCCAAGGGTGTTGCTGCCCGCAGTGGGCTGGACACTCCCACATCAATCATTTGTCAAGAAAATGCCCCACAGAATAGTCTACAGGCCAGTCTGATGGATCCAATTCCTCAAACTGGGGTTACCACTTCCTAAGTGACCCTAGTTCGTGTCTAATTAATAAAAACAAACCATCAACCTGCAAAACTCAGGAAGCTGAGGCCAGAAAATATGGAGTTTGAGCTCAGGTCATCTCTCTAAACAAAACCCTGCCTCAAAAGGCAGTTAAAGAAAGAAAAGGAATGAGACCTGCCTAAAATAAAATTAGTGATTTGGGGAGAAAACCTGAGAGCATTTCCCAGGATGTTGAGAAGACTCAATTGCAGCATGCAGGTACACCAGGAATGAGATAGAAGCAGCTTTTCTTTGCATTACGTTTATTTACTTATTATTTAGTGTAGAGGTCAGAGGTCAACTCTCAGAAGCAGGTAGGTTTTCTCCTTTCATCATGTGACTCCCAGGGACTGAATTTAAGCTGTCAGGCTCAGCAGCCAGTGCTGAACCATGAACCATGAACCAGCTGAACCATGCCAAGAATCCTGTCTTGCTCCACCTTCAAGGTGCTTCCCAAGGGCCTGATGGAATTCAGATTGCACTGGGACCTTGTCTGTATGATCAAGAGCACATAGCAGAAGTAATAAGCTGAGCAATAATGTATCACCCTGATTAGGGCATGAAGACGCAGTGGGTCTATTTTGGTTGCTCTTTCTTTTTGAGTAACTCAAGCTTCTAGGTTGCAAGTGACCTGTGGAGAAGCCCATATGGGAAGGAGCTGAGGCCCTCTGACCAACTGCCATGTGAGAGTCCTGAGTCAGTAAGAGTTCAATAATGGCACCCTAGTCAATATCATGAGCTACCCTGACTCAGATCTATCCAGCTAAGCCACTCCTAGGCTCCTAGCAAGATAGTGTTTAGTTCTATTTTAGTTTGCTTAATCTGGAGCTGATTTGTTACGGAGCAATAGATATCCAATACAGTGAGGGAGTGGAAGGAGAGACAGAAGGAAGATTGGGAGAAAATTGAAGACTTTAGAGAGACTATATACCCATGGGAGAATTCACAGGCAAAGAGGAAGATTGTAGATGCCTTGTGGGGAAAGGGATGTGTGTGTGGGGTGTTAGGGGATGGGTAGTGAGGAGGGTGGGGGAGGGTCAGAAGAATGAGGGTAGAGGTTAGGTACTGAGGCCAGGGTGGGGCACTTGTTCAAGGTCCTCATTTGTTTGGTACTGCACTTGAGTTTGAGATCCCTTGGAAGCAGTGGTCTTGTCAAGCTTAGTCAAAGAAATAAACGGCACAATTACCAATGGGATCCTACAGGGAGGAGAGATGAAATTAGAAGCAGTATGAGAATTAATATGGCTAACGAAAAGCCATTGTAGGAATATGATACAAAACTGTAAGCTTAAACAGTGGAAAGCTTGGTTGTTTTTTACCCAACATTTGGAAGGCAAAGGTCATCCTTCTGTAGTATGTTCCAGGCCAGTCTGGGCTAATATGAGACTCTGACTCAAAACAAACAAGTAGAATTGAGACTCAAAATAAGGGCTTCTAAGATCATTTTTTCCTCTCTAGTGATCAATTTCTAGAAATGCTTTATTATTAATAATAAATTTGTTAATTTATTATAAATTATAATCTATAAATTATAGAAATGCTTTATTATTCTAGAAAACTGAGAATAATAGTGGAAATGGACACAGGGGTGGGATGTCTGTGTTTCATGAATTATTCTATTCAAACTCTAAAGTTGTGTTGTACAGCTCAATAGTCAACAACAGAATGATCAAGTGTGGCTATTTAAACCTAAATTGATTAAGTAAGACTCAAAACTCAGAGATTTAACTGATTTCAAATACCTAGAAGTTGCATGGGACAAGTAGTTGCCATATTGGACAGCCTAGATTAGAATGTCTGCAGAGAATCATGCATAGACCAGTGATGTGGGAACAGGAGAGATCATGCTTGTTCTAGATCACATGTTTCCCAGTGCATAACAAAATATGAGAATGCACCAGTTTTCTCTAATAAACTATGATCGCTTTGGTGCCAGAATGCAGGGTTATAGCAGGTTTCTGTGTCAACTTGCCTCAAATCACACGAATAGGGAGCTTAATCTGAAGACGTGTCTCGAGTGCTTTGATTGATTGTTGGAAGGCCCACCCTGATTTGGGGGACCACACTATTGAGGCCTCAAGGGTCAAGGAACTTCTGGGTTCTCAGTTTCTTAGGTGTGAATTAGCTGTCATTACTAGTTTAAAGCTGACTAATAACCCATCATCTCCCACAGGCTCCATTCCTCTAGAGAATGATGAGCAATACACACCATGGCATCATGATAGGTCTAAGTCCATTCACTTAGGAATATATGTAGATATTCTGAAGCAACTTCCAGCACTGCAAATTCAGATGCTCATTTGGGAATGACCCAATGCCCAATCCAAGGATACTTTAACAACAGGATGCCAAATAATAAAATGTATCACGTCAGCAGAGATGAGTAGAAACACATGGCTGTCTTCGTGTATATATATAAGTTTTTGATAAAATTAGAGGCAAAAGTAAGTCATTTGGTTTGCTAAATAATAGACTTATCAGCATGATGCTCCCAATAACCAAGTCATATTTTATGATGAATATTGCATATCTCCCGACTGAAATGAAGAATAAAACAAGCCTAAGGCCTAAAATCATTCCTATAATTTAATGCCACTCTGGAATTTCCAGCATCAGAAATCAAGAAGCACAAAGGGAAGGAACAGAGCGTGTTAAAATTGTAGACATAAGGGTGGGACAATGGTGGCACCTGCTTGGAGCCCAAACACTCAGGAGTCAGAAGCAGGTCAAGAACCTCAAGTTGAGGCTAGCCATGGCCACGCTGCACTGCACGGATGCATCTCATTTCTCTGCTTTTTGTGAGTGGCTCTTTAGTTTGTTGTATTGAGGACACGCTGCTGAGAGTAATTAGACTGGGGTACCAGAGCCCAGGTGTTCATGCCAGCAGCCCTGGTAATAGGGAGCAGCAATATCAAAAGAATCAATTTTCTTCTAGATTTGTCTAGCTCCCAGTTCACAGCTGCCTTCAAGTTGTATGAGCAAGGAGGCAAGAGCATGTCCCAGACTCCAAGAGTTCAAGTCCCAGCACCAGAGACAGACATCATGGTGGGGTCTCTAAGGAGAATCAGAACCCACATTACACATCTCTTTTTAGACCTTTTGAGGATGGAGGGGATTAAAAGCAAGACCTCACAAACAGAAACGGAAATGTTTCGAAAGCAATCAAAATAGATACTTGAAAGTAAACACTGGGGAAGCAAGAAAACAAAGGATCCAGACAACGATTATGTTTGGATGTGGGGGGGGGGTGTTAGAGAGGACACCCAGATGGATTACTTGAGAATAAGAAGTTTATTAAAGGAGTTATTAACAACATGTTTCTGTTTGATTTGTTTCTGTTTGTTTGTTTGTTTGTTTGTTTTGCTTTTAGACCCTTGTAGATGTCTTGGTTTCCGTTTTGGCCTTGCGAGGAGATGCATCTTGAAGCATGGTTGATGAATTTCCCTGTCTACTTAATGCTTCCCTACCTTCCTGGTTTTCCCTGTCTGCTGGAAGGCCGCTCTATCCCTCTGGTTTGCACGTTTTGCTTTCCTGGTTCCTTTACATGTGTTTTTTGTTTGTATGTTTTGTTTTCTTATTCTTTTTTAATGTTAAGTGCCACTGGCACCAAAACCAAAACCGCTGGAGACTTATCCATCCTCTGTTTCTGGGTCAGACGTCAGGACATAGCTTTTCTGGGGACATTGTCAGCAATGGTCCCTTGATGTCCCACACTAGTCTCTTGCCTCCAACAGAGCCCTGAGACACAGTAGAGAATGCCTTCCTTCCCCAGGGCGGACACAGCAGACACGGGGGACACGGGAACAACTACTTCTGTACTTTTTCTTCCTCT
Source organism: Arvicola amphibius (assembly GCF_903992535.2). Taxonomy (NCBI): domain Eukaryota; kingdom Metazoa; phylum Chordata; class Mammalia; order Rodentia; family Cricetidae; genus Arvicola; species Arvicola amphibius. The sequence goes on from NC_052051.1 coordinate 43,866,605, forward strand.
GAAGTCTTAAAAGCTCTTTGCTTCTTTGTTTCCTGTTGCCTTCAGGACCCTGAGATTTGGATGGCAGAACCCTGTTGCCTTCCTCTCTCATGATGGAACTTCGTGGGTCTAAACAGATGAATTTAAACCTATATTCTTGCTCTGTGAAAGGTTAAGAACCAGCTGTTAAATATTTCTTTGTCTTTACCCTTTGCACTGGACAGAGCACTCCTGGCCCAAAGGCCTCTGGAGATGCCCAGGGGAAAAGAGCCCTGGATCAGCTGGTAATGACCAAATTCCGGGCAAACAGCTGTGGGGGACGGGCCAGCATTGCCAGATCTAGGGCTGAAACTGTACCCAGACTAACACTGGGCCAGCACAGGATGCCTGAGCTAAGAATCTCTACTTACTTTACGTTTTTCCTCTCCTTGTAGTCACACAGCAAGCATGTGAAATATAACTTAGCAGCAAAAAATTAAAAGAATAAAAGTTTTGGCTTAAAAACAACATTAAAAAACCATTTTCAGTTAGGCGGTGGTGGCGCACGCCTTTAATCCCAGCACTCGGAAGGCAGAGGCAGGCAGATCTCTGTGAGCTCGAGTCCAGCCTGGTTGACAAGAGCTAGTTCCAGGACAGGCTCCAAAATTTCAGAGAAACACTGTCTTGAAAAACAAACAAAACAAACAAACAAACAAAAACCCCCAAAACAAACAAAAAAACAAAACCATTTTCATTGGGAAAGACATTTCTCCCCCTCCTCCTCTTCTTTCTCCTCCTCCTCCTCCTCCTCCTCCTCCCTCCTTCTCCTTCCCCTCTTCCCCCTCCCCCTCCTCCTCTTCCTCCCCCTCCTTCTCCTCCTCCTCCCCCTCCCCCTCCTCCTCTTCCTCCACCTCCCCCTCCTCCTCCTCCTCCTCCCTCCTCCTCCTCCTCTCCCTCCTCCTCCCCCTCCTCCTCTTCCTCCTCCTCCTCTTCTTTTTTTCTTCTTGTTTGTTTTTGTTTGTTTGTTTGTTTTCTCAAGACAGGGTTTCTCTGTGTAGCCCTGGTTGTTCTGAAACTTGCTCTGTAGACTAGGCTGGCCTCAAACTGAGAGAACCACCCGTCTCAGGGGTTAAAGTTATGTATCATTATACCTGCTGCTAACTATTTCTTAACAATAGAAAAAACTACTTCCTTAAGTCTACATGACAGACTCCACTCTTGGATTCTTTGTGTTGTCTTCCTCACATCTTAAAGAGACAGTGGCATAAATGCAGAGGTCACTCAACTGCACCGCGACTCTGAGAATTGTCTGCTTATGTTGTTTGTATCAAAAATGCAGCCACTTTGGTTTTGTCCAATCATTTTTATTGGGTGCTAAAATTATTTTTTATATACTCAGTTAAAATACACATGTGCATATTTATCAATGTGAGTATTTTGGTGTTGTATTAAAGGCCTGATAAATGCATACTGCCTTACAAACCTAAGTACTCAGAACTTCTTAAATCCTAGTAAAGATTTAGCCAGGCAGTGGTGGCGCATGCCTTTAATCCCAGCACTCAGGAGGCAGAGGCAGAAGGATCTCTGTGAATCTGAGACCAGCCTGCTCTACAGAGCAAGTTCCAGAACAGTCAGAGCTACACAGAGAAACCCTGTCTTGAAAATTAAAACAAAATAGTAAAGTGTTATATTGGTTCTATTAAGTGTTTCTTGAAATCTTAAAATGTTAATTACATATAACATTCATTAGAGTTGTAAGATAAATATTTCATTTAAGCTGCAATTTAATGTTATAGTCATAGATTTTGATAAGGAATCCTCCCAGAACAGGTTCTAAATTTTAAAAAAATTAATTCAAATTTTATTTCATTTTGTATAATTGTCATAGGTAATGTAAAAATCATGTTTCTTTTTTCAAAATATGCCAATATTAAAGTGTTTTTATTAAGGCTGGGCTACATGTAAAATAATGGATACACATGTTTGCTAAAGAACTTCATGCTGTTTCTTTTCACAGTGAGGATTATAGGAAATAGAACCTTAACAACAACATTCAAAATGCTGGTTAAAAACCCTACTTTTTTGGTATGATTATGTGTGTATACACTGTCTATAAGTGCTTATGTGCTTATGTGTAAAGTCTCATTTACTTGCTACAAAACTGACTTGTAACTAAGTGCTCATGAAAACTACAGCTTCCTTTTGGCTCAGAGTAAACCTAAACTTTTAAGAGAAAAAGTCTCAGTTCCAGCTGCCCCACCTTGCTAAGCATGGCTTCATGTCGTTAGCAGTTAAAGGGACAGAACAATGGCAAAGGAGCAAGGCTGATGGTCCTAGACCTTTCTTTGCAGGAAGCAACGTGTTTTTGAAATTTTAATTTAAGGGATATTTTGAAAAGACAGTGTGTTACATAACTGCACAGGTCTGATCAAGGCGTTGCCTTCTTGATCCTTGTCTTGATTCTGGGTCTACAGCATGGCTCCTAAGGCTTGAGGGGAGAATTAATTTGAAGAGATGATTGCTTCTGCTCCAGGTGCAGTTTTCCTATTGGATAATTGCCCTCCTCTGAGATGCTCAGTCTTCATCCTGAGGATTAGGAAGATCACGAGTCTCTGTGCTTTTAGATATGTGTTGTATATAAATGTGTATGTGTATATAATTATAAGCAATTTAAGGATTTTTTTTTTAACAACTACTGCCTCTACTGTCAGTTCTCTCCTGTCTTGTGGGTCCTGGAGCTTGAACTCAGAATGTCATTAGACTTGGTGGCAATGTCTTTACACACTGACCTATCTCATCAATCTTGTATTAAACAGGGTTCTCCGGCTTCACTGAACTTAAGGAATGAATCCTATATCTATATCTATATCTATATCTATATCTATATCTATATCTATATCTATATCTATATCTATATCTATATCTATATCTATATCTATATCTATATCTATATCTATATCTATATCTATATCTATATCTATATCTATATCTATATCTATATAAAAGGTGATTTACTAGAATGACTTGCAGCCCAGCTAATCCAACAATGGCTAGCTGTGAATGCATCTTATCCCGTATAACCCTGTTTTAGTCACTGTTATTAAGATTTGGTGTTTGCCTCCAGGACATTACTAACTGTCCCTCTCTCCTAAAGACCGCTGGCTGACTATTGCTCGGCCTTATCTGCTGCACATGCTAGGAATGAGCCTTCCTAGTACGATAACCCATATACTAATGTGTGGCTCCCACATACACAGAATGTCATTTTTGGCTAACAGGAGGAATGTGGCACAGGACTCAGAGAGAAGCTGAGTGTTCTGCAAGACTAAGTTTGAGTGCTGTAGAAACATTGGAATGTTGCAGGTCCATTCTCAGTTATAATTATCTTGGGCCAGCTTAGCCCTTAAATAGCCACTCTTCACCCCCTCTAAATTGGACCTAACATCACGTGGCCAACAGATGAAAACCTTTTGGAGTATATTAGCAAGACCACAGTTTCTACAAACCTAAAGGCTGGGAGTGTCTTCTGAGGCCACAGCTGAGATAGTACTCTATGCTACAACGACCCACTTAATGTTTTCACTGATGTATCTTGATGTATGACTTTCTTTGCTCTGGTACTATAGAAGTCATGATGCTGCTTCTACACTGGAACATGGAATTGGGGCTTACCTAAATCTGTGTTCCATTTGACTCCAAGTAAACCCTCTTGTGAGATATTTTTACCATGTGTTACATTTGTTTATGCTGTGGAACATTTGTTTTAATGCTGCAAAGATGTGTTGCATTCTTTTATGTTGCATTAGTTTAACTCTGTGAAGCTGTGTTACTTTGCCTGCCTAAAACACCTGATTGGTCTAATAAAGAGCTGAATGGCTAATAGGTGGGCAGAGAAAAGATAGGTGGGGTTGGCAGGCAGAGAGAATAAATGGAAGGAGAAATCTGGGAGGAGAGGATCAAGGAAGGAGAAAAGGAGGAGAGGAGAACTCCAAGGACCAGCCAAACAGCCAGCCACAGAGTAAGAAGTAAAGGAAGATACATAGAATAGAGAAAGATAAAAGACAAAAGACAGATGGGATAATTTTAGTTAGGAAAAGTTGTCTAGAAACAAGTCCAGCTAAGGCCAGATGTTTACAAGTAAGAAAAAAAGCCTCTGTGTATTTATTTAGGAGCTGGGTGGTGGTCCCCAAAAAGAGTTAAAGAGTAAAAGACAATCACCTACACCCTCTCTTTCCCCTTTGAGATGAGAGCTATGCTGGTGGATCACCAACACAAACCTGGAACTACTGGATGATGGGGTCAGAGGTCTTCCCTCCCTGTCTGTGTTCTGGAAAACAAAGGGCAATCACCTCAAGGCCCCTTTCTTACCTGTGTGATGCAGTGAAGATCCAGGGGACATCCCCTTGCTTTCCTAAACTAGGCCAGAAAGGTCCTGCAGCTTCTCATCCTTTGCCTCTCACCAGTGTTCTCCATGAGAACACAACCCTAGCTCGCCAAAGCGTCTTCTGAACTCTGACCTGTACCCAGCTTGAGCCAGCATGTGAGAGTCCTCACTGCCCCTTCCAAGAACAGGCTGTGGCCTTTTTAACTGTGCCACCTTGTTCATTCTCCTTTTTAGCTTCGCTTACTTCTCCCTATTTAAAAAACAAAAATAAAAAGCAAAGTCCTACCCTAAACGCTTGAGACACTTTTCCACCAAATTGTCCAGAGGCCTTGAACTCAGGTCCTCCTCTCTCTGTGGCTGCTGCAATCACAGGGCTGAATCACACTCTGCTTGACTTTAAGCACTTATGGCCAGAGTTCATGGAATACAGCCACTCCACCTTTGCAACAATCCTTTGACTCCAGTGTCTTCTAACTGATCCAGATTTATTCTGTCTGTCTGTCTACGTATCTACCAACCCACCCACCCATGCATTTGCCTGCCCATCCATCCATCCATCCATCCATCCATCCATCCATCCATCCACCCATCCATCCATCCATCCATCCATCCATCCATCATCCACCCACCCATCCATCCATTCATATCTATCTATCTATCTATCTATCTATCTATCTATCTATCTACTTACTCATCTATCTACCCATCTACACACCCACCAATCCATCTGCCTGCCTATCTATCTATCATCTATCATCTATCTATCTATCTATCTATCTATCTATCATCTGTCTGTCTGTCTATCTATCATCTATCTATCTCTCTCTCTCTCTCTATCATCTATCTATCTATCTATCTATCTATCTATCTATCTATCTATCTATCCATCATCTTTAATGCCACACAGATAACAAAGCACAGGAAGGAAAAGTGGAGGCTCTCATCCTACTCTACTCCGAGGCCACCACTTAGCTGAAAGTAAGTCACCTCAGGGAAAGGACCCCAGCAGCAAAGACCCAGGAAGGAGGAGGCGGTGGAGTTGTAGAATGAATGGCATATTAGGCTAAGAACAGGCTGCCATCAGAGAAAACTCTACTACCATCAGGAAGACTATAAGGAACAGAGGGTGAAGAAGGCCTGTTCCAAAGCCACTTAAGATACGAACAATGTTTTTATTGCTTTTAAGCTAGATGGGTGGGGGAAATGGTGAACCAGGACACTGGCTTCCTATTTTCAAAACCCATGTAGGATTTCCTTTGTCAGATTTTGTGAGAGAGCATCCTCTGATGTGTGCACTTTTCTTTCAAGCACGAGCTGTTCAGGGGACTGGAGAGGCTCTGGTGTCATCTGGCACTCCATGGAGAGCTGGATTCTGGCTGTCTGAAAAGCCGATGGTCCGCTTGAAGGCATGCTAATAAAAGGTGTAAAGCTTTCTACCTATCAAGTGAAAACAAGCTGGTAGTTATGCTTATTAAGGATAATTGCATTATTTTTTTCTTAAGGGCATGAATTGGTCAAATAGGTAATTTAACTTGGCAGACATCAAAACTGCATTTAAATATCAGGAAGAGAGACAGCACACAGAGGTGATGATCAAATGTGCTCAGAGACATTCTGAGTACCTCTGTGAGGCTCAGAAATCTCTCCTGTCAATTCTTACATCCTTCCCTGCTGTGCTTCAGGCTCATCCCCAAACACGGGTCTTTGAGAGAATAAGGACTTTGTTTCCACTCAGGTTTAGTTATGGACACTTCTTTGGTCTCTGCATGAGACAGGGTCTTGTCTGGTACCCATCATGTTGTCTGTTGTTTCTTCTGGGGAGGTTTCCTAGCAATATGGGTTGAAGCAGAGTTAAAAATTACAGTTCTGGGCTGGAGAGGTGGCTCAGTGATCAAGAGTACTGATTACTCTTCCAGAGGACCCGGGTTCAGTTCCCAACACCAACATGGCTGCTAACAACTGTCTGTAACTCCAAGATCTGACATATGTGAAGGAAAAACACCAATGTATATAAGATAAGAATAAATAAATTATTTTTATAAAAAAAGAATTACAGTTCTTGTGGCTGGAAGATGTCCAAATTGAGGGAGAAAGCCAAAGCTAGGACACTTCACTAGCGTCAACATTTTGCTGTGTCCATTTGATGAATTAGGGCTTCCCTAGACTCGGAAGAGGAGGGTAGGGTAAGGTAGGAGCAGAGAAGGGAGAACAGTGCTGATGGCCTCGAGGCAGAAGTGCCCACCCGCGAGAGCCTTGTGAGCCAAGGGTTAAAAGTGCGAGAATTGTGCAAGACAGTTAATATATCGGCATCTGGAAATTGGGAATATTTGTGGTGCAGAGATGTGCACGTGCTAAAATTCTTACTGGAAAGCAGGTTTTTGGAAACAGTGTTGAGCATTTGTGGGCTTGATACTTCCTGCCTGGAGTCCAGCGATAGCCACCTCAACCGCGGTGAATTGCGCGGATGAGTTCTTTGGAGCTCGTCTCCTGGGTTTTAACCTGCTCAAGGCGTCAATCGTGCAGTTCTAGCTGTAATTTTCAGAAGTCTGGGCTGGAAAATGTGGCAGATGGGTCGGTTTTACAGGTAGCCTGACTCCAGGCAGAGAAGAGGAAGAGCCACCGCGTTCCCACCTTTCACATGACCGAGGTGTCTGGAGGACAGGAGTAGCCTTTCCCGGACTCAGAGACGAGGGAGAAGAGCGCCGTTGGTGCTCCACTTTCAGCTGTGTCTGTCTTGATGGGCTGGGCCCCACCAAATTCAGGCTATTCTGTCTCCAACCAGGCAAGTTCCATCAAACTTATTTACTCCACTATGGGACTAAGCAGGAGCATCAGCCTCTAACGCTAAACTCAATCTAATTTCAATTCATGGACCCGAGTTGTATCCCTATTTTACTCAGTCATGGGATTGGACTTTAGTTTCTGATCTGTGCTAGTGTCCTAGCTTAATTTCCAACTCAACACAGCCTAGAGTTCCTTCAGAAGGGAATCTCAGTTGAGGGATTTCACAGATTAGATTGTCCTGTGGCAATGTCTATGAGGTGCTGTGTTGATGATTAATTGATATGGGAAGGCCCCGCCCACTGTGGGTGTCACCATTCCCTGGGCAGGTGGTCCTAGGTTCTATAAGAAAGCTAAGAACGAACCTGTGAGGCGGGCGGACAGTGTTCCTCCACGGTCTCTGCTTGAGTTCCTGCCCTGACTTCTCTCATCGCAGAAAATAACCTGGAAGCTGAAATAAGCCCTTTCTATCCTAAAGTTCCTTTTGATGGGAGTGTTTTTGTCATGGCAACAGAATGAAGCTAGACCAGTTAGTGGGGCATGGGTCATGAATCATGTCGCCAGGCATCGTTAGAGTAAGCAGGTGGACTGAAGTCACTTCACCAACAACTGCAGCAATGAACATTTACGATGTGCTTACTACTGTGGGCAGGCACTGTGTGTTTATCTCCTAGGCCATAAAGTAGCTCCTAGCGTGAATGCTGAACAGATGAACAGCAAAGGCATGTGGGGAGCTTACACAACTCACCCGAGGACATGGCTGGTAAGTGGGATGTAAGTCCTCAGCTAGATGTTTCTAACTCCGACAGTTACCACAGTGATGTTCCTGATTCCTTTAGAAATCCATTAAGGGCAGCATCAGTTGTAGGAAAACCTTTCGTCCATGGTTCGATTTGAGCTGTTTATAGCGTGAATTGTAAGCGAGTTAATTAGACGGAGGAAGATGTGTACCTACAGAGAGCCCACGATAAAATCTTTGTCACTTCCTCTGTTCTCTTAACAGAAACTGAAGTTGGGCTCCATCACTCTCATTTGAAAGCATGGGACGGAACCTGGGAACCTTTGAGCTGCTTGTCCGAGGTCGTTCAGATGTTTGGGGCAGCAGAACGAGCGTCCTTTCCTCTTGCCGTGTCTCTTCTGTGTCGATTGCCAACCTTCTCTGCAGACTTTCTTGACGAAAGCTAGGTGTCTGTGTTTCCTTTCAGCCCACTTTGGCATATGTTGGCACCAGAAGACGTATCATCTTCCCCCAGGGAACAGCTGCTTCCGTATCCATGGAGAAGAGTGGGAACTAGCCTGTGCAGCTGCTGTATCTACCCTATGTGCATAGTCTTTGCGGACACCCCTGCTATCAGCTCCACTTTGTGAATGGAAGGAAATGCCATGGTTTTTGTTTTTTTTTATAGATAGTGTCACCCTCATATTTGACAAGCAGTCACAATTCATCTTATTTTGCCCAACAGTATGGATTACTTCCAAAAGCATGCAGAAGAAAGGAGAGCTAGTAGCTGAATGTCATATCTCTTGTAAGTGAAGTCAGTGAGGATCACAGAAGCCAGTGGGCTATGGGTCCTGGTGCTTGGAAGCCTGTCCCAGTTAGAGTTACTATGGCTATGCTGAAACACTATCACCAAAAGCAAGTTGGGAAAGAAGGGGTTTATTTGACTTTTGCCTTAACAACACTGTTCATCACTGCAAGGAGTCGGGACAGAAACTCAAACAGGACAGGGGCCTGGAGGCAGGAGCTGATGCGAAGAACACAGAGGAATGCGGTTGACTGGCTTTCTCAGCCTGCTTTCTATAGAACTCAGGACCACCAGCCCAGGGGTGGCACCACCCACAGTGGGCTGACCCCTCCCCATCAATCACTAATGAAGCAAATGCTCTACAGGCTTGCCTCTGGCAGGATCTTGTGGAAGTATTTTCTCAGTTGAGGTTCCCTCCTCTCAGATGACTAGAGCTTGTGTCAAGCTGACATGAAACTTGCCAAGCACAGATGGTGTGTCAGACCACGAGGCTGTGAGAGGGCCCAAGGAAAGATAGGAGACAAGGTCCGAGAACTAATAGGGACAGGCTTGTCTGCAAAACATACCTAACTTTCCAACGTTGCTTATGTAAAAGCAGGGACCACATTCTGCCTTGGGGTCCCTCAGGTTCTCAGGGGCAGCTTTGTTGCAGTCATTGCTTCTCTCCCTTTGAAGAACCGCACACTCGGCAGAATGACTCCCATGGAGCAGGCGCTCTGGCAGCCAGCTGCTTCCGGGATCTTCAGCTGAGAACAGCTTGGTGGTAGTAGCGGGGGTGTTGTAGGAATCAGCTGGGGAAAGAAGCAGACACCGAGGCCGCATAACATCTGGCGAAGTCTTGGGTGAAAGGCTGACACGGGGCTGCGGAGATGGCTCTTCAGCTGAGGGCACTTGTTGCTTTTACAGAGGACCTGGGTTCAGTCCCCAGCTCCCAGACACCTGTAGCTCCAGTTCCAGGGAGCCCAATGCCACCTTCTGACCTTTGTGGGCCCCAGACATGCACATTGTGCACATACATACTCACAGAGAAATACTCGTACACAGCAGATAAAATAAACATAAAAGATTAAAAATAAATAAAAGGAGGACACAGGTATCTCAAAAATCGCATGTTTTGTATGTTCTGAAATCAGATTTTATGATTCACCCAGCTTTGATAATTTTACACAGGATCACATTGACTTTTGGGTTCTTTGTCATTTAAAATTATATATATATATATATATATATATATATATATATAATGTATATGTATATCCATTTTCTAGAAGCATGACTGATTCCAGAAGCCCCGGGGGGATTTTGACTTAAGATAGAGGTGGTTGGTGGCTGCTGCTTTGCCTTCCTCCACCTCCATCCAATGGGTCCAATGGCCCCAATTGTGTGCTGGGTGGGATGAGGATCACCCATACCCACCCCATCCTGGGGTTCCACATTGTTAAAGCAGCTTTGCTCCAGAAGGATCTGGTAATTAATCTGTCACTGTGTCACCATGGCAACATATTTATATATCTCAAATGCCATGAGCCCAGGGGGCCAGGATTTAAAACTGCTTTACCCAGTGCCTTAGCTAGAGATTAGCAACAGATTATGTTGTAGAACAGAGGTCAGGTTGCCTGGGTCCCAGGCAAAGAAGTCTGAGGAAACCAATGTCTACTCCTTTAGAAGGGACTGAGGTCTATCAAGGGGTTGAGAACCAGCAGACCCCTTTGGGGCTCATGGGACATGTTATGACCTCTGAGAAACACTAAAAGAGAATCCTTCCCCTCCTCTCCTCCTTTCCATTACCCTGGGAGAGCATGAAGGAAAGCAGTGGTCCACTCCATATGACCACTGGTGACATTCTCTCTCATAACCACACTTGTGATGCTTTGGTGCTGGAGCTGGGCTGGGGATTCATGTCCAGCTTTGCCAGAATGACATGAGAAGGAGAGAGAGAGGAGAGAGGAGAGAGAGAGAGAGGAGGAGGAGGAGAGAAACTGGAAAGGAAAAGGGGCACACAAAATGTGGTGGCCGCAAACTCCACACAGGAAGCTTGCAGAGGAGGGTGTTCAACCACAAGGAATGTGCTGGGCATGGTGGGACATGTTGGCTGGCAGGCAGGGGGTACAGGGCACTCAAATCTCTCTCTCTCTTTCTATGTGTTTGCGTGTATTTGTAAAGAATGGTCAGCCCTGTGACCCTCATCCCCGTGTGTGTGTGTGTGTGTGTGTGTGTGTGTGTGTGTGTCTGTCTGTAAGGAATGGGCAGTCCCGTGCCCCCATCCCCATGTGTGTCTGTCTGTCTGTCTGTAAGGAATGGGCAGCCCTTGGGACTTGAGGTCAAGGACAGCGTTGTTTTAAGTTTGTGTGCTGTAACAGAGCTCGTTTATAGGAAGATGTTGTGGGCGCAGGAGGAAGGAGGTTCTGTTGCCCCAGGAAAGAGTCTGCCCAGGTGGCAGGTGGTGCAGGCTCCAGGCAGGCTGCCATCCTCAGTTATCTGGCCAACACTGGGTTGGTACACAATCTATGGAGGTGAGAAGCATGGGCTGAGAGCACCAAAAATGGTGCCCAGTTGGGGCTACTGGCGTTCACCTGGCACACTTCCTTGGAATTTCAGGCTGGTTCTTCCTGGCTGGCTCTGGGCGGAGCCCATCACACTCTTAGGAGCCTCTCCTCACCTTCTATTCCATGGCCCTCACCAAGAAACAGTCCCGCCGGTTATGGTGGCGCACGCAGGTAGGATTTGCTGAAGGAGGCAGAGGCAGGAGGATCACAAGTTTGAGGCCAGCCTGGGCTACACATTTTTGGGGCTGGAGAGATGGCTGAGAGGTTAAGAGCACCACCTGCTCGTCTAAAGGTCCTGAGTTCAATTCCCAGAAACCACATGGTGGCTCACAACCATCTGTAATGAGATCTGATGTCCTCTTCTGGCCTGTGGGCATGTATGTAGGCAGAATACAGTATACACAATAAATAAAATTAAAAACAAATAAACATTGAAAAGGCAAAAAGAAATGACAAAAAAAAGAAAACGAAACAGTCCCTAGTGTGTGTGTGTGTGTGTGTGTCTGTCTGTCTGTCTGTAAGGAATGGGCAGTCCCGCGCCCCCATCCCCGTGTGTGTGTGTGTGTGTGTGTGTGTCTGTCTGTCTGTCTGTCTGTAAGGAATGGGCAGTCCCGCGCCCCCATCCCCGTGTGTGTATGTGTGTGTGTGTGTGTGTGTGTCTGTCTGTCTGTCTGCACTTTGTCCCTCCCATCACTGCTCCTTTCCTCCAGTCCAAAAAAAGTGCAAATCCTGACGCGGTAAAGATGCTTTGAAAGCGCCATTCCAAGGTTAAGGTCAGAAGAACAATCCAGAGATCAGGCAAAAACGGTTTCGTTTTTTACAGGGAGGAGTGAACCAGTACTGCAGGAAGAACAAGGGGAGGAAAGGGCCGCGTGGTGAAGGAGGCTGTTGTTGCGGGGCATTCTCTTGGGCTCTTACTCTCATTAATAATAGAATTTATAGATGGACTTAGGAGGGAGCTTGTGGAAAATTTCATTAGTGATTAAGAGAAGATAGCAGGCGAGCCACAGATCTCAGCAATTGTCAAGGGGGAGTGTGATAGAAACCAGGCAGGTTTAGTACTGCTGGGGGTAGAGAAGCAGCTATAAGGCAGAAAGGGGAGGGAAACAGTGGAAAAAAGTGGGGGCAAGGAAGCCCCCAATATTTGGGAAAGCTTGCCCAGGCTTCAGTCAGTATCTGAAAGAAAAAGAGAAAAAAATCAAAAGGGTAAATAGTAGACTTTTAGGCTGAGAGCTAGCTGTGGGGCTCGAAAGTGGTTGCGTGGAGGCAGGGCTTCCAGGAAGGGTGAGGACTTTATCTCATTAAGGGGATAATTATTCCTCCCTCTCCTTGACATGTTTTTTTTCTTTTTTTCTAATTGATTTTGTTGAGCTCTACATTTTTCTCTGCTCTCCTCCCTGCTTCTCCCCTCCCCTTCAACTCTTTCCCATGGTCCCCACGCTCCCCATTTACTCAGGAGATCTTGTCTTTTTCTACTTCCTATGTAGATTAGAACCATGTATGTCTCTCTTAGGGTCCTCATGGTTGACATGGTTTTCAACAGATCATTTCCCAAGGGTTGGTCTCTTAGCCAGGTGATTGACAAGCCCAGATGTCTTAACTCTTATGGCAGAAGACTCTATATATAATCTTCTAATCTTTGGAACAGATCAAAATGTCAAGTCTCCATCCAGGCCCAGAGATAGAGTCCATTCTTGTTACAGGGAAGAAATAACTTTTCTTTAATGGGCCTCTATAGAGCCCTGATATCCTAATGGCCTCTAAGGCTATTGTAACATTCCCACTTCAAGAATTAAGACTCTAAAATCATTCAGGAGTGTTGGGAGCAGTGAGACCCCAGATCCTGAATTTCTTGTAATCCCCTGATCTGAGTGCCTACAGCTGTTCTGAGCATGAGACCTTCAGGAGTTCCTGATGGCAGGAGAGTGGTTTCTGGTGGGTTTGGCTGGGGCGTGGCTATCTCTATATAATCTGCCCCTGAACACAATAAAGGGGGCATTCTTGGGGAATTTAAGGATGACCCATGTCGTTGTCTTTCTGTCTGTGTTTGTGTATTTTAACCTCCTGCCCCTTGCCTGAATCTTGGGAACTGGGTACCAGTGCACCGAACGCAGACACGGGGGCGCGGTGTGCGGCACAGGAGATGGACTTAAACTGGACAATGGGGAATAGATATAACTCACTCCCATTGTGAAAACTTAGAGGACCTGTGCCAAAGCTGTCCAGAAAGTCCAGTGTCTGAACTGGAGTTTGGGTCACACTTTGTATATAGCCTCTAAGCAGGCTCGCTCACTTATGAGAAGCCAGTAAGACTCTGAGCCCTCCTCTGACCTGCCTGGCCTCCAGCCAGGACAAAACCAAGGGCAATACAAGAGTTAGAATTGTTCATGTTCTGAATCCTTGCCCCTGAACCTTCCAAGCCAGTTCCTACCTCCTGTTCTCATCAACACAACCTGTTGGTGCCCAAAGATGCTGTATTTTAGGGTACCCTTTTATCTGGAGGATGGTGTGCTTCTCCTGTTGAAGGTAGACCAAATTTCAGAGATCTGTTGGGGAGGTGATAAATGAAGTCTGGCTAACAAGAATTGTGTTCTGAATGATGAGAAGAGACAAACAGCCCAATAAATCATTTATTTTTATTTTCTTTCTTTCTTTCTTTCTTTCTTTCTTTCTTTCTTTCTTCGTTTCTTTCTTTCTTCTTCCTTCCCTCCCCTCCCCTCCCTCCTCCCTCCCTCCCTCCCTCCCTCCCTCCCTTCCTTCCTCTCTTCCTTTTTCTACGGTCTTGCTATATAGTTCAGGCTAAACATGATTTTTTTAATCTTCCTGCCTCAGACTCTGGACTACAGGGATTACAGGTGTGAGGACCCCATGCCTTGCCTAGGTTGGTAAATCATTTATGAGGCTAAAAATGGGAACTTTAGTGGTCCTTTGGCTTTGTCTGGATGACAAGAGGACAACCGGAATCTTATCCTTCATAGTAAGTCATTTCTCAAGCACAAAGGGACAGAGTATGGGATGTGGTTTATATCATTGCTGTTCTCGGTGTCACAAGGCACAGGGATTTAGCATACCCACCCACCAGTTCCACCGTCCCCTCTCACAGCAGAGATCCTTCTATTTCCAGTAATAACTTTGAGGGAAAGGCCATGGGGCTGCCCCCTTTAACAGACGTCACTATACTACATGAGGTGCTGACAGTGTGATGGGCAGCAATATTTTGTTTAATTATTTTTCATTTTACATACCAACTCCAGTTCTCCCTCCCCTTCTCCTGCCCCCCCCCTCCTACTCCTCACTCACTCCTCTGGGGAGTCAACAAATTCTGGCATACCAAGTTGTAGCAGGACCAAGCCCCTCTTCCCCGTATTAAGGCTGAGCAAGGTATCCCTCCCTCTATAGTCAATGGTCTCCCAAATCTTGGTCCCACTGCCAAGCCCTCCCCTGCAATAGACCAAGTCACAGAACTGTCACCCACATTCAGAGGGCCTAGTTTGGTTCTATGCAGGTACCCCAGCTGTCATTCCAGAGTCCGTGAGCTCCCACTAACTCAGGTCAGCTGTATCTGTGGTTTTCCCAAGCATGATCTTCCTTGCTCATATGATCCTTCTTCCGTCTCTTCAATTGAACCTTAGGAATTCATTAGGTCGTACTTTGAAAACTTGTACTCCACAAAATTGGAAAATGTAAAAGAAATGTACAATTTTCTGGATAGGTACCACATACCAAAATTTAAATAGACCTATAACCCCTAAGGAAATAGAAGTAGTCATCCAAAGTCTCCCAACAAACCAAACCAAACAAAACAAAAACTCGGGGCCAGATGGTTTCAGCACAGAATTCTACCAGAATATCAAAGAAAATCTAATACCAATACTCCTCAAATTGTTCCACACAATAGAGACAGAAGGAGCATTGCCAAACTCTTTTTACAAGGCTACAGATACCCTGATACCAGAACTACACAGAGATGCAACTAAAAAGAGAATCACAGACAAAGCTTCCTCATGAACACTGATGCAAAGATACTCAACAAAATACTAACAAACCAAATCCAAGAACACATAAAAAATCATCTCCCATGATCAAATAGGCTTCACCCCAGAGATGCAGGGATAATTCAATATATAAAAATCTGTCAATGTAATCCACCATAAAAATAAATTGAAAGAAAAAACACATGATCATCTCATTAGATGCTGAAAAAGCCTTTGACAAAATCCAATACCCCTTCATGATAAAGGTCTGGGAGAGAGCAGGGATACAAGAAACATACATAAACATAATAAAGGCAACATACAGCAAGCCAACAACCAACATCAAACTAAATGGAGAGAAACTAAAAGTGATTCCACTGAAATCAGGAACAAGACAAGGCTGTTCACTCTCTCCCTATCTTTTCAACATAGTACTTGAAGTTCTAGATAGAGCAATAAGACAACAAAAGGAGAGCAAGGGGATACAAATTAGAAAGGAAGAAGTAAAACTTTCACCATTTGCAGATAATTTGATAGTATACATAAATGGCCCTAATAATTCTACCAGGGAACTCCTACAGCTGATAAACACCTTCAATAATGTGGCAGGATACAAGATTAACTCAAAGAAAGTAGCCCTCCTATATACAAATGATAAATGGCTGAGGAAGAAATCAGAGAAACATCACCCTTTACAATAGCCTCAAATAACACAAAATATCTTGGGGGTAACTCTAATCAAATAAGTGAAAGACTTGTATGACAAGAACTTTAAGCCTTTGAAGAGAGAAATTGAAGAAGATATCAGAAAAAGGAAAGATCTCCCAAGCTCTTGGATAAGTAGGAAAAGCATAATGAAAATGTCAATCTTACCAAAAGCAATCTGCTGATTCAATGCAATCCCCACCAAAATCCCAACACAGTTTTTCATAGACCTTAAAAGAACAGTACTCAACTTCATATGAAAAAACAAAAAAACCCAGGATAGCCAAACAATCCTGTACAATAAAGGAACTTCTGGAGGGATCACCATCCCTGACTTCAAGCTCTATTATAGAGCTATAGGAATAAAAACAACTTGGTATTGGCATAAAAACAGACAGGTGGACCAGTGGAATCAAACTGAAGACCCTGATATTAATCCACACACCTATGAACTCCTAATTTTTGACAAAGAAGCCAAAATTGTATAGTGGAAAAAAAAGAAAACATCTTCAACAAATGGTGCTGGCATAACTGGAAATCAACATGTAGAAGAATGCAAATAGATCCATATCTATCCCCATGCACAAAACTCAAGTTCAAATGGATCAGCATTATGTTTAAATCTAAGAAACGGCTGTGCAATTGCCCTAGCTTGCAAGCTTTTTTTTTTTTTTTTGGTTTTTCGAGACAGGGTTTCCCTGTAGTTTCTAGAGCCTGTCCTGGATCTAGCTCTTGTAGACCAGATTGGCCTCGAACTCAGAGATCTGCCTGCCTCTGCCTCCCGAGTGTTGGGATTAAAGGCATCCGCCACCACCACCTGGCTTTTTTTTTTTTTTTGGCTTGCAAGCTTTTTATAAAGTGTATCCTGTCAACTAGCATGCTCAAGATGGATGACTTCTTGGAACATCTGGGCTAGTCTTAAAACCACCTAGTCTTGTAACAATGTTTAACTGCTTCTGTTGTTCTTACAAGATGGCAGGTCACAAGACCAACTGCTGATTCTGCTTCTGTATGAAATGCTTGCTTGCTCAAGATAACTGAGGCATCTCCCAGACGTCTGTTACGAAAGTTAAGCTCTGTTTGCACGTAGGCAGGATATGTGCCAACTCAATCCCCAAACTGAACCTTGTGGTTTCTGCCTTTATAAACCCAGACTAACAATTACTGGGGACACTGGCTAATAAAGCCTCCTCTCTTCTAAAACTCATTCATTGTCAGACTGGTGAGTCTCTGAACAACCCCAGATCCATTACATCTGGAGGTCCCATCCAGCTCTGGATATTCAACCCGATTCATCTTTTTCTGTCCAGCCTTGAGCCCTGGGGCTCCCATTGTACTGAGAGCCAAGACTTTGCATAGGCCCAGCATTTGGAGGAAGTCAAGCGTCCTTAATGCCTAGATCTCACTGAGAAGCCTTGGGACTGGGAGCTGAGTGATTCGGATAAAACCAGCATTTGGAGGCGACCACGGACAGGTTCTCAACACCTGAATTGTGGAAAAGAGACATTTGAAGCCCTCCCAGAGGTAAACTTCTGTCTGTAGCAGGTACCTGTCTGTGAGACTCATGGGAAAGCTGGTTGTAGCATTAATTCCCAAGCTTGAGGGACCATCAGGACATCATTGGCCCTTGGTGTTTGTTTCTGGAGGTAGGGGTAGGCTTCCCAGAAGCAGGGGTTGGCCACCAAGTTAGAGAACACTGTCTGTCTGTATGTTTTGTGTTATGTGGGTTGCTTTTTGTGTCATTTTTCTTTCTTGAAGAAATTGAAAAGATGGAACAACAACAACAAAAAAAAATCTTCCACCAAGAAAGGCCCCTTAGTTCTGATGAAGTCTCATTTTAAGGATTTCCAGAGAAAAGCCAAGGAGTCTGGAGAACAGGTCTATATAGGAAAACTAACTGCCTCTTGTTTCTTTGGTTAGCCTTCATTTCAGGCAGACTGATCATGTGAAGGTTCCTTCAAATTTTCTCTTATTTACAGAGTACAACATGTGATCTTTAGTAAACCAGGACACCTGGCCAGTTCTCCTACATTCTGGCCTGGAAATTCCTGGTAGAGGAATCTCCATCCTGGATGAGAAAGTACCAGCCAAATCCTTCCCCCAACACTGCCATTTTTGTTTCAGAAGAAATAAATAAGACCAAGGGGCAGGGCAGATTTCAGCCTTAAGTTCTACCAGCCCTACCAGAAGATGTGCCCCCACCCTACATGCCCTGGGGCACTAGGAAGGGAGAGGAATTTGCGGCCAGAGGTACTCCTGAGTCCTGCTCACACTCCGGAGTGGGTCCTCCTACCAACCCATCTTCCTGTCATTCACTGTCTCTACCCTCGACCCCCAGTTCCCTTTTGACTTTCTCTCAGGTGTCTCTTCTCTGCCGACTTTTCCTGAGGTTGTGATAGAGTCTTCGTTCGCTTCCATCTCAGGGACACACCCTGGAGCCCCCAGGCTGCCCACTGCAGGACATTTCACGGGTACCATTGTCTGATACCCCCCTGATCTCCACCTCCAGCTATCCTCCCCTTCTGAGGGACCCCATCATGGGGAGTCATGCAGAACAAGGAAGGCAGGAGGGGGTCATCAGTCAGTCAGCTATGGTCTGTGTTTTCCTCTCTACTAGTGTTCTGTATACCTGGAAGCTCCAAAATCTCTTTTTTTCCCCAGAAAAACCTCAAAGCGTAATCTCTGTGCTAGAAGTGGTATTTTACATGCACCAACCGACTTGGGTGGACTGTCAGTAGCTACTTCGAACCCTCTTCACTACAGAGGAGAGGGAATCTGAGAAGCTCAGAAGCTGGGCTTGGGAAATGATGGGAGACTGACTGCTGATCTAGTGATGAAGTTTTTCCTTCCCGAAAATTAGATCAGGATCTGAATCCCCACAAAGGTAGGGAGTCTCTTAACCTTTTCCATCAGACTTTGTTGGGCAGGCAGTCTCTGGGCCTAACAGAATGCCCCACAATTTTGTGCCCCACCAATTTGTCTAAGGTAGATCAGATAACTCAGGGTTCAGATGATTTGCCATCGGTTTCTCTGGAACGCCTCTTAGAAGTTTATAGTCTGACCAGGAGGCCACAGAAAACCAGAGGGCTATCAATATAGCTTTTGTTTCTTTATCAGCATCGGACATTAGGAGAAAGATTCAGAAAAGAGAGGGATTTGAAGGAAAGGTACGTAGTTAGAGCTAGTTGAGATTGCCTCCCTGGGGTACAAGAACAGGGACACCCTGGAGAACAGGTAGACCAAGAAATTAGCTAAAATTGGGATGACAGCTGACCAAGGAGCAGGAAAAGTCCTCCATCCAAGATTCATGAAAGAAGGACGAAATTCAAGGCAAACAGATCCTGGGAGAGGTCTTAGGGAAAGAAAACCTGACCATTGGGAAGGGAAATGCCCCAAAAGGAGTGAATGTTTTTAGTGTAAAGAAACCAACAATTGGAGAAAGGAGTGTCTAAGCCAAACGCAAAGGTCTGCATGTAGGCTCCAACTAGACACAGACTGGCAGGGTCTAGCCTCAACCACCCCTCCCCTGGAGTCCAGAATTACTCTGAAAGTGTGTGCTGGGGCGGGGTGAGTATTCCAAACAATTTCCTCATGGATATGGAAATGGGATTTTTCCCATTTCCTTGGTTTTACAGCGGGCGAGTGAACCACTAAGTAAGAAACTCTGTAATATAAGGAGCTACTGGTTCACAATTCTGTTCTTGGACCACCAGAGAACTGTGGACCTGGGAAAGGGGGTTGTGACCCTCTCTTTCCTAGCCATGCCTGAGTTTCTGTACCCTCTGTTGGGGTATGACCTGCTTCACAAACTAAGGGCAAAAATACATTTGGCAAGGATGAGATAATACCTAGGTGTGGACTGCCGTTGTTCATAGGGTTAGATAATGGACCTGCCTTTATGTCTAGGGTTACCGAGAGCGTTTTTGCTGTTCTGGGGTCAATTGGAAATTACATTGTGTGTGCTACCCACAAAGTTCAGGACAAGTAGAGCGGATAAATCTGACCTTGACTAAGCTAACTTTGGAGACTGGAGAAAGATGGGCGAGGCTCCTTCCCTTTGCGCTTCTTAGGGCTCAGTATACTCCTCCGTTTGTAAAAGGTTTAACTCCATTTAAAATCCTCTTTGGGAGACTCCCCTCTCATTCTCCCTCAAGGGGAACTAGCTCCCGAAATTACTAACCATCAACTGTTCAGTCTGTAGAGGCTCTGCAACTGCTTCAGGACAGTGTGACCACCCCGCTTTCCAAAGTCCATCACCTCATCCACCCTCATCTTGCAGCCAGGAGAGAAGGTGTGGATCAAGAGACCCTGAGCTGAGATACCAGGACGCTGCTGGAAGGGACCACACCTCATCATCCTGATCATCTCCACGGCTGTCACGGCAGAAAGCGTCCGGCGTCCACATCTGGATACATCGCTCTCAGGTCAAGCGTGCCACTGGGAACAACGACCCAGCTAAAGAAAAGTGGACTGTCATCAAGACCTGTGAAGACCCACAAAAGATAAGAGAGACATGGGTTTTAACTTAATGGTGTTGTTTTGTCTGGCTATATCCCCTTCTGTTCTTTCCTGGAACCCAAGTTGGAAGCGCCCACCTCCCCGGGCTCCTATACCAACCAAACCAACCCCTAGGGCATGGAAGTTCCAAGTAATTGCCTTGGAAAACCGCAACAAGACCATAGCCTCTACCTTCTGTCCGGTCACAGGATGTGCAAGTGCTATCAGCCTCACCTTTGATATAAGGGACACCTGCCAAGGGAAATGTATAAATGACTTCTACAATGCTATGTCCTCTCCCATATATGTCTGCTTTGTATATGAGCAAACTCGCTCAGACTGTCGGGACCCAAATTACGGAGGATGTCCACACTGGGGTTGCAAATACCACAGTACCTGGCCCAGATGGGGCGGAGAAAATCCTTCCAGACTCAACTCAGTTGATTGGCACACGAAGGTCACCTACTCCATCCCTGACCCCTGGGATGATAGATGGAGGAGAGGGGTCGTGGGTTTTGTCTATAGACATAATGAGAAGGATACAGCTTATGATGGGAGAACTAAGATACTCATCTTTAGAGCTTTAGCCAAGTTCACGTCTTAAAATTCCTTTATTTGAATGCTATAACCAAACCAGCTACTGTACCTGCCCTGGCCCTGTAGCTGGGGCTCACCCACTGACATCACTTCCTGCCACAACCACCTTTCTCCTCCCACTAACCCAACCCCTCTGGCCTCCTTTGAGTCCCTAATGGCCATGTTAATACCATATACTTGCTCATGCATGTAACTTACCCAAATGTTATGTCTAATATTGGCTCTGTATCCTCCAAACCCCCACAACTATGTAGGACTCACTATCTATCAGAGCCCCATTTCACCCACTCCCTTTGCTAACTGTCCATGGTTGCCTTTCCACTTGACCATCGGATTTGTTAACCTAGACCAAATTCAAGGTGAGCGGGACCGGGCTTTACTCAAAGAGCTATAATATGTCCAAATCTGTTGGGGCAGCTGGCCCAATCCCTGCGTTTAGGGGCGTGGCTGCTCCAGCGGAGTAGCATTCCCCTTAAATAGGATCGGGGCGCCGGAAGGAGCCCCGTTTTGTTCTCCCCTGCGTACCTTCTGCTCCACTGGACCCTTGGATCTGTAAGTTCCCTTATTCCCCCTTTTTATTAAAACTGATTGGTTATAAAAGGACTATCTTGGTTATTTCCTAACCCCTCCGACCGCTGGCAGTTGACACACAAATCCCCCTTTGAGAATAAATGCAGATCCACCGTAAATATTTCTCAGCTCCTAGCGGCCACATCGCCAGCGTTCATTCCTTCCTTCGCCGCCTGGCAGAAACTGTTTAGCTTTTTGGACTGGTGGATTACACCCATGTCTGTCTATCTGGCATACGTAGCAAGCCCCCAAACTCTGTATCTTGGTATCCCTGCTCGTCCAGTGTATATTTAGGATGGTCCAGCAGGGAGAGAGCACTTATATTCACAGTCTTCCAGTCCCCGGGTGCAGGAAAAACAACAACTTGCAATTCCTCTCCTCATCCCTCTCAATAAAGCCTAGGCTCAGCTACAGCAGAAGCTGCTCTTGGTGTCACAGGAACAGCAAAGGCTGGAGTTAACTTCAAAAACATGGGATGTCAAATAACCTAAGATCTATCCGTATTAGAAAAAAAAATCTATCACCAAGCTAGAAAAACAGGTGGACTCATCAGCTGAGGTGTTCCTACAGCATGGGCCCTGCTCTGTGCAGAGCAAAGAGGTTATTGTATGGCTTTAGGGGAGAAATGCTGTTCCTCTACAAACCATTCGGGAATTATTAGAGATAACTTGGCTGTGCTCCAGAAAAACCTCGCTAAAAGGGAGAAGTCCCTAAACAGGGGTGACAAATGGTTCCCGTTCTCATTCTTAGGTTTCTTCTGGCTAGGAACCCCGCTGTCAGCTGTTACAGGGTCCTCAGCTCCGTGCTCCTGGTGAAGCCAGTTGGCCCCTGCAACATCAGTGTCTGAGCCAGATACATAAATTCATGCTTGGGTGCCACTATACTAATGGCTGTTAGGTCCCAGTATGATCAGGCACCCACCACATAGTCAAGGCTTTGACCTAGGACACACCTCAAAGGGAGAAGGTGATGATTTACATTGTGTTTAAAACTCAGAACCTGCTGTGCACCTGCTCCAGTCTGTAAGCGTTGTAAACTGTGTCCTGCCAGCTAGCTTGTCCAAGATGAACGACTTCTTGGAATATTTGGGCTAGTCTTAAAAACTGCCTTGCCTCGTTTTGTCAAAATGTTTAACCGCCTCTACTGTTCTTATAACAGGTCACGAGGTAAACGGCCGGTTCTGCTTCTGTATAAAATGCTTGCTTGCTCAAGCTGAGGCATCTGCAGGACGTCCGCTACCAAAGCTAAGCTCTGCCTGCATGTAGGCAGGATGTGTGCGAACTTAACCCCAAAACTGTTACCGTGTGGTTTTTGTCTTTATAAACCCTACATTAACAGTAGCTTGGGGCACACTTTGAGAGTCTGGAATCTTGGGTGTAACCCTGGACAGTGACTAATAAAGCCTCTCTGCTAAAATTCATTCGTTGTCAGACTGGTGAGTCTCTCAATGACCCCAGACCCATAGCAGCAGCGGCCGCAGCCACCACCACTGCAGCAGCCGCCGCAGATACCACCACCACTGCAGCAGCTGCCGCAGCCACCACCACCGCAGCAGCCACAGCCACCAGCACCCGAGAGGCCGCAGTCATCACCGCCTGAGTGGCCGCAGATCTCCCGGGAGCTTGTTAAAGGCTCAGCTCCCGTGGCCATCGTGAACTCTCAAGGGGTTTGAAGGGTGACAATGAAAATACATCTCGCTCTCAATCAGCTTCCTGTCTGCAGGCACCTGCTGGCCATCCCCTTCTGCTTCTCTCGGGGTCAGGGGCTGGTTTCTTGGTAACCAAACCTATTCCTCCCACGTCTCCCTTCTGAGATGGGCATTTCAAGGTTGATCTGTCCAGTCGTGCCTCGGCCTCACCACAGCCACCAGCACCGAGGGGCCTATCAGCAGGTCTGGGTCTCCCTTCCTGCTGGTTCTGGGTAAAGGACATGGCTTCAGACCAGGCCTCAGACACCAATATTGGTTAAACCTCCCCAGCTGAGTCCAAGGGCATGACTCACTGTTCTCCATGTCCTTAGAACTGCGTTTCTTAGCAGGGCATGGTCACACAAGCAGTCAACTTCATCAGCTGCGAAACTGAGAGGAGAGAATCAGAAATTCAAGGTCATCCTTAGCCACACACTGAGTTTCAGGACAGCCAGGGCTATAAGAGATCCTATCTGAAGAAAATGAACAAAACCAAAACAAACCAGCTGATAACCAACCAAGCAACCAACCAACCAAAACATGCACTTCTCAAACTCACCTCACCGAAGGAAACTTGTGCCAATCTGGATTCTCATCTGTAGGGCTGGGGCAAGCCAGGGAGTCGGCACTTCTATCCAATGCCGTGGGACATGCTGCCACTGACTTGCATTTTACGCATGAAAAATTAAAGCAGCCACATTCTATTCAAGGATAGATACCAAAGTCACCATGGAGTTTTGAAAATCATCAAAGTGTGGGCCCATTCCACACTTTGATTCTGATGTAGTTGTGTTCAGGGAGGCTGGAAACTGAGAAGCATATAGCTTTCTAGATCAGCAGTTCTCAACCTGTGTGGGTCATGACCCCTCTGGGGGTTAAATGACCCTTTCACAGGGGTCGCCCATGACCAACAGAAAATACAGAGATTTACACTACAATTTTTAACAGTAGCAAAATTGCAGTTATGAAGTAGCAATGAAAATAATTTTATGCTTGGGGCCACCACAGCATGAAGGACTGTATTAAAGGGTCGAAGCGTTAGGAAGGCTGAGAACCACTGATGGAGACGGTTGGAGTGTGCAGCCAGTTGGGACATACAGATGTCAAAGGATTGAACAAACTGCAGTATTTTGATGGTGTGGATGCCACTTCATGTCTTACTTCCCTCCCTTCGTGTTGTCTTTTTTTCCTCCAAATAGCTTCTGATCACCTATTCCGAGCTTTAGACTAATCTATGGAATCGTATCCTTAAACTAACACTTCTCAGGCCTCCACTTCCTAGAAGTTTTCATTAAGTCTCTCTGGCTTAGTCTGGACTTAGAGGGGCCAAACGGCTCTCCAAGCTGAGCGTTCTTGGGTGGGAATACTCGACAGAGGTTTGAATGAAGAGAAGCTGGGCCTCGCCTACTTTTCCCACTGTGGACTGTGGTTCGCCCTGGGGTTCGCGTCTCCCTTCCTCCACCAACTCAGAGTAGGGGCCTGGCTAGCTCTTTATGCTCTACTCTGAGGCCAGAAGACCTCTCCTCAAGCCTGTCCTGAGAAGCTGAACCAAATCCACAAGGCTGATTGGTACTGCCTAGACTTCTACCCGTGGCCTTGTACACTCCCTAACATGACGTCCACTTCCTGCCAGAGTAACTTCAAGCTTACTTTGCAGTTCTGTAGTCTCTGGTCAGCAGGCCTGGAGCCAGTACAAGCCTCAGGGTAGTCCACCTTCAGGCTGTAGATCTTCCCTCTTCTCTGCCATTGACAATGAAACCTCACTGGCTCCCCAGGGGGAGCTGCGGTCTCTGCTTTAGCACAGTCTTGCTCTCTGCCAGCCTTGTGCTGCTAAGCTGTCCATAGCCTCCAGTTATTTTTAAAGCTGTCTTGACAAGCACAGGATTTGATTTAATTCACGAAAGTATTGTAAGCACTTCTAGGGATGGAGGAAGATGAAGCCCTAGAACTCGTGGCTCTTGGAAACGGATTTCTTCACTGAGGATGCTCTTGGGGTTAGTGCCACCAGGCTCATTAAAGGCAATCATAGGCTGAAGGGCTCAGATACCACTTCAGATGAGCTGGAACCTCTAACTGCTGGGAATGCGGGAACGGAGGCTGGAGAGACTTGTTGGAACACACTCGTTCCCAGATCCAGGATGGGGGATGCCTTTGAAGCTATGTCTATCAGGTTTGATCCTCCCAGGTCCAGAGATAAAGACAAGATGAATGAGATGTTATTAGCATTATTATTTATACTTAGCGGGGTTTACATCTGGGACCTGCTTTGTGAAGTGCTCCGGGCACTACTGATTTAAATGGATTTCACTTCTCCCAGCATCACTTCTGGGCAGAGGATGAAGGCTTTAGGTAGCTCTGGAAATAATCACATTTCCTTTCATTTAGAGGCTCATTAGGCCGGGCCTAATGGGAACATACATCCCTTTAGAGTGTGGTCTTTATGGGAAATTATGTCTTTTACAGACACTTGTGTGAGTCAGTGACCTGGGACAGCGGGCTTTGAAGGATCTCTCTGTTCTCCTCCGTTGAAAGTCTGTTTGTGGCAGAGCACAATCCCCATCAGCGTGAGTCACAATCAGCGTGGAGACGACGGCCCCCATGAGGGGCCAGGACTATGCTTTCCTGGAGTCTCTCACAGAGTGGTTGGTAATAAAGTCCCAATGTCACCAGCGCTGGCAGATTACCCGTGGGAACAGTAGCTGCACAATTGAGTGGCCATCAGGGTCCCCTGGAGGACGTGTTGAGCCCACAATTGCTGCACCTGGTGTTGGGTCTCTTACTTGGTGTCTAGGAAGGAGAATTTGCATTTTCTCTTGTTTCTAGGTGATGGTAGGGGGTTCAGAAAATGTTCATCTTTGGGGTCATACTTTGAGATCTGCTGAAGTAGTACACTGAATCTCTAAGATCTAGGATTCTGAAAACCGTGGGGCAGTAAGATTTCCCTTAATCACCAAATTTCTCTTACTTGTATGCACCTTCTCTTCGCAAGGGTTAGGCTGGGCTGGGCAGTCCGCATTTCTACCAAGTACACTAGAGGGTGTGCCATCTTTAGTCCTGTAACTGACTCAGTGCAGTGCCTTTAATGGTATGGAAGTCACCAGCAAGGCATGTACTCATTTGAGTGTACAGCTCTGTGCAAACACCTATGCAGCCTCAGAAGACTTGGCTGTGTTACCACCACGAGACTCCTCATGAAACTTACTCCCTATACATATCCCTTCCCTAATTTCCACTCCTACCTAACCCTTGGCAACCCCCAATCTGTTCTGCATCTCTATAATTACACTATTTCATAAGTGCTATATTGGTGGAATTATGTAGCACACATACTTTTGTTGTTGGCTTTCTTCATTTTAGTATAAATTTCTTGAGATTAGTCCAAATTCTTTTTTTGAAGAACAAATAATTTAACATAATTATATCATTTCATTCCTCTCCCCTTTCCTACCGCTCCCGTGTCTGTCCTTCCCCACCCCATCCATGACCTCTTCTATAACCATTGTTGCCACACGTACATATAGGTGAACAGACATGTAAGTACTACCTGTTGAGTCCGTTCAGTGCTGCCTGTACCTACGTGTATGGTTCCAGGGCTGACCACTCGGTGCTGGAAACCAGTCAGGGCATTCATGCCTGGAGAAAACTAATTTTCCCTCTCTCAGTAGTTATAATTGCCTAGGCTCTTCATCTCAGAGTAGGCCTCACGAGACTTTCCCCATTTATGATGACATGCCAATTGCTGATAGAATTGTCAGGTCTTGTTTGGGCAGCCATGTTGTTGAGATTTCATGGGTTTAACTTAACTATCATAGCTGGAAGGCACAATCCCAAAGCAGACTTCCTGGTTCTGTTTCTTGCAATCTTTCTGTCTCCTCTCCTGAGATGTTCCCTGAGCCTTGGATATAGGAGTTGTACTGTAGATGTATCCATTGGGGATGAACACCATGGTCAGTTGTTCTCTGTATTTTGACCAGTTTTGTCTCTGTGTGTGTGTGTGTGTGTGTGTGTGTGTGTGTGTGTGTGTTGTAATGGTTTTGTCTTAGTTAGGACTTCTATTACTATGAAGAGACACCATGACCGTGTCAACTCTTCTGAAGGAAAACATTTAATTGTGGTGGCCCGCTTACAATTCAGAGGTTTAGTCCATTATCATCATGGCAGGAAGCAAGGCAGAGTTCAGGCTGACATGGAGTTGAGACCCTTACATCTTGACTCATAGGCAACAGGAAATGGTCTTTCTCACTGGGCATGACTTGAGCATGTATGAGTCCTTGAAGCCCAGCTCCACAGTGGCACACTCCCTCCAACAAGGCCACACCTGCTCCAACAAGGCCACAGCTCCAAATAGTGCTACTACTCCCTTTGGGGGACATTTTCCTTCAAACTACCACAGGTCTCCAACTGTGGCAAAAAGAAGCTTCTTTAGTGAGCAGTGGGAGCTACACTTACCAGGCTAGGTTGGAGCACAGGATATCTAGACAAAATTCTATGTGTATCCACAGTTTAGTTTTTCTTCTTGTTGAATATACCAATGTGCGCTTGCCATTTAATAAGTCATAGTTGTTTTGTATCGTTGTGGAACTGGCAATTAAACCTTAGGCTTTGCACATGTTGGGCAAATGCTCTACCACTGAGCTATATTCTGAGCCCCCCCTTTTTTTTATTAGTTTTGAGACAGGGTCTCACTAAATTGCCAGGGTAGGCTTTGAGCCACTTTGGCTCAAATTGCTATCTTCCTATTTCGGACTCTCAAGTGTCACTAAACTCAATGACCATTACTTTTTGAAGAACATTTGTGACATTTTTAGTTTTGAAATATCACAACCCAAACTGCCACAAACATTTGTAGAAATAGGTGTTCTGTCATTTGGAATATGTCTGACAGTAGATTGTTCATGTTTTAACTTTGTTTTTGTTTCTATTTATTGTTTTTTTCTCAGATATATATTTTAAGGTTTTCTTTACTGCTGACTACAATGGAGATTCACGTTAACAAGCTTTTTTACCTTTTCACATTTCTAATAATTTGCTCAAGGAAAGAAACAAAAGCTCAAACCCACAAGAAATACACATGGCAAGAGCTTCAAAACAAAAGGATTTGGTAACAGAAGTCTCCATAGTCAGGGTATTAGCTATTTCTGTTGCAGTGATAAAACACCTTGACCAAGGCACCTTAGAGCAGAAAGTGTTTAATTGGGCTGATGGTTCCAGAAGGTCAGAGTCCATGATGGTGGACCAAAGGCGTGGCAGCAGGAATGGCTAAGAACTTACATCTTTGTCCCCAAACAGGAAGGAGTGTGCACACTGGGAATGGCATGAATCTTCTTAAACTACAAAGCCCAGTCCAGTGACACATCTTTCTAACAAGGCCACACCCCCTAATCCTTCCAACAGTTCCACCAACTGGGGACCAGTCATTCAACCATATGAGCCCATGGAGGCTGTTCTCATTCAAACCACCACAGTCAGTAACTGTCAAAAATATGAAATTATCCAGACTATTCTAGTGCTCAGCACACATCATGTCATACATCATGCTGCTAATGTCAGCCCAAGTTGCAAACTAAAGAAGTTACCGCTTGTATTTATGAGCACACCTACCACCTAATCTGCTCAAGGTTTGCTCAAAGCAACTTCCAACTTTCACAGGAAGGAATGTGTGACAAACTCAAAAGGGATATCTGCTTTGTTCCAGCACAGCTCTGGAGTCTACACGGTTCCTAAGAAACCACCGAGGACTCAGCCAGCCAGAGGCAGTACACAGCAGCGTCCTTGCCACCTGGAGGTAGCCTTGGGGACCATGTGGCAGGTCTGTGTAAGTGAAGGCAGTGCTCCACTGCTACAGGAAGTAGACAACATGTGAGCTGACCACCAGGTAAGTTTGAGAGCTCTTCTCATTTGACCTACAGGGTCACACTTTCTTTTCCCTGTGATGCCAACTAGGAGGAGGCAGTCGGGTATCCTAGAGGAACCTCCATGGCAACAAAATGCTGTTCATTAAGAATGGTTTCATCTTATGTAACTGAGAAAGGTCTATCAGAGACTGAGAGACAGCAACAAGGAGTCCAGATCTTGCCGTGTTCAGTGTCTAGGTTCAGTGTCTGGGGGAACAATCTGAGTGATTTGGTTATGCCAACTGCACAGATCTTTTAAACTATTTCCAGATATTTTCAGAATTTCTGGGATAATGACCCTCATACACAATCACTTCAAATATTTTTGGTTATATGTGATCAAATATTTCTTGTAACCCTATGTGTCATTCTTTATGGAATACCAATTAATAAATACTTGATCAGCTTTGGGTGTTGGGACTCTGAAGTCTCTAGAATAGAGAATCAAGATTTATTTCCTGTGTTGATTGGCTGATTCAGGAGGCATACACTCTTTTAGACTATGGAGAAGATGAAACCTATCAGTTTCTGGAGATTCCCAGTAGCCCAGGAATTCTGTCAGCTGTATCACTTTTTTTAGTGTTTGAACTGTGCTCTAAAAATGCTTAGAGTTATCCCGGTAGACGGGGGGGGGGGGGGTCTCGCCTTTTCTTCCCAGAGCACTGGGGGCAGGATGTGAGAAAGGATGTGGGAAAATAAGGCCACGTACAGAGACCGGATGTCATGTCTGCGTGTTTCCAGAAATAAAGACATCGCCTGGGAGGTATGCAAGATAAATTCTTTCATGTCATTGTATAAATGTTTCATGGAAAGATTGAAACAGAGCCTTCCCAAGATTTGCAGCAGCAGCAGCAGCAACAGGCAGCAGCAGCAACAGCAGTAACAACAACAGCAAGCATTAGCTTCACAGATTATTCTTATAGACAGTATAATGATTGAGCATGTAGTGCTCAAAACGATGTTTGCTTGGGTTCTTACAGCTAACAGCGCCTGTGTAAACTGAGAGGTGAGCGTAGGGGTTCGGGAGGGGTACAGACTTCTTATAGGAGGCAGAAGCTTCTTGAGATAGCTTTCATGACATTCATTTCCGGCGATCTTGGGAGTGTGAGAGCCTCATACAGCACTGTTAACAGAATCTTGACAAATGTGTTATCTCTGCAGTTGTAAAGGCCGCATTGTTAGCCCTCTATTGTGAACAGCCTTTTGAAAGCATTGCTGTGTAAGCTTGAGCAACCACATTCTAAGCCTGAAGCTGGCTTACCTGGTAAGTACCTGTCCTGCAGGAACGAGGACCCGATCTTAGAACCCTAGCAATCACACAGGATGCTGCAGCATCCTATAACTTCAGTCAGTGGGGGGAGGGGGTTGGAGATAGGCAATCACTGGAGCTCATTGGCCAGCCAGCTTAGTGGAATTTATGACCTTCAGGCTCAGCAAGAGACCTTGTTCTGAATGGAGAATGATATATAACAGCTGTACTTTGGTTTGCAATGGATACGTTTATTAAATGTATAGTAGGCAAAAATCAAAGTACAAACAGCGAGTGGCAGACAGTAAATCGTCATCATCACATCAGGGGCTTAAGACAATGGCGTACTTACAGCATCTAGTAGAAATGGCTAGGAAGCATTGCTAAGCAACCATGCCAGACATCACGGTGGATGGTGGGTCCTGAGCAGACACAGACTCTCCCTGAATGAACTGCAGGTCTCCAGGTCTTGACATGGGACATTTTATACCATGAGATAAACAGTAACCTCTATGGAAATGGTTCACCTTCTAGCTACTCTCAAAGCACGTGTTTTTCTCCTATCTCCTATCTCCTTTTTACAGAGCCAGGGGCTGGGGTGCCCCAGGACAAGGAGTCCTGGAGGACACTTGGAAGAAACTTGGCTGGTTGTTCTCAGAGCGAGCTCTCAGGAAGCACAGATGGCACATGACACTTTGCAGATATAATTCATATGACAGACCTTGTCTCAAAAACTAAAATGGAGAGCAATGGGGGAAGATGCTCAGCTTCAGTCTGTCCTACACACACATAACACACACACATGTACACATGCACACACACACATACACACACACAACACACATACAACAACACACACACAAGAGAGAGAGAGAGAGAGATGAAGAGAGAGAGAGAGATAGAGAACACTGTATTAAAAGGAGTAGTAAAATAGGTTGAAATGAACCAAATAAAATTTGCAAAGCTCACCAGAGATCCATTAAGGTTCACACAGTGTGTTTCACAGGCCTGAGCAGCCCAGAGGACAATCAGAAGCAGTAACGGTAGTGCTATTAGCATTTCTGGCCCAGAAGAGTTTCCTCAGAAATGGCCTGATTTGTTAACAGAAATGGTTGATCTCGCTTTCAGAATGGAGATTTCCATGGACATCAACAGATTCCTTCATGTATCACATTCTTATGGCTAGGAAATAGATGAACTTCAGCATTGCACATCAGAGCACACAGAGTAGAATAATTAATATTGTGGAAGTGGCCTTACTACCCAAAGCAATATAAAGATTAATGCAATCTTCAGAATTTCTTCACAAAAATAGAACAAATAATCTTAAAGTTCATACAGATGAGAGGGCCAGTAAATATCATGACAGGCCCCAAAAAACTCAGTTAAAGGAACTAGGCCTCAGTTCCTGCCTCTTGAAACTAAACAAGACAGTTTCTGAGGTGGGCAGGAACAAAGGGGCACCCAGTTGCCAAGGCTCCTGACTATGAGGAAGGGAAGAAGTCTGGGCCAAACCCCCATTGCCTTAAGGCAATAACCAAATAAGGACAAAGTCTGAGACCTGTTCAGACTTGCCCAAGAATGTAAAAGCTATAGCCGTAGCCAACCTCTGTTAGCCCTAACCAATTAGAAACCTACTAATATGATTGCCACTTGTGTAAGCCAATCCAAGATAGAATGCTCGTACTGCTTTAGAATTCCTTTATTTTGTATAAAAGAGCCAGCAAACTTTTTCTGGGAGTTGCCCCTCACCATTTTTGCCTTTGTGTTAGATGTGCAACCCCAGCATGCTGGTGCTTCTATTCTTGAGGTAATAAATGATCTTGCTGATTGCATAGTGGATGGCTGTCTTTTATGGGACTTCTCCAGGATCTTAACAACAGAAGCACCAAAGACCCAGGGTAGACAAAGTAACCTTGAGCAAAGAGAACAATGTTGCAATGACCACTGTAAGATACCGCATGAGTGACCCTGACAGGTAGGGGACCATGGGCAGGAAGCAGAATATGCCATGAAAAGAGAGCTTGACTGTGGAGTTCATTAAGAAGAGGGGGAAGAAGGGAAAGACACATAGAGAGAGTAAGAGTGGGAGTTACAGAGGGAGGGAAAGAATAGGCGGAGAGGCCACCTGCCCTCTTCAGAAGAATGTTGGGGTGGGAGAGACTGGGAGAGGGCCGAGCTTGTCTCTTAAAGGGACCTTTGCAACTATGTAGTGATATAGCAACCATAGTCCCCTGGGCTGGTTAGGGTTCTGTCTGGGTTCATCCTGCTAGGTGACAGGGCAGGTCAGTGCAATGCTAACAACCACCATACCTGATATCAGGTTAGACTATCCAGCCACATTTTTGTGTCACATGGATCACTTCAGGGAAAGGCACAACCTGAGCACAAGCACAACAACTACACACAGCCCAGTGCTCCCACTCCTGAGTATTTACCCAAGGCCTCCATGTCAATACAGCCCAGAAATATTTGCTCACTGTAGTGCTGTTCACAATTCCTAGGCTATGAAGCTAACCTAGGTGCTCAGCAACAGAGGGAAGAACAGAAAAACTTGATACACACAGACACACACATGAAACTTCTTCAGTCATAATGGACTTTTGTCTTTTGCAATCAAATACATGAAAAAAAATCATGTTTTCTCTTGTCTGTGGTTCCTGGGTTTCATACAGACATATAAAATCATGTATGTATAACTGACATGAACATACAAGTGAATTCTAGAGGAGAAAGGGGAAGGTACGTGGGTCTGGGGAAACTCAATGTGCAGTGTACGTAAAAAGATTTATGGTGGTGCCACCCTGGCAGGTCCCCTGGAGGGTGGGACAGACAGATACGCTGTGCAGAGAGAGCCTTGGTATGAGTTTATTCAATGAGTAAGGGGGTTTATGGAGCGAAGAGAACAAGTAGATAGATAGATTATAGATAGATAGATGATAGATGAGTAGATAATGATAGATGATGATAGATAGATGATAGATAGATAGATAGACATAGATGATGGATAGATAGATAGTAGATAGATGATAGATGATGATAGATGATAGCTAGATGCTCGCTCGCTGCTTCGATAGTGATAGCTGCTAGCTGCTGATCGATCGTATCGCTCCTCGCTACGCTCGCTCTCTCGCTGCTCGCTCGCTCCTGCTGCGAGCGAGGCGCGGCGCGCGCGGCGCGCGAGAGCGCGCGCGCGCGCGCGGGCGAGCCGGGGCCGGGAGGGAGGCAGTAGTTGCCATCTTTCATAAGAGGGATGAACAGAGAGAGAGAAAGCAGGGGAGGGAAGAGCCAGGAGATCAGTTTGCCTTGGCTGAAGTGTGGGGAGATTGGCGTGGTCAGAGCTTGTCTCTTAAAGGGACAGGGTACCCAGATGACAGGAAAGGTCAGCAAAATGATGACATTTCCATCTTTCTCTTATAATGAAAAAGTATAGAGTTAAGCAAGACAGGTTAAGGGGACGGGGATGCTGGGTTCTTAAGACTGCTTCCTGTTCATTTGTGGACGTCAGAGTCTTGGGGGGCCTAAGAAAGCTGGGTGCTGGTCACATCCTGAGGTATCTGGGTGCTTTACTCCTGTCCAGGATTTGTGGTGTGGAACTGTCTGGTGTCTCTTGGACTTCGCAAGGTGTTGGCAGAACAGAGGACAAGGTTAAGTTTAGGAAGAAAAAATTCTTTAGGTTCTGGTAATTGAGGAGGAGGATGTCAGGACCAGGGAATTGAGAGAGGGGGTGTATCTGACCTGTTCAAGGCGAATCCTTCAATTCCGGCTCCCTTGAGCTGACAGGAATTCTTTGAGTTTGTAAAGCATAAGTTTTAGACACACATACTTTGTATAAACAGCAGCATGTTTAATGCCAGGGTGACTGTGACAGATGTTTTATTTGGCACGATGAAAAGTATCTTTAGAAAAACGACCAAAATGGAATTTAAAATCTTGACCTTGCGTAGTCGTAGTAGTAATACTCTGCCAGAGTTAGATTGATAGCTTATCAGCATTTATATTGATAATGTTAAGATTATGAAAAGGCAGCATGTGAGAGAAAATTTGATAATTTGCATTTGTCCTCAGCCTCACCTTTATAACTTGCAGGTAATACCATTGCATTTTGTCTATCTAAAACACTTTTTAATTAGAATATGTTAAGAAGTCATACTGAAATTGTTTGGTGAGTTTGTTCTTTGTAAACTGACAAAACCTCTCCACTGTCAAACTGCGTCAGAGGTCTTTGAGAAGGATAGAATTTTACTTGAGTTGAGTTATTGATTTAAAAAATGACAGAGAAATTACTCAATTGGCTCCCTAGAGCCACTCCTCAGGGTCTTCCATGGTCCTCGAGGGCAGGGGCTTTCAGGACTGTATTTGCCCTCTGCTGATAGAAGCAGGTCCTGCCAGGCTTTAGAAGATCCTGTGGGTTAGGAAATCTGTAGGAAGACAAGCTTACCTTGCCCTGAGCAATTAGGCTATCGATTCCAGCTGATTCTGTCCACTGGCGATCTTCAGGAGTTTAGATGAAAGGCAGTTTGTACCAGTGGTTAGCGTTTTCACCTGATGAAGAGAATTGCAGATGGACATTGTTCTGTGCCCATTTTGTTCCCAGTTTTCTTCTGTTTTCTTTGGAGGAGAAGGGGTGCTGCTGCTAGGAGCCAACCTGTTTCTCTGTTATGAAAAGCCTTTTAATAATTAAGCATTTAAATACCATATTCCCCAGATCTCTGAGCACTTGAGGGCTGTTTATTGGGTATATATTTAAAGTCATGACTACAGTATAGAATCTTCCTGGAGAGCTGGGTCCAAGCTTGAGTGCACTGGTTTTTAGCTTTATAGGTGAGATTTATACTTGTGAAAGACAAAGAAGAAAAAACTGCAATAGAAGCTAACAAAAGTGGAAAATAGCTTAATATATTTTGAAGCAGGGTAGGATCACATATACAGTATGTTGTAAGAGATTTAAAAGTACATACCTATTTAAAATATTTGAGTCCTATTGTTTCCTTAGTCTGAAGACTACTTAAAATATTTAACAGCAAGCACATTTACATACGGCTGACTTTAAGTTCTGCATGAAGTTAAATGAGAAGTGAGCGAGAGGAAGCTACTTTTTTTATGGGGAAATTAGAGTCATTGCTGGGGAGGAGATGCACTGAGGGTCGGTCTCTGCATGTAATGATCGCCTCGCTGGCCCTGCTGAGGCGAACCATCACGCAAATACACCGAATGCAATAAAGCATGAAAGTCATTTTTAAAAGCTTAAAGTAGTTCCTATAGGAAAATAATGATTTAATTAAGGAAAACAAAGACAATATTTCCTGTTGTGGCAGGAGGGAAAAGTCCAAAGTGCAGGGTTAAAAGTATTTACGGATTAGAATTGCTAATAAAGAATGTACACTCTAGACAGAACATGGGCAGAAAATACAGCAGGGATATGGGCGGGGGGAGAGACACACAGAGATACAGAGAGAGACACAGAGACAGAGAGACACAAAGAGAGACACACAGAGAAACAAGAGAGACAAAGACATATACAGAAAGAGAGAGAGAGCGAGAGAGACAGAGCGAGAGAGAGAGAGAGAAAGAGAGAGAGAGAGAGAGAGAGAGAGAGAGAGAGAGAGAGAGAGAGAGAGAGGAAAGAGAGAATGAATCACACCCCTGAGAGGGAATGGGGTCTTTTATAGCAATTAAGAGAAGCTGCCTGTCCTTGTCTCATTGGGCTGTTTGTGTCTACATCTTATAAATAGATGCTATTCTGTAACAAAGTTTTCTCTGTCTTGGCTATACCGGTCTACCTGATGGAACTGAACATATGTATTCCACCAAGGTATTTGGAGAAGTTACTTTCTAGCTTTCTTTTGCTTGCTGCTATAAAAATGTCCATGAATTGGTTAGGCCCACTGGCATGCAGCATTGGGGGTAACCTAAATTTTGTGTTGCCGTGTCATGATTTCTCAGATTTGTGCTCCAGAATAATCATCACTTGCTCCTTTTGAGGTGAAAAGCTGTGGATCTTTTGTTTGCTTGTTTGTTTTGTTTTTATCAATATCTGTGTCCTGCAGATTTAATTCTAGAAGAGCAGATAGCACACCCACCTTGGTGTGTGTTAGGTCATGGGTCCTACTGTCTCACAGGTCAGACCACACTTGTTGGGCACCTCAACGGCCTTTCTCTTCTCAATACCTCTCCCAAGGGGCCGAATCTCCTCTCTTTCCCTGACATCCAGAAGAGTCAGAAACAGCCTACTGCAGGTAGACTATAAGCTGCATGCTAACTAATCCTGCTGCATGGCTACATATGCCCTCCCTTTCCTTCCAAACCTCTAAGCTGGAGACCATGCTTTGTCTGGTTGTCATCAACTTCCTTTTCTATTTGCTGTGAAGAGATACAGTGCCCAAGGCAACTTAGTTTTAAAAGCCTTTATTGGGGCTTGCTTACAGTTCCAGAGAATTAGTGCATGGTCATTATGGCAGAAGCAATGGCGGCAGGCAGGGAGGGAATGCATGGCACTGGATCAGTAGCTGAGAACTCACATGGGATCCACAAGTTTGGAGGGCAGAGAAAGAGAGACATGGCCTGGTATGGGCGTTTTGAACCCTCAAGCCTGCCCCCAGTGGACCACTCTTACATCAAGGTCACACCTCTCTAGTCCTCCTAAAACAGATTCCACCAACTATAAACCAAGCATTCAACGGAAGAGCCTATGAGGCCACCAAACTGGTGGAACCGAAAAAAAAACCCCCTTGTTTCAGAGCCAAACCATAAGATACTGCCAGTGGTGTCAAGGATAACCCAGTAAAAGCTCTCACCAGAAGACAGTTCCTCTCAGTGCTTCTTTCTGTAGTCCACCACCTATCTCCATCCCTAAAACAACACAGCACCAACAAAGAGCCTAGCAGTGTTGAGTTATTTTTGTCTTTTAAAAAACTGGGAGAAAGCTTAGTCAGCAAAGGGCCTGCCACGTCAAGCACAAAGACCTGAGCTTGCAATCCCCTGAATCCAGTGGAAAAATCCAGGCAGGACACGCAATCTGCCTGCAAGCTCCAGGGGCTGCCGGTAAAGAGACAGATGGATCCTCCGATAGTTAGTCGGCAAGGTAGCCTGTTGATTGAGTCAGCTTCAGATGTCAACGGGGAAGACCTGTCAGCAAGAATGAACCCAATGAGCAATTAAATGGACCAGATACCCTGAAGTCACACTTGGCCTTCCACAAGCATGCCCACATGTGTAATAACAAGAGATCATACCCTTACTCGTACGTGGACATTAACATGTACACACACACACACACACACACACACACACACAACACACACACTATACAACAAATACAAAGAACTGCTAATATTATATGTGTTCCAGAGAACATTTTAGAGTGTGTGCTTTTTATCAACAAAATATCTGATTTATAAACCTACTTATTACACTTATATACAGGGGGTAAGTGTAAAATTTTCTTAAGTGACAAGGGACCCCCAGGAGAAATTTAAGAGGTCCTGGTTAAATTGGGGGCACTCTATTGATTTGTGAAGCCATCTAGTAAATTTTAAACATTGCTTATTTTATTTCTAAGTTCTTTCTTTTCTGTTTTCTCCTACTCCTTTGCTAAAGTTTTTCATTTTTACTTGTTCCAAAATTGTTCTCATGAAACACCTGAACACACATCTTGCTTTCTACTCAGTTTCTGGCTTGCAGTTCCTCTCTCCCAAGGCCTTCCTAAGGAGAACAGGGCTGGGAAGTACCAGGCTGGTCAAGACAAATGCATGTCTTTTCAGAAGAACAGAAAAACCCTTTCCACAGTGCATGAGTTCATATCAGTGAGATGAGTTCTGGAAAGTTCCTTAGTAACCACAGGATGGGAAGCTGGTTGCTAGGGTCATCAACCGGGAGAGTAGAGGGTTGAAACTCAAAGCCTCACCCCCTGCTTCTGGGAGGGATGAAGGTCTGCAAGCTCAGCCTCAAAGGCTAGCCATCTCATCAGTCTATGTACTGACACCCCATGAAAAGGACCAGGTTAGGAGCTGCTTTTAGAGAGCTCATGTGTGGATGTTCCTGGGGAGTGTTAAAAATAGCAATCTCGGTGTCACACAAAGGAATATACAAAGCAAAAGTATCTCAGCCAAGCAAGTCCGTTTTTGCAAAAGGTGTATACCAGCCTGAATAGCAGCACACCGAGGTTAACATGGCTCCGGCCTTTTATCCCCAATGTAGGTGGTGACTGCATCTCATCTCACCTGCAGGAGCTCAGCTTCACACTCTGAGGAGATTGGTTAATTGGCACAAGGGAGAAGGAGGAGGCTCAGGAAACAGGATTCCTTGCTGGGCTGACTACTTTTGACTAAAAAACAGCAGCAGCAGCAACAACAACACCCACTTCTCACAAGTGGGGCAGGGAGAATACATCAACTTCATGTCCTATCTTTCCACAAGGGTGGGCACTTCTCATTCACTGGCTCCTCGTCTGTATCCTTAGTATACCTTTTATAATAAGCGATAAATATAGGTAAAGTATTGTCTTGAATTCTGTGAGCTACTCTAACAGCGTAATTGAGCCCAATATGTGGTCATATCAATTCCCAATTTATGGCCAGTCAGAAGTGGATGTGACAACCTACTACTTGTGACTGGAGTCTGGAGTGGAAGCATTTTCTCAGGACTGAACCTAGAGATGGAATTTTTAGGACAAAATCCAGGGCTGGCAGCCTCAATAGACTGATTGGCCATCCTTCCTGATGTACCAGATAAGGATACAAATAATGGTGAAGAACAGATTTGTTCAATGTGGTTAGTGAGAAAACAGAAATAGACAAATGGGTCCAGTGTCTCTGCATCCACTTTTGGGAGTTCTGACACCAGCTTTGGGTTTAAGCAGAGGAAGAATCGGAGCAGAGAATAGGAGATATGCATGCTTACACAGTCCTGGTCACAGTGTGGTCCTGCCCATCCTTGTTCCAGCCCTGGTCCTGTCGTTGGAGGGATAAGGTGGTTTTTAGGAGGTGGTGCAGCCTTACCATCGTGGGTAGCTGCCATCTGGGCAGGGGATTTGTTCTGGGAGACTTGGCAGTTCTGGGAGTTCAAGGAGTTTAAGAGGAAAGATTAAGAACGGTGACATACGGTGACACACGGCTGCGAAGAGTGAAGGTGACGGCGCTGTGATATTCTGTCGGAGCCTGGTCCCTGGCAGACCTGACAAGATAGGTTCAGCTGCTCATCCTCAATAAGGACAAAGAGAGAAGTAATAGCCATGTTGCCATCAGGCCGTGCCCTGCTGTAAGGTACTGCGCATTATATAAACAGTGCTTTCTTCTTTTCTTTCTTTTTTCAGGCTATGGCTTGCTCAGGAGACCCCGTTTTCCAGGCAGATTTTTACTCTATTTTGAGGGAGGATGATGACTGCAGCCCCGCGGTTGACTCATAAGCCTTACACCTGTCTGGCAGCATCCATGAAACATAGATGAAGAATGACTTATTCCAGGGAGCAGAAAGAAAGCCAGCTGCTGTGGCATGAGCGTATTAAAATCATACCAGAGAAAGCAGGCCCAAGGGACTTATTAGCCCTGCAGACTGAGGACCCCATAAGGGATGAACACGAACACTGTGATGGCATGGCCTCACGTCAACCTATCTTCTGATTCGGTTACTGGAAAATTTGAAGACTCCCTTGATGACCACCAAATGATACTGGGAAAAATCAGGGTTCTTTCTTGGGCTTCTTCGTCTCATTAATAAATTCATTTCAAAATGGACTCAAAGGAGCCAGAGAGATGGGCTCCAGCAGCTAAGAGCAATGTACTGTTTATTCCAGATGACCTGGGTTTGATTTCTAGCATCCACATCAGGGGGGCTCACAACTACCTGTAACTCCAGCTCCAGGGCATTTAAAGCCTCTGACTTCTGTGGGCACCTGTACTCATGCACACACACACACACACACACACACACACACACACACACACCACACACACCATACATACACACACATACACATGTGCATACATACATACACATGTTATGCACACATATACACATGTTGTAAGGAGAGTGCCGCTTGGTTTCTTCTGCCACCTGGCTAGCTTATCCCCGAAATAAAACACAGAACTGTATTAATTAAATTACTGCTTGGCCATTAGCTCTAGCCTCTTATTGGCTAACTCTCACATCTTGATTTAACCCATTTTCTATTAATCTGTATATCTGCCCACGTGGCAGTGGCTTACCAGGGGAAAGATTCAGCATGTCTGACCTGGAGTCTCCATGGCAGCTCTCTCTCACTCTGCTTTCTTCCTCCCAGCATTCAGTTCTGTTTTCTCTCCTCTGCCTACCTAAGTTCTGCCCTATCAAAAGGCCAAGACAATTTCTTTAATTCATTAACCATGAAAGCAAACACATAAACAGAAGGATCTCTTACACCACACACCACACATATATACACATGTATACACACATACACAAATATACTCATGCATACACACATTAAAATAATGTAAATATTATACATAAAACAATGTACTCAGAGAGAGAAGCTGGAGGACAATTTATTACATTTTAAGAGACCCCTACACACACACACACACACACACACACACACTACAGACAAACTATAATATCAACAGCTACTTGAGGAAAGGGGAGGCACAAAGGGAGAAAAGCCATGCGTTGAGTTCAGCAGACATGGAGGGTCAGACACATGCCGACAAGCAGTCACATGGTAGGGATGGAGACTTTACAGAAAGAGAAAGGAAGCCCAGAGTGTCAGAAAAAAGCATTCTTAGGGTCGGAACACATCTGAGAGAAAAAGACAGAAAGGAGAAAGTAGAAATGGGGTTGCTCTTGGAGTCAAGACTCGGGTGGTCAGACCAAAAGAACCTCAATGGTAGCTTTTAGGGAGTGCTGGAGGTCAAGATTCTGGTGAAGAAAATATATAGTATATTTTTAAATAATTATTCTAGCTAGCTCTAGCAGTGTGGCTTAGAGGTGAACTTGCCGTCCCTGCGTAGGGGTGGTCCCTTGGCGAGGTGATTGGCACTGCCAAACTGAA
Source organism: Arvicola amphibius (assembly GCF_903992535.2). Taxonomy (NCBI): domain Eukaryota; kingdom Metazoa; phylum Chordata; class Mammalia; order Rodentia; family Cricetidae; genus Arvicola; species Arvicola amphibius. Next base: position 43,907,999 of record NC_052051.1, read on the forward strand.
AGGCTGAATCTCTGCCTAGACCAGAGATTCTCTTCCCTTAGTGGATCTTGTTACTCCAACACATTCGTTGTGTGTGTAAAGCACCGATAGTAGTGGACTCCAACAGTAGGGGGGCTGTGACAGTAGAACTGTGACAGGAGGGACCGTGACAGTAGGGGCTGTGACAGTAGGGATTATGACAGTAGGGGGCTGTGACAGTAGGGGCTGTGACAGTAGGGGACTCTGCATGTGTCCCCAGCGTTTCAGTTCACTTGCTGTGGCCTACTTCACAGCCTGCCGGTCCCCTTCTTTATCTCTGTGGACTGTATTTGAACCCATTTCACAGCCTTGGACCATGGTTTGACCTTCCACCTTACATCTGGACACCCCAGCTTTGCTTTACAACTCCGGTCTGGCAACTTCAGCAAGCCAGCTTCCTACTGACTCTACTGTGGCTCATTATCTTATTATTTAGATTTTCAGTCCACTTTGAGAACTTTTGATCTCTGCTACAGACTCTTTTAATTTACAATCATTCTATAAGCTATATACATGCATATATGTATATAAACACACTTCCTGTGTGCTGTGTGATATGAGTGTTAACATTAGCAATTCAGACGGGATGAAAGACCCTGCATTTGCCTTGGTAAGATTCTCAAGGTAGGTGGGGTATCTGCAACTTGCTGCTACTGAAACCACAGGATCTTGAGAATTTATTGTTGTTTGCCTTTCCCATTGTAGAAAGATAACAATGTGTTCATTTATGTTTTTGGAAATTTTGGTTTCTAGGTATTCTTGTCTTAATAGTGTGATGGTCAAAAGGAAGGGAACAATGCTTGAAATATTTAAATTCTTGCCAGGAAGGCTGAAGGGATAAGATAGAGAACACCGAGAAAGAGATTGCTCCATGAGGCCATACAGTTTAACAGCAGAGAGTGTGCGTGCTTGCATGTATGCATGTGTATCTGCCCTTTGCTCGTGGAGGACTCTGTGTTTCTAGGCGCCTAGTATTTTCCTGGAATCCAGACACCCAGGGAGCTTGTTTTACAAACAGTGATAGGAAGTGAGATAGAGCTGTCTGAACCCAGCAAAGGTCACACAGACAGACAGAACGTGAAGGCAGAGATGAAAGGCTTTTATCCTGCTCTTAGTTACCTTGTAGACCCACGTGAGGAGCCAGTGCCTTTAAGCAAAAGCAGCTTCTAAATGCCTGTTTCAAACCCTTAATCTGTGGAGTCTGATGCAGTCTTCAGGCAGAGAACTAAATGGTAGGGCGCCCAGCTGCTGCCTCCTGAGCTGTTTATTTGGTATGTGTAGGAAAGTCCTTCTCACATCTGGTGTCCCAAGCACTGCACTGCTAATATCATATCCGTCCTGATAAGAATGGAGATTCCCCGTTGCACGAAACAGATTATGCCTCTGAGGCCTCCGGAGGCCCAATTCTGTAGTCATCATGATTCTAGACCTCCAGGATTCATACCTGTGAAGGGATAAGCTTTTGGTGATTTAGCCCCAATTTGTTGTGGGACTTATGTTGATCCCAGGGAATTAGCCAAGTTGGGAACTAGTGGCCTTGACATGAGGGATTTAAGGAGAAGGAAACCATGGATTCTGAGCAACGCAAGGTCTCATCAGCTCCCACTGATTAGGCACACGCTCTTATGCGGGCAGGAGAGAAGGAAAGGGAAGGTTTGAGGACCCTTGGAAGGAAAAATCCCGACTCGAGTCTGGATGAAGATTCTCATCCAGAGAAATTCCAACACAACTACGAAAAACTGCTTAAGGCCTTTCTCCTACCCCTGATGTAAACCTATAATTTTCTGGAAATCTAGCCAGCAACCCTATTATACTAAACACCTGTCTTAACTGCCTTGTACAACCCCAGTGGCTCCTGGTTCTCAACTGTATGTGATTACAATTCCCTTCAAGGCACTTCTGGAGCCATCTCATAAACTCACTTATCAAAGTGGAAGAGGAACTTCTTATAAACCCTTTGTGTATATAACTTGAAGGTCAGCAAAATGCTATATGGCCAGTTCTAAGACACTTGAATATGACTCTCCCTTGAGAAGCTCATACCCCACACTGGGTATATTCTAATCTTATTCTCTCCCTCTTCTCTTAAACACCTCAGTTACATCTATGTTTAAATGTTTTTTTTTTTAAATAAATGGTGACCAGTCTTTGAGAACTGTATACCCATGCTCTCAAGAGCCTTAAGTTACTTTTCTATTGCTATGAAGAGACACCATGACCAAGACAACTTATACAAGAAAGCACTTAATTAGGGGCTTGCTTACAGTATCATAGGGTTAGTCCATGATTATGATGCTGCAGAGTTCAGAAGCAGGGAAAGTAGGCATGGTGTTGGGGCAGTGGCTGAGAGTTTACATTTTATTTTCATGTTGGGGGAAGGAAAGAAAGGAGACTGAGTCTGACATAGGCCTTTGGAACCTCAAAGCCTAACCCCAGTGGCATGCCTCCTACAAAGCCACACCTCCTAGCCCTTCCCAGAACAGCTCCATCAACAGGGGAACCAGGCACTCAAGTGTGGCAAATCTCTGTGGGCCATTCTCAAACACTGAATTAGGGTGCATCTTCCTATTTTTAATAAACCCTAACTCTTCTTCATACTGCTATCATTGAATTTTTTTTTTCTGGATCTGGTTTTACCTGATATTAAGTCCCTCAACTATTAAAGGAAATCTTCAGGACACTTAGGGTGACAGTGTGGAGCCTGTGTCCTTGCCCTGCCACCCTTGATAAAGTCTTCTTTGGGGGCTCGTCTGGGATCTCTCTGAAGCAATGCTGGTGACTTTCACGAACTGCTTAGCTGGTCTATCTATTTTCAACTTGCATATATATTTTCTTTGTTTCTCTGTTTCTGTTTTCTGGGAATAAACCCATTAATGTTTAATGAGTGATACTGACACCAAAGATATAAATCACTTAGAATCAATCATATTGCATTCCTGAGTCAGATGAACCAAGCATGGTTTGTCTAGGGGACAACACCATAAGATTGAAGCATTGCTGTCCTTCCAACATAGCCACTCTGAGACCCTGTCAAGGTGAAAAAAACTCTGTCATGACGTCTGGATAAGCTTACCTCACTAAACAGCACATCTGAATTCCAAACACACTTGGATTAGCTGCTTTCATATCTTTTCTTAGCCCTAAAATATTAAATATGCTTCTTGCTCTTTGATACCTACATCCTAAGGAACCTGATGTTGTCCCTGCTTTAGCTGCTTCATGTAAAGCTAATGGCTTTTGGCAAAAGTGCTCCCTCAATGTTGTTCTACCAGTTTGTTTTGACAGCTCTTTGGAGAGTCTAATCTCTCTCTTATAATCCTGGATTCTCTTAGGTGGTGTTTCGTCAAAGGAGCATCCATAAATAGCTGAATATAGACTCCACATGTTTTTATTTCACAAAAGGTTAAAAGCCCAGCTGCTCGGTATATCTAACTAGGTACTACTTGTAAAGAGACACGCTAAGCACAGCCCAGTCTTAAGGGACCCCCTGGAGTGGTGGAGATATTCACTGATGAGCAAATGGCTTTAAGAGACAACCTCACAGTGTCTAGTATATGAAATAAGGGCAAAGCCAGAGAGAACTAGAAAACGTCATGGAAATCCAAAGTCTACACTATACTTGTCTCATCTCTTTCCTGTTTTCTTTACATTTTAAAAAAGATTATTTTATTTTGTTTGTGTGTGTATTTTACTCACATGTATGTCTGTGTACCATGTGCACACCTGGTGTTTTGGAGGTCAGAAGGGGGTGTCAGAGCCCATAGGACTGGAGTTGTGAGTGGTTGTGAGCCACCAATCAATTTGTTAAGAATTTAAGTATAATTGTAACAAACATTTTAAAACTGCCGTTAAAGAGAACTCACTTCTCATTTGGACTCATGAGGTAACTGAAGCAGGATAAAGTTATTGTGCCCATGCCTTCATTTTGTGCCTGTCTCCTTTCCTTTGAGTTACCCATTTACCTTTGTAGGTAAATCACTGCAGGAAAGCTGAAAGCACAGAGATAACTCATTTTCCTAGATTTTGAGTTTCAGCAACAGCAGAGCCGAGCAGGAATCAGTTTCTCAGATGGAGGCAATTATCTGGGAGGAAAAGACTGCATCCTGTAGCAGGAATGGCATGTCTTATGGACAAATTCATCTCATCTAGAACCAGAGTTGAGACAGTGATCAACTAGTTGACAATCTTGACTCAGACTGTCCAATACACAATCCTTCTTGTCTTCTATTTCAATTTTCTCTACTTAAAGCTCATGTTAGTACCTCAAAGATAGAACTGGGCCATCAGACACCTCTATTTGTTACCCTAATATGGCCACATTAACTAAACCTCCTCTCTGTCCATTGCCATTGCTTTGTCTCTTTAACTGTTATATTGAGACAGATGCCAACTTGAGCCTGTTGGGGGCTATTGGAGCTAGAGTCTTCTCCTTAAAAACATCAGTTACACTACGAACTAAAAAGAATTTAGGCTAATCTAGCTACATGAACATTCATTTATGAGCCAACTTGATATAATGTAAACAACAACAACAACAAAAACACATCTAAACAATACACACATATGCATTGTATTCTGCTTTGATTTTGCCAACTTAACACAAATCTAGACATATCTGGGAAGAGGGAATCTCAACTGAGAAATAAATTATCTCCAACAGATTGCATGTATATGTAGGCAATTCTGTGGGGTGTTTTTTTTGATTAATGATTGCTATGGGAGGGTTCAGCTCATTGTGGACAGTGCCACCTCTGGGCGGGTGGTCCTGGCTTGTAAAAGAAAGTAGGTTGAGCGATTTATAAGGAGCAAGGCAGTAAGCAGCATTCCTCAACAGTCTCTGCTTCAGTTCCTGTCTCCAGATTCCTGCCTTGAGTTCCTGTCCTGATTTGCTTCAGCGTTAGAGCGTGACCTTAAAGTATAAGAGGCATAAACTTCCCTCCCAATTTGCTTTTGATCATGGTATTTATTACAGCAATAGAAACCGAAGACAGAAATTGGTGCCTGAAGTGGGGTATTGCTGTGACAAACTTGACTGGCACATAATCCATACATAAAGATAAATTTAAAACAAACCATTTACATTTCTCACTTGATAGTCTTATGTTAGACTATTGATACGATTATTTTTTCATAGCACAAAGCAACCATTACTCCTTAGTCTATACTGCTAAAGTTATGATTTTTTTTCTTGAAAATGATGTAGTAATTTAAGTCTTAAATATTCATAGAATGATCTAAAAAGCAAAAAGGTTAGAATATAAAGTTAGTCATGCAGATTTAGGTAATACCGATTCTTATTTTAGGAACTAAACAGCAAGGGGAGAGGTGTCTCTAGAGATAAAAGTTTCTTTCTCATCATTGTTAGCCAACCAATTTTTAAATTTATAGTAGGGGAAATAATATACTCTCTGTACTTTGCTTGTGGATCTAAAAGGACAAAGGGCTTTCTTTGGGGCTGGCGTGGTGATTCTGCTGTTAAGAGCACTTGTTGCTCTTGCAGAGGATTCAGGTTTGATTTAAATTTGCCAGTAAGAAAAGATAATGTGCCCAGGACTGCAGGACTGCTGGCTCACTTTTGCTTGCAGCTCCCTGTGTTTTTATACAATTTAGGCTTGTTGTTGTTGTTGTTGTTGTTGTTGTTGTTCTTCTTCTTCTTCTTCTTCTTCTTCTTCTTCTTCTTCTTCTTCTTCTTCTTCTTCTCCTCCTCCTCCTCCTCCTCCTCCTCCTCCTCCTCCTTCTCCTTCTTCTTCTTCTTTTAAAAAATAAAGTGTCTTATAAATTTTGTAAGGAAAAAATAAAGCAGAAAGGAATGGTGCAGGCTAGTTTTTATGTCAACTTGGCACAAGCTAAAGTCATTTGAAAGAAGGATCCTCAGCTGAGACACGCCCCACTCCCCACAGCGGATTGGCCTGCCGCAAGCCTGTAGTACATTTTCTTGACTGATGATTGGTGAGGACTCAGATCGCTGTGGCAATGCCGCCCTGTGCAGATGGTCCTGGGTTGTCTAGGAAAGCAGGCTGAGGCATAAACAGGGCTGCACCGGCTGCACCAGGTCCTCTGTGCTTATGTTATGGCTCCAGTGTGGTGTCTTCATGGGACCTCCTGAGTGTGTGAAGGTGAGGGTCTTACTCATGGGCTGTTCTTATGCTCCTTTCTTTCCATTTGCTTGTCCTGCCCCACTTTGATGTATAGTTTTTATTTTATATTATTATATTTTATTTTGTTATATTAAAGAATGAATGATGAATGAAAAGATTGACAAATGAGCTGTCATTTATACCTGCTAAAAGAGGGAAAATCCATTTTCTCCAGTGGAGCGACATGAGGTACATCAACCACTTCAGGGCAGGTCTCATGTTCAGGAGTATCTGATCAGCATATAATGGACTCTACATTTTTTTGATGTTTTTATTTGGTTACAGTTCTTTGTTTTTTTTTTAGGGGGGGGTGTATTTTTACTTATTTATTCATTTATTGGTTTAGGGTGGTTTGTTGTATTGGATTTTTGTTTTTTTTTTTGAGAAAGGATTTAAAATTGGGTAAATAGGGAGGGGGAGGATCTGGGAGAACCTGGGGGAGGGGAAGAACATGATCAAAACATATTTAAAGTTAAAAATTGTTTTAAATAATAAAAATATAATAAAGAGTAAAAAAGAGAGAAAAGAAATGGAAATGAAAGAAAAGAAAGCAGGCTGAGTAAGCCATGGGAGCAAGGCAGTAACAGACTCCTCTGTGACCTGTCCTTATATTCCTGCCTCCAGGTTCCTGCCCTGGCTTCCTCAGTGATGGACTGTTAGCTGGAATTGTAATATGAAATAGTCCTTCTCCCCTAGTTGCTTTTGGTCATGGTGTTTTATCAAAGCAACTAAAATTCTGAGTCAGAAATTAAGTAAAAAAACCATTAAAAATTATAGTCAGAAATATATTTTTGGTTTGAAGATTAAAGAAAAAAGGGAATATTTCCAGGTAAGAAATGATTTTAGTGGAAGTGCTGTCTTAAACTAAAATAATAGTAATGCTTCAAATAATAATAAAATAATAATGCCAATAATAATGATAATTCAAAATGGAAGGAGAGAGATGGGGACAGAACCCAAATCTTGAGCATGGCACAGGGTATCCATGGAAACCACAAAATGGTTCTCAAGAGTTGAGACTTTGTAAAAGACAGTCTTTATGTGATTGTGTTTACTATAATTCCAGATTATTTTTCTTATGGTCACATTACCTTATTTTATTGCTCAGCTGCTCTATATATGAGGCAGAAACTGCAAGAGTAGGCAGTGAGTCACCAAACACCTTCAAAATAATTTTTAAATGTGGCTTCTGGGGTTCTTAACAGCAGAAATAAAATAGAGACAGCCTGAACAGCCCAAGGGAAAAGATTATAGCCAAGGGAAGGAGTGCAATTAATGTAACAGCTTTAGCCCTGGGGGAAGGATGCACTTCCCCACGCAGACAACAAGGCTGCCCAGAGAAACCTCCAGCAACCAGGAAGCTTTTAAAGGAGCAGCAATCTCTGCCCCTCTGCAAGAGAAGCTGCTGTGAGGGATGATGGTCCAGCTTTCAAATGGAATATCGGCCTTCAGTTCCCCTGATGGCCGTCCTTAAGGATGCCACCCAAGGTTCTCTGAGGAAAACCCCGATGGAGGGCTGGAGAGCTGGCTCTGCGGTTAAGAACAATTGTTGTTCCTGCAGAGGACCTGGGTTCATTTCCCAGGATCCATGATGGATGGTTCACAACCATCCTTAACCTCGGTTCCAGAGGATCCAGCTGGCATATATGTAGAACACATACGTGCATACAGGTAAAACATTTATACACCTAAAGCAAAAGAAATAAATTAAGAACAAATCAGTGGAACGACACAACCATCAGGTGTCAAGGGTAACTCGATGTAGCAGGTAAAAATGTTCATTTTTTGATATGGGGTTTTTGTTCTTTGATTTACTTGGTAATCCAAGTCAGTTCTAAACAAGTGTTGATGAAAAGACCCCAAAGTCCAAGGAACTTGCGCTGTCAGATCCAGCCTTGAAAATTGCTCTATGTGACAGAGAGGCAAGCATCATATCACTGGGAGTGCTCATCCGAAGGTCCCAGACAGAGTCTGTAGCCAACACAGCCAATGATGTGGAATTCCTCTCTGTATGCTGTGAATATCATTGGTTAATAAAGGAACTGCTTTGGGCCTTTAGGGGAGCTATAGGGGAACAGATCTATGCAGTGTGTGTGTGTGGGGGGGGGGGCGACTAAACTGAATGCTGGGAGAAAGAAGGGTGGAGTCAGGGAGAAGCCATGGAGCCACTGCTACAGACGGGCTGAAACTTTGCTGGTAGGCTACGACCTCATGGCGATACACAGATTAATGGAGATGGGTTATATTAAGATGAAAGAACTAATGGGCCAAACAGTGATTTAAATAATATAGTTTCTGTGTGATTGTTTCAGGAGTCTTGGCAGCCAGGAAAACAAATAAGCGGCCTGCTTACGACAAGCCAGGGTGCCTATAAACTGTAATAGCCTATGATGAAGTTTGAAGCTGCAGACGTGGCTCAGAGACCTCTTTCTCCAAATCAGGCGAGAGCCTAACTTAGGCAGAAACAGAAAGTGGGTCAGTACCACTCTGTTGTCTTAAACGCAAAACAATTAAGGTAGCTCACGACTCGATATTTAGTACTATGGTCACTTGTGTCTTTGGGGGAGAAAGGATGAAGTCTACAGTCCTCAGAGTTTTAAGGGCCTGTCTGCTTTGCCTCTGTAGTAGCAGGAGGGGAAACTGAGTCCCCACTTTTCCCAGCCTCTTACGAAGGTCAGCCACACTCCAAGAAAAACTGATTGTCTATTAGGTTTTACACTAATGTTTACACTAACAAGAACTGTCGGGGAAGAAATTTTGCACTAACTTTCCCTGACAAGTATGCTGTAATGTTTGCGGGCTCTCTTGGATGCTGGGTAGCCATCCAGAGCCAATCTGCCGACAGAAGGGAAGCCACATGGCTATCTCACTCTCTGCAATTTAGAGAGTCATTTGAATTAACCATGATTAACCATAAAGGTGTGGTGGTGCACGCCTTTAATCCCACCACTCAGGGAGGCAGAGGCAGGCAGATCTCTGTGAGTTTGAGGCTAGCCTTGTCGACAGAGGGAGTTCCAGGACAGCCAGGGCTACACATAAATCCCAGAGTTGCTACAGAATCAGGGCGCTGTTGTTGTTGAGTTTAGAGGGAAATAAATAGTCAAGGGATCAGTCAACTTTGATATAGACATTTGCCTGCCACTGAGAGCTGGATCAGGGCCCCCTGAGGGCAAGTAGAAGAAAGTGTCGCATCATCCCCCCCCCCCCATGAGCGCCTCCTGTATTTCAGCAGTGCTGTGGTGAATGCTGGGGAATCCTTTCCTGATTAGAACCCAGAGCCCACTTCAGCAAGGATGAAAGTAGCGTTTCTTTGGGAGTGCCGTAGCTCCAGTGGGCTCCTAGACAGGAGTGAAACCCTGGTGCTGGTTGGACCTTTTGTCCTATGCAATGGCTCCCTTGGGCCCTGCCCATCCAGCGCAGCCAAGGTTCCACAGAGGACAGAGTTGCCATTGTAGTCAGCACTGTGATCTCCTGCCAAAAATGAATCCCACAGGCTGCGTTATGATTGGCGGCTGTTCCCAACCCCACCGCAGACAGTTTGAAGGTATTTGAAAGATGGAGCAGGAGAGTTAACTTCCTAAGCTGCCTGGTGCCCTCCCCACCTCTCCCTCCCCTCGCCCTCCCCCCCACCCCCCCACCCCCGCCCGCCCGCCCCGGACCACTGGAAACTACTCTGCTAGGGATAACAGGAGACTGGATTTGGATTTGGTTCTCCATCATGATTAAGCAAAACCAAAGCCTTGATCCTCCCACTGCTTTGCGTTATTGGAGCAGGTGGCCCAACCGCAAGACAGGGATACTTTGAATGAACCGAAATGGTCATGTGTTGTATATGTCACCCGTTTTTTTTTTTTTTTTTTTCTCCCTCCTCTCTCCCTCTCTGCCTTAGTTTGAAAATCAGGGCAAAACTTCCGGAGGGAGAATGAGATCATCTTCTCAGAGAAAATGCTCAGCAAGTGCCCCCTGGCGGTTGGTTTTTAAATTTTATTCTCGATTGCCAATGGTTTGTATTTATGGAGTACAGTGCGTCCGACAGGCATTATGCTAACGAAATATGCTTTCAGCTTAAGAGGAGGCTCGGTTGTTCTCTAATGAGTTACTGTTATATGTCCCCAAAGAATCTCCTAACCCTATTGTCCCCACTGGGGAACTGGCATGTGGAGGGTCAGAATAGCTGCCCCTCTGGGCCAGGCTCTAACCTTCCCTATTTGTCAAGGGCCCCCAGTTTGTGTTAGTGTAAGACTTGGAGGTTTTGTTTTTTTTTTTTGTTTGTTTGTTTGTTTTCGAGACAGGGTTTCTCTGCAGCTTTAGAGCCTGTCCTGGAACTAGCTCTTGTAGACCAGGCTGGTCTCGAACTCACAGAGATCCGCCTGCCTCTGCCTCCCGAGTGCTGCGATTAAAGGCGTGCGCCACCACCGCCCGGTGACTTGGAGGTTTGGGATGAAGTAATTCTGCCTACTCCTATTTGAGGCAGCGTAGCTTAACCTGAACTGGTGAGTATAGAACAGTAGAGTTGCTGAAAGCTTAACATAGGAATTTGCAGTCAGGACTTACAGACAGAGCCTTATTTAATTCTTACCTGGTGTAGGAGGCTGTATTACTGCCCTCGCTTTACAGACAGAAGCGTTGAGGCTCAGAGAGACTCAGTAACCTACCCAATACCACACAGCTAAGTTGGTAGGAGAGCAGGCCTTGAACGTGGGTCTAATATATAGCCGATCGCTAATTACTGCCCTGGAAATTGTTATTACTTCTACGACCCTCCTCATCTTTGCTGTTTATCACGTTTCTCCTGCATTGTCTGAGCATCCCTCCTCAAAGCTCAGCCTCCCGTTTGACCTCTTTCTTGTAGTCTGAATGCTGCCTCACAGGGTAGCTTTCCCGCGGCCATCTCCTCTCTCACAAGCCCAGCAGGTCCCTGGCAAGCCCATTACTCCTTCATCCCGCTCTGCTCAAGATCCTGGGTTACTCAGCTGTCCCCCCTCTTCTTGTCACTTAGCGGTGGGCCTTTCTTCCCCTTGTCACCTCTGCCCAGTCCACACACCCATCTGACCCCTCGGTGCCTCTGGTGTCACCCTCTCTCTCTCTCCAGACTCCTTTGCTGGCTATACCTGGCATGGTCCACCACTGTTTACTTTATCTCCAGGGCCCCTGGTTTCAGAACCTGTTTTCTCAACCCTATCTATCTCCCCACAGTGATGGTGAGTAACTACCCATGAGCCAGGGTTAAAATCAGATAGATGAAGGTTAATGCCACACTACTCTAAATCCTCAGGGCTTTCTCCTCTTAGTCTGATAGCTCCCCTAGTAGGGTAACTACTCCTGTTCTCCCCAGTTTGCAGGTTGGAAACCGAGTCTCAGTGATAACTTGCCACCTATGGTTAGTAGGTGGGAGCCTGGTATTTGAAGTCAGGCTGCCCAGTTTCAGAATGCTTGGGCAAAACCACTACTCTACACTGTCTCGTGTGACATCCTGCTGAATACCATCTGGAGGTTGTCGCCAGCACAGACTGCCTCAGAGGCCCCTAGAATCCTGTGCCGATTTACACACCAAACATATCGCCTTCTACTGCCCTGTTTCTAAGATTCTAGAAAAATGGCCTCTCTGCTGCCCGGAACACTCCTGCCTTTGAATTTTGCTATGCGGCCTCTGTGCTGAGGATGCCATCTCCGCACCACTACGGGCAAGCGGGGGTCACACGTTAAGAACTGTCTCGAGTGAACAGCCTCAGTGAAAATATCTAAGCTCTTTCCCAACCAGGCAGGGGTTCCTTCCTTTATGAATTCTCCGCCCTGCAGACGGCTTCAGTTAATAGACCCACTCATAATTGCTTCCTTCCCTGCTTGAGTTCTGCTGTAGCTGCTGACAGGCACCCAAGCACCCTCCCTTCGTCCACCGCAGCTGTCTATACTCCAGGAGCCCAAACAGCCCTGCCCAGTGAGCAGGCAAATGGCTGTTAGAGTCGGTGCTAAGGAATGCTGTCTGACTAGCCGGGCATGGTGGTGCGCGCCTTTAATCCCAGCACTTGGAAGACAGAAGCAGGCAGCTTTCTGAGTTTGAGGCTAGCCTGGTCTACAGAGCAACTTCCAGGCCAGCCAGGGCTGCACAGAGAAACCCTGTCTTTTAAAAGTTGTGTGGAAGCCGGGCGATGGTGGCGCACGCCTTTAATCCCAGCACTCGGGAGGCAGAGGCAGGTGGATCTCTGTGAGTTCGAGACCAGCCTGGTCTACAGAGCAACTTCCAGGCCAGCCAGGGCTACACAGAGAAACCCTGTATTTTAAAAAGTTGTGTGGTACCACTTCACACTCATTGGGATGATTATCACCAAAACCCTAGAAAATAACAAATATGCCGACAAGGTGGGGCAGGGGGAGGCTGGACTGCTTACCCCTGTTTCTGAGAGTACACCAGCTCTTAAAACAGTATGGCAGTTCCCTAAATCATTGAACAGAGAATGGCCACGGGCCCAGAAGTGAGCCTACTGGAGAGCAGCGATTTAGAGGGATATTTTCACACCCTTGTGTGCAACAGCCTTGTCCACAGTAATCAAAGGAGAAAATAGGCTAAGCTTCTGTTAATAGGTGGATGTGATAACAAAATATGGTGTATGTGAACAATGGAATATAATATTAGTCAGCTGTAAAAATGCAGAAGATTCTGCCCAATGCTACAGCTTGGGTGAGTGAAACTGGAGGACTCAGCCTGTCCCAGATAGCACACAGGCTAGGTGATTCTCCTCACATAAGGTGCCTAGAGTGGCCAAGTGCAGAGGAGTAGAGTGTTGCCAAGGCGTTGGGTAGAGGGGACAACTCGGAGCTGTGGTTTTTTTTTTTTTTTTTTTTTTTTTTTTTTTTTTTTTTTTTTTTTTTGTTTTTCGAGACAGGGTTTCTCTGTAGCTTTGGAGCCTGTCCTGGAACTAGCTCTTGTAGACCAGGCTGGCCTCGAACTCACAGAGATCCGCCTGCCTCTGCCTCCCGAGTGCTGGGATTAAAGGCGTGCGCCACAGCCGCCCGGCTGAAGCTGTGGTTTTTTAAATACAGTGCTAATTCAGGAAGATGGGAAAGTTTTGGTGATGGGCGGTGGTGACAGTGGTGTCAACATATGATTGTGCACAATCTCCCTGGATTGTACGTACAAAGACTGTATCAAATGGTGACTTACTTTCTGTCACTGTACCACAATTGCAAAATAAGAGAGACTGCCATCTTGGCAGTAAGTTGTGTTGAAGAGGGGAAAGACTGGGGAGGAGGGGACACCTGGGGATATGGAGTCACTGCAAATGTCTCAAGGTCTAGGGTGGCTGTGGAGTGGCCGGGCCACACCTGGGGATCAGGCATTGTTGTTGCAGAGGACAGAGAAGTGGGACCAGGCTGGAATCTTATTCTGTCACCTCCTAGCTTTGGAGCTGTGGGCAAATCGTTGAACCTTTCCATCGGAGCTCGTTGGAATCAGTGCCTGTGTGACAGGAAGACCTTACTAGGCAGTGGCTGTCAACTGCTCAGCATGTGTGGTAGCCATCACCTGCTCAGAACATCCAGTACAGAAGCGCTGGAATGGGATGGTCTGGGCTCCCTGATGGAGAGACTGCAGCATCTGGAAACTCAGCCTGTTTATTACAGAGTTGAACAGGGAGGCGGGGTTGCCTCAAACAGCTAAATAAGAAGGCAAGGTTATTATATAGACTATATTATAAACAGGCAGCTGGACAAGGAGGCAGCTCTAATTGATCTCTGTAGGTCCAGTCTCTGAAGGGGAACCGTCTGTAGGTAGGGGTGGGGGTGTTGGGAGGGAGACAGCAAGGGTGAATGCTTTCTGTACACCCTAGCAACAACCACACATGGACCAGAGGAAGACTTTGCTGTCCCTCCGAGCCTCATCTGGGGAAGGCTTGGCTGCTCGCAGTGTTGTAAGGCATTGGGGTCATTGACACAACTGTGCCTGTGTCAAACCTTACACACCCAGGACTGACTCGCCCTCTACGATGATGCTCAGAGTGTGGACAGAGGTCCAGCTGCACCCAAACCAGCTGGGAGCAGAGCCTGCTGAGACCCTGCTGAGGCAGAGATGGAGATGAATCCCAGGACTGTGTTTGTGGGGACCCTTCCACAGCAGAACTACGAGGCGCCCTGTGGTAGTTCCGTGAGTTCAAGTGTACCAAGATCTGGTTAAGTTAGCTGAGTCCTCAGAGACCAGCTCTCGGACCTGGGAGACGCAGATCCCGCTGTAAACCTTGGTCTGTGGAGGAAGCTGTGATTTCATTGTCATGTGGTAGGCAGCCCTTTGAGCAGCAGGGGGGTAGCACCAACTCCCAGAGCAGACTGTGACCCAGCGCTCTGCACTGATGGCAGAGCAGGGAGGCTCATGCAATCTGTCACGCAGTGAAATGACTTGATTGTCCCTCTTGGGGGACTGTTCCCAGGAGGGGTGGCAAGGGAGGCGGTGAAATAGAGAGATAAGATGTCCATTCCACCCTTCTCGCTGGGAAGGAAAGCCAAGATATGGTCTCCTTGCATGCTGAAGTGGACAGAAAGAGCAACATGACAACAATGAACCCTGGCCACAGCTTGGGAAGATGTCACAAGACCACATGTTTTCAGAGGGGGTACCCCTGAAGCATCCTGTCCTTGGGCCTCCCTCACTCAAGGACGCTAACTTGGAGGGACATCAGGGCCCCGTGACAAAGCACCAGTTCTACGCCCCCAAGTCCCGAGGCCAAGCCTGTTCCTCCTGGGGCTTGAGATGCGGAGAAGGGCAGCCCATGTCCTGGAGGAGGACACGAGGTTCCCCTCTCTTGTTTCAGATCAGTGGTGCACGGTCTTCCATGAAAAGCTAGGAGCAGAAAGATTGTTCCTAAAGGAAGGGAGGGTGCACCTCAGGATTGGAGGTCCTCTGGGGAAGACCCGATGTTTGGCAAAACCACCTCAGACATGGGTGTCTACTGTCAGGAAAGCATGTTATCCTGGATCAATCGCAGGCAGAATTTATTCATGACCATTACTTCTGCTCTGTAGCCCCAGGACAAGGAATTCACCTTTTTGCCCTTTGTCAGCAATGGGGACCTTCAGTATGGAGGCCACATAAAGAATGGGCTGAAGGAACAGCATATGCAAGAGATCTAGGGGACACTGTTAGTTGTATGTGGCTGTGGTAGGGAGGAAGGCTTCCGAAGCCTTAAACATGTATTTTAATTGAGTTGAAATTCACATAAAACTAAACATCATTTTAAAAAATATTTATTTTTATCTTATTTTATGCGAGTGTTGTGTGTGCCTGAGGGTATTATGCACACCACATGTATGCAGGGTCCTGAGGATGTTAGAAGAGGGTATCCGGTCCTCTGGAACTGGAGTGACACATGGGTGCTGGGAACTGAATCCAGGTCCTCAGCAGGATGCCTCTAAGCCATCTCTCCAGTCCCTGACCTAACACGAGCTCTTACATGGATCTTAGTGCGACCACAGTGCCGTCAGACACCCTGCTGATGATGGTAGTGAGGCCAGCTGAGGAGGCCGGGACAGCTGCCTGGGGAAGGGGTGAGGCTGTTAGCAGGTGCTCAAACCCCCAGGGGATCTGGTAGAAGAGAGGGCCCAGGCTCCGAGATGGGGAGAAGAAATGCAGACGTGGGGCTCAAGGAGAGCTGCCATCCTACATGGGAGAGATCTCCGAGGGAGAGAACAATCAATGGGAGTGAGGGACACCAGGGGAAGGCCAGGAGCAGGAAACTTCTGCAAAGGTCTGGAGAAGGAGGTTGGAGCTTCCATGCAAGGCCACAAGAGGGCGCCTTTAGGGACAGACCTTCTATTTGTGCTGACCTGAGACACTGGGGGACGGGGCCTTTAGTGCATGGTCCCGACCTTCTCAGACCTTAATGAAGCTTTGCTATTTCCCACCAGGGGCCCCTACTTTTCCATCTGCCTAGCTGTATAGGAATGACAATATTATTCAAACTTTCTCTGAACAGAGGCACACTCTGGGAACCCAACAGAACAGCCAGTGACCCAGGTAGCCAGAAGAAGAAGGTGCCCAGCTTAGGCTGGGTTCTGAGGCCCCTCTCCAGCCCTCTATGAACTATACCATCTGCAGAAGAGTGGCACGCTGGTCAGGAGACATCTGCACCGTATCTTCCCTTCCGAAGTTCTGAGGATCTGGGATGCGGAATCCCACCTCGGCTGCACCCTGAGCCTGACTCATCCGTGCCTGCCCCCTGGACCTGTATTTCTAGCATAATACCCTCGGCCCCGCCTTTGTGTTGAATGGACTGGGGCAGCTTACGCGGGGTCGTGTAGATAGCATCCACACGTGCCAATCTGGGTGGCTGCTATGCTGAAAGTCCCTGTGGGTAGGGAGGGCAGGCAGACTTCTGTCACTGTCTGGTATGAGTTCTAGGAGTCCAGCCAGCCCTGCAGCTCACAATGAGACTGCATTTGTTAATAGAAGTTTTTTTTTTTTTAAAGCTGATTCATTTGGCTTTTAATTAGCATACAAAGTAATGGGTGCATTGTGGTTTTTTTTTTTTTTCCCACAATACTCCATTTTTGTTGCTCCTCCTTCCCCACACCTGCATGCCTTGAGCATTTCCTCTCTCTGGTGGTCGGTCACCCTTGGAAAGTCTAGTATCCTTAAAAGCAGTTCCTCCCTTTGGGGCTTGAGAGATGATGGTTCCGTGCTTAAGAACCATTGTTTCGCCCCCAAAATGCAGAACTGAGGCTCCATCCCCCGCACTAGCAACACGGGGTAAAAACGGGATGAATGAGTGGGTGCTAGAATCACACGAAAGATGAAAGACTTGTGCCAAATATCAAGAAAAACGAACGTATCAGTAAAGTGCCTTGTATAACTTAAAAATAATTGAGTAGCTAGGCAGATGTCTCTTCAAGTAAAGACCCCTGCCTCCAAGGCTGGTGACCTGAGTTTGATTCCAGGAATCCTGAAGTTGTCACCTGACCTTCACTTGGTATGTGAAGGTCACTTGCCCTGGTATACATGTATATAAATTTATTTACCTTGGTATGTATGTATACACACACATACAAAACACAAATGTAATTTAAAAATAAATTAGAGATAAACATAAAAAAAGAACCATCGTTTCTCCTCCAGAAGGTCATGTTCATAACTGCTCCAACTCCCGTCTCTGGGGGAGCCAATGCATTCTTCCGGCCTCCACAGGAAGTAGCCTTCTCTCCCTCTCTCTCCATCCCTTCTCCCCACACCTACACATAAAAATAAATCTTAAAAAAGAACAGTATTTTTTTAAAGCAAAACCCCAAAGCATTTTATATTCTTTGAAATGTTCATATTTGCACAATGCATTTTGATCCTATCCATTTTCTCCCTCCAGCTCCCTCTGCTGGCTCAGTTTATCATTGCAGAGACTTGACCATACAGGAAGCGGCTCCTCCGAATTCACTGTATTGAGCATATATATGCCAGCCACAGTCTTACCTTCACCTCCTCACCCAGTCGCACGGTAGGCTGATCCACGGTTTGGATGTGTTTTCT
This sequence comes from Arvicola amphibius, assembly GCF_903992535.2. NCBI lineage: Eukaryota > Metazoa > Chordata > Mammalia > Rodentia > Cricetidae > Arvicola > Arvicola amphibius. The sequence goes on from NC_052051.1 coordinate 43,925,657, forward strand.
TCTCTATGACAGGCTGATGAACTCAACAAGTGATAGCTGACCATTGCTTCCAGCTTCTCACATCATTCATATGGGAGGGACCGGTGTGTGGGCTTCTCCCCCACCTCCCCCCCAACATGTTCATATATGCATACATGCACACGACAAGTCCTACTTCATCTGAGGAATTGGTTACCAAAGCTCAATTCTGACAAGTCCCTAGAGGTTGAGATCTCTGGAACTTTCTAGAAATCATCTGGCCTCAGGCTTGGATTCCATCTTTCCAGGGTACCCCGGCCAACCACAACACAATCAACATCATGGCCATGGCTACAGCATCAGCTCTTGCTGCCTATTGCCCGTCCATCACTCATCACCATCCCTGCCGCCACACCCACCTCCATATAACCACCTTCAGAACCTCCCCCTTTGCCAGCATCATTACGAATCCCTTCATCAGCACCACCCACATATAATCATTTACTCAGCAAACACTTACTGCACATCTGTTGGGTCAGACACGGGCTGTCTCGGGCACCGGGTATACATCAGGGACAAACAGCCTCCTGAGAGCTTACACTTGGGTGCTAAAGGAACAGTGCAGGAAGCCATAGGAAGTAAATTATCCAAAATGCTAGAATTTGATACATACCACAGAAAGGAAGCAGAGAGTGGTAGCGGCTAGAGAGTGGGGCCAGCGGGCAGGCTACGGTTTCATATAGCCTGGTCAGGGCCAAAAACTGAGTCACGACCAGAAGGTGAGGGAGTTGACTGTGCTTTGTACGTACTGAATGTTTATTATTATGTGTTTAAAACTCAAAACATGTGATAAAGACCGCACGGGACGAGTCTGAAATGACAAGGACAGACCTTCTTCAACACTTTTCATTTAAGCTCTAATCAGATGAGCATTTATTTCATGATGCTTTGGAGGAACCTTGCAGGTTTATTTTACAATGCTGCCCCCTAATGGTAAATGGGAGAAGTCCAAGGTGAGGAATTCAAGAGTTCTGTGTCCCACCTAGGTATTAGCATATTTTATTAGATATTCCCAAATATAGAAAAATATTATGAAATAAATATATTTTAAATTTCAAATTCTCACAGGAGTGAGGCCAAATTAAAAGAGACAAATCCACCTAAAATTCCCACAGTTTGTAAAAGTATAAATAAAATTACATTTTATTAATTATATGCGTTTGTGATATTTATGGACCAGGGGTATCACAGACACACAGAAGTGTGTTGTAGTCAACAGAGCTGAAAGGAGTTGGAGATCTGAAGAGCATTTTGACATCAGACATGGAGATGCAGAGTTTGCAGTTTGCCTAGCTGGTTTTTGGTCTTGCTTTGGTCCAGTATTTCCTCACTATGCTCCATTCCCAATGTTTTAGATTGGTAATGGATATCCCGTGTCATTGCAAGTCTTGATTTTGATTTTATAGAGGATTACAGTTAAGATATTGCACGAATATCAGAAGAGAGGTTGAAATTTGAACTTTAAAACACTGTTGAGACTGTGATTGACTATGGGGACTTTTGAAGTTGGACTAAATAATACATTTTGCGTTATGGTATTATTACAAGCTTATGGGGGCCAGGGAATAGATTGTGGTAGTTTAAATGTAATTGACCCCCATAAACTCATAGTGAGTGGCACTATTGGGAGGTGTGGCTTTGTTGGAGTGGGTGTGGCCTTGTTGAAGGAAATGTGTCACCGTGGGAGCGGGCTTTGAGGTCTCTTATGTTCAAGATACCATCCTATATCTCAGAACACTTCCTGCTGCCCCTGGATTAAAATGTAGATCTCTCAACTCCTTCTCTAGTACCATATCTTTCCTGTATACTGCATGACCCCCCATGATGATAATGAACTGAACCTCTGGACTGTAAGCCACCTAATTAAATGTTTTTTTTTTTTTAATAAGAGTTGCCATGGTCATGGTGTCTCTTCACAGCAATAGAAGTTTTAACTAAGAGTCTCTCTTTTCTTTAATTGTTATTACTTATATATGTATAGTAGGATTGCACAGGCACACACACACACACACACACACACACACACACACACACACAAATACAACCTACTCAGATGTATGTTTTCAGGGCTGACCATTTGGTACTGGATAGCCAGTTGGTGTGCTCCTCCCTGGGGAAGACTAACTGTCCTGTTCTCAGAATTCCTTAGTTGCCTGTAGTTCTTCTTAAGGTTGAGGCCCGGTGAGCTTTCCCTTGTCCTCATTAGCGTGTCTGTTTATTGGCGTCATCCCTGCTCAGGTTATGTTTAGGCAGCCATGCTGGTGAGACGTTAGCTTCTCACATCCCTAAGAGACACAGCAAACTCCCTGTTCCTCAGACTGTTACAGTCTTCCTGCCCCCTCTCCCACAATGATCCCTGAGCCTTAGGTGCAGGTGTTGTGTTGGAGATGTATCAGATGGGACTGGGCTTCACAACTCTGCATTTTTACTGGCTCTGGATTTCTGTCACAGTCTCTGTCTGTTGCCAAGAGAAGTGTCCTTGACAAGGGGCGCGGACTACGCTAACCTGTCAGCTAAAGGACAATCTTGAGAGTGTAGTAGGGACTGTGCTGGTTTAGTGGAGGAGCAGTGGGAGGTTCCCACCCAGGACTCAGGGCTCACATTCACCTTCTCCAACTCAGCCAAGGCCAAACTGCCAATCAAGGAGAGTTCCGCAGACATGTCTGTAAGCCAATCTGACGGAGGAGACTCCCAACTGAGATGCTTACAGATAACTCAGTCATGGGTGAGGGAAGAAGGAGGAAGAGAGGTTTGTACTCCCTAGAGTGCCTATGTTTTCCCAAACATACAAACATGCTCCATAACTGACCACATACTGAGCGACAGAAAACATTCAACATATTCCAATAATTATTTCGCAGATCACATTTTATCACAATGCATTAAAATTAAGAAAAGCCTGTGGGTTAGCAAGGAAAACATAATTAAAAAGCTGATGAGTTTAGACCCAATGCTGATTTTACTTATTAAAACATGTGAAAAAAAAGTGGTCCTTACCAAAACATACTCAGTTTTACAGTGGACTTGTTAGCAAAAGAGGAAAATAAATCAAGTCACTTGCCGGAAGTGGAAATCCAGAGTAACCCACGAGTGGGGGGAAAACACCTTGCTACACTAAAAACTGTGCTCTAAAAGTAATGTTTTCATTATCACCCCTTGTCAAATGAAGGGAAATGGTCTTGAAGCTCAACATTCTTCATGAAGGTAGAATACAAGCCTGAGAAGCAGGAAGCAATTGCAACCCACTGTGGCTTACTTTGAAATTATGCACACACACTTATTCCCAGGAACCCTGCTGAGGGTAACACATTCTCACTCACCCGGTGTCCACTCACTGCCATGTGACACAAATCAAACGGTCATAAAGATGACTGGGTTGTAGAGGCACACATCCGCATAGAGGAATCTCACAAGCACAAGCAAAAGGCCGAGTTGCGGAGACTTTGATGTGCTATATGAAACTTAAATGTGCACAAGATGATGCTTGGGGGGATACGTACATTCATGGTGAATGTACACACAAATGCCAGACATGGTGAGTAATAGATCTGAGATGATGGTCAATCCTGAGAGACAGGGGGTGGATACAGGATCCTGGAGGCGCTGGAGGGCAACTGTGTGCATGGATTGCGTCTTAAACCGGATGATGGATGTGTGAAGGCACAGCCCACTATTGTTCACGGTTTCTGTGATTTTAGTGGTTACACACGGCCACTGTTACATTGGTTGTACGTTAATTAGGGAATCAGACACACAACGCAAATCTCTTTCTAAAGGCTTATAGGTCTCTTGATGCCTAGAAGTCTTGCTCTTGGCTGACTCTTGGATTTGAAGCTGTGTAGTGAGACTGATGGCTGTCCCTGGCATGTATAATAAGCAAGGCTTAGTTTTTCCATTTGTGTGGGCTGCTTACTGGGCAAAAGGAAAAATCGGCTGATGAAACTATATGCGAAGGTGTTACCTGGAAAAGTCTGAGGAATATCTGGCTAGGTGAAGCAACATATCACGTCTTGTATCCATTTCTACTTCTCTTCTGGAGATTCAAGCCACACCATATTGGTAGAAGTAACTATATTCTGTCTCTGTCTGTATCACATTGAGTTTACTAAAACCTACGTAGACAGCACTCATTTAACGCATTGGACGTAGACAAGCAGTGTCATTCTTGAGTCAGGAGAAGCTGCATATGGATGGGACATTTATAGAGTTAGAGTCTTCCCCCACGGACTTACGTTATAATTTCAGATGCTTTCGTTTCCCATTGAAAGCCTTCCAGTGAAGGGTGAAGAGTCAAGAACACTCTAACTACAGAAATCTCTTGAAATGGCTAGCGAAAGCTTTTCAGTTGCTTTGGGCTCATTTTTTTTTTTAAAATGGAATCTTTCCTAACATATGTATTTTTAGCTCCTATTCACCAAGACCCAGCCACCAAACCCTTTCACACACATAATTATCTGTCTAGTTGCTGTCACAGCGTTGTTATCAGCCAGGCTCTGCTGCGCTCTACGTGAGGAAGAGCATGTAAAAGCATGGTGATGAGCCAAGCCTTTAGAGAGTTTCTGCAAACCTAGGGATCGGGCAGAAGACGGTGTGGCTTCTCCTTTGCTAGAGAAATGCCTCGCGTCTGTTTGGCGGCACATTTGGAGACTTCCCTCCGCCGACCTCTAATCTTTGTAATGATGGCTTATGTCCAGTGTTTCAGGAAAGGAGATGGTGGGCTGTTTTGGCAAAATAAATGTTTCCTGTCCATTATGGTCACTGAAAAACAGACTCCTATATGTCAGAGGGCAAGAGATCTGGAGTTGTAAACCTAAGCAAGGGATGAGTGCCGGGCTTAAAGAGATGCAAGATGCTCTCTGTTCAGGGATAGGCCTTGGAAAGGTGGCTAGGTTCAGAGTAGAAACTTGGTGCCCCATGGACAAGGTGTTCAAACACCTTAAATAACCAAATATTAATGAAGCTCATGGCAACTTAGACATACGCCCAAGTGTTCGATCTTTTGTCGTGGGCTGGACTTCCCTTACAAGTTCCCCCAACTACCTGCCATTGCTTAAACCCAGGGTGCTGTGAGGGTTCATTATGTGCCAGCTTGACTGGGGGCCAGGCATTCGGTCTCACATTATTCTAGGAGTTTCCGTGACGGTGCCTGGATGAGTTTAACATTTAAGTTAATATAGCAAATAAATCAAATCGCCCTCTAATGTGGGTGGACGCCATCAAATTAATGAAGTCGTGAACAGAACATTGAAGGGGGCTGAGGTAAGTGTAAAGTCTTACTGCTGGTGACCTTCAAGCTGGGACATTCATGAACTTATTTTATTTTTGTCTTTGGACTTCGTCAGAAACACTGGTTCTTCTGAGCGAGCTTCCTGTCCTTGGGATGGGAACTGTACCTTTGGTCCTCCTGGTCTTTAGCTTGTATTGGAAAGAACATGTGAATTTGTCCTGTTACAGATATAGAGAAAAGGAATCAGTTACACTCGACAAGGCAGAATTCACGAGTGGGGGGAAAAGAGAAAAAGCAATAGTAGCTGAGTGTTGGGATCAAGGACAGCTAGATGCTTGCAAAGACGAGGACGCGTGTGGAACCCGGTGGAGTTGGTTAGGCTCTTCGGCGGTGTGGACCGCAGAGGGATCGCAGTAGGGACGACCTCTGCGGATATCCTTCTCTCTCCCACCACAGCTGCACTGTTGTGAGCAGCTGCCTGCTGAGCCCAGAGCGAACCAAGGACCAGTCCAGGATGCTCGCATTTCGCGGGAGGAGCACCAGGTGCTGTCGCTAGGGGGCGCGCCAACCACGGGTACCAACTGCATAGTGCAAACCAAGTTCTGTCAAGGGGCAGGCAGGAGGCAGTCCTCCAGAGCGCCTCAGTTCAGCCTGTTTCTAACCCACTCCTACCTTATGCTGCCCCTTCTGCCTAAATTAAAGTGTGACGGTGGGATTGGATTTAGATCGCGTGGAACTAAAGGGCATACACACTTTCCCCTGCTTTATTCCTGGCCTCCACGTTCCAGCACAAAACGTGGCTGAGGGACTGGCCTTGTTGGATTCCTGAGAGCTAGCCAATACAGACAAGTAAAATCCTTGGTGTGGGTTATACCCTCCCCGCAAGCCCACCCTGACAGCGGCCTCCTCTACAGGAAGGACCACCCATAAGTAGACCCTCCACACCTCTGCAGGGGTAGGTCCCATCTGTGCAGGGAATACACAGGCAGGGGCCATAGACCCTGATCGCCTGCGGATCGGTGATGATCCCTCCCTAGCAGAACTTTAGAGTGCACAGCCACACAAGAAAGGCAATTACGGAATTCCTACAGCCATACCCCCACTTATATCCAGGTCAGAGCTGGCTACAGGAGCCATGCTGAGTGGTGAGCAGGGCTTGAAACAGCTCAGGTGGAGAAGAGAAAGAAAGGAGAGGACAACTAATGTCCCACCCGGCACTTCCTGGGCTCTCGAATGGACTGGTGTTACACTCCTGTGGGGGAGCTGAAGCCCGAACAGGAAATCGTCCTAGCTAGGATTGCCCGAGTAATCAACTATAATTCAGACACAGCCAAATGGACTGAGCTGAGTCCAAAGATTCAACCAGATGGTAATTTTGGACAACTTATTTGAACAGTGAAGGGCATCAATGTCTCTACATGCAAAGTTGTTAAGTTATGGAGTGTGTGGCGTAATATGGAGGGCAAAGAGCAGTAACTGGCAGGCAATAACCGGCCCTTGCCAATAAAACACAGACTGGGCCGTTACCCTACTAAGACCAGGACAGTTCCTCCCATCAGAGAATGAGTAGAAATAAAATATGCAAGGTCAACTGATTAGCTCAGTTAGAGCTGAGTTATCATTGGTGGAAGGAAGGAAGGAAGGAAGGAAGGAAGGAAGGAAGGAAGGAGGGAGGGAGGGAGGGAGGGAGGGAGGGAGGGAGGGAGGGAGGGAAGGAAGGAAGGAAGGAAGGAAGAAAGACCCTCCTGAGAAGACAGATTAACACCTCTCAGAGCATGAATCTTCCCTGTGCCCCAACAATGTTCCATCAGCCGCCAATGCTTTAAACTTAAACAAGAAAGGCAGTGTTTGGGGCCATTTGAAGCAGTACAACCAAAAACCACGGCTGGGTAGTTTGTAAACAACATGAATTCTTTCTCTCGGTTCTGGAGTCTGGGAAGTTCAAGACAGATGAACGGACAGATCCAGTGTCTGGTTTGGAGGGATGGCTTGCTGGCACATAGCCAGGACTTTCTCAGGGTGTGACAGGACTGTCTCAGGGTGTGACAGGACCGCCTCAGGGTGTGACAGGACCGTCTCAGGGTGTGCTCACACAACAGAATGGGCCAATATCACAAAGGACTTCCCATTACTATAGCTCTAGTTCCACTCAGGAGGTCTAATACCTTCCAACTCTTCCCAGGGCTAGAATTTAACACAAGAATTTAGATGTGTGTGTGTGTGTGTGTGTGTGTGTGTAAGCACAAACATTTACGACACAGCATTCTCATTTAATATAGTCAAAACCTCAAACTCAAAGCCCTTTTATTTTTGCTTGAAAAATTTAAGATTTTGTACATTTTTACGAGCATAGCAGTTGTCCTATGCATGTTTCTTTATAACACATAACCCCCAAACCAAGCTAAAGATGGATTAAACATTATTTTGAACAAATTAAACATGCAAATACAATCTATTGAAACACATAGACTGCAGAAAATCAGTGCATAGAGTAGAGTTTGCAGCTCTACGTGTGAGTATTAGAAAAGATGTGAATCTTATCAGTAGGGGAACCTTGAGGAAGAAGAGAAATTTATATTTACATCAAGCCAAAATGAACCCCCAAAACACCAAACCAAGCAAACAACAATAAAAAACAAAACATCAATGTGTAGAGAAAAAAATCAATAAAATCCATAAATACCTAGCTTGCTAACTGTGTAAAAAAAAACCCAAATTGCCAATATCAGAAGTAAAGGTGGGGTCATCATTAACGATGCCTGGATGTTGTGCAGACAACTAAGGACCATTGTGAATGACCTCATGTCCACAAACTTGGTAATTTAGATAAATGGACTACACATTTGAAAAATACTATAAAACTCACCAAGGCAAATGAAGAACTTAATTGTAAAGCACAATACTAAGTCTGCTCTTTGTGCTATTCTCTATGTGCTATAGTATGCTCCTGCACTACGTGATGGTCCGTGAGTCTCGGGCAAGGGTCTGGAGATTTAAACATATACACAGACAGAGAGACAGAGACATGGGGACACAGGTCATCCTTGAATTCCCCCAAAATGCCCCCTTTATTGTGTTCCAGGGCAGCTTATATAGGGATGCTTAACCGATAGCCACGCCCCAGCCAAACCCACCAGAAACCACTCCCCTGCCATCAGGAACTCCTGAGGGTCTCGTGCTCAGAGCAGCTTCAAGCAGTGTAAAACAAGTTGTTTACTGGAAATTCAGGGTTGGGGGGTCCATAGCCCCCACACTTAATATGCCTGTTTTTATTAAAAGAATTGAATCAAAATTTTGTACATTTTAATAAAGATATTATGTAGTTACATTTTTAAAAAAATCACACATTAGATCAGGCCGGCTGAGCATGCCCTTAGTCCTTCTGTCTCTGCCTCCCCGCCACAGGGTCACCAAACCTGATACTAATTTAGAAATCAGACTCCTCCTCCCCCCCCCCCCCCATGAGTCCAGAAAGGAACTAAGTGTGGGAACTCACACCTCTTTAATCCTAGCACCCAGGAGGCAGAGGCAAATTCATCCCTATGAGTTCAAGGCCAGTCTGGTCTACTTAGTGAGTTCCGGGCCAGTCAGTACTACATAGTGAGACCCTGTCTCAAAACAAAAAAAAAGAGAGTTGAGAAAGGAGGAAGACTTTTTTTTTTTTAAAGGCAGATTTCTTTTGATGTTTCTGTTTGAAATGCTATGATTTGATACTAGAGACTAAAAACAGTGAGAAATGCTTGACTGTTTTTACCACGTGCAAGTAGAAAAACTGCAAGCTGTAAATCAAGAAAAAAATCCCCCCTGTTAAACATTTCTTCTTCTTCCTTTTTAAATTCTTATTGAGCTATGGACATTACCTATTTGTAAAACCGTGCAGTCAGATTGCCTGGGTTCAAACCCCGGCCGGCGCCATCTGTTGATTGCATAACCACTGGCAAAATCACCTCTCCTCTCTGGGCCTCGATTTCCTCTTTTGTAAAATGATAACAGCAATGCACTTGACATGCAGAAAATGAGACAATCTGCACGATAGGTTAGATCAGACTCTATGAAAGTGATGTTTTCATAGGTCAAAGCTGATGAGCTATTGTCAATTTCATGAGTCAACTGAGTATGGGTGTCACCCTTGGATGGAGCCACTCCATCATCCCTGAGCTGAGGAAAGTGAACGCTTTAGTACATAGTAGCAAATGTAGTGGCTAAGGAGTTACAAAAGAGGAACACAGGGTTAAAAAGCTAAGCAGCACTGCCCTCATAAAAATGAAGAAAACTGCAAGCCAGGAGTGTTGGTACACACCTTTAATCCCAGCATCAGGAAACAGGCGGACGGATCTCCGAGAGCTGGAGGCCAGCCTGGTCTATGAGTTCCAACACAGTCAAGGACTGTTATACAGAGAAACCCTGTCTGGAAACACAAAACAAACAAGAACCTGAAGACAATTTTGTCTTTAAAACCATCCCTAGTTCTCTCAGAGCTTCAAACAATGTTTGATTATATTCACCCCTTCCCCAGCTCTCCCAGACCCACCCCTCCCTTCCCTATTCACTCAACTCTGTGTCCTGTTTTCTTTTAATCCTTCAGGACCAACTTGTGCTCCCCAAATGTTCTTGGGTGTGCTGTTTTCCACTGCAGTGTGGTCCACTCACCCGGGGCTACACTCTTTAAAGCTGTCTCTCCTTTCCCCAATAGTTAACAGTTACCCACAGCTCTGCAGCCAGGGGTGGGGTTTTGTACCCAACTGCTGTCTCTTCTGCAATGATGCCTGAGCCTTGGCGGGGGTGGGGTAGAGTGGTGGGTATTAACCTTCTCTCTAGGGCTGAGCTTTCTACGGTCTCTTACATTCCATACTGTGGCAAGTTGTTGGGTCTCCGTGTTCATCACAATCTCCTGCTTCTCAGATGAGTTTGGGGTGTGCATTCATCTGAAGGGTGTTGTGACCAGGGGCACATGAAGACCAGAGGGACATGTATCCTTTCTGATGTTTCCAGTTTAACAATCAACTCTGTTGCTCATGAAGAAGAAAGAGAGGCACTTCCGTTTCCTGCTGGGGTCTGGAATCCACATCTTCTATCCTTCTAGGAAGTGAATGGACAAAGGAAAACAATCACGCTTGTTCACCCATGACTTGTACTTTAAGGAGTATATTTTAATAGTATAAGTCAATTTTTTTCGGAGAGATGTGTATGGTGAGGTTTGCCACAGCAGGTTTTCATTTACTTCTTATTTCTATGCTAAGGCTCAAACCCAGAGCATGCTGGGTGTTATACCTCTCTGAGCCATAGCACAGCCCACACAAGCCCACAGAAATGTTAATGGCCGATGGGGAGATGATATATTTTACTGCAACCTTATTTGACATACACGCAGGCAGAAATGATTTCACATACAATTTAACGATATAGGGAAATACAATGTGACATTAAGAAGAAAATAAACACATGTACTTTCTCCAGATTTTTGGAAATCTGCTGCATTTATAATTACTGAATATGCTATAACCTCAGAAAACACTTATTTTTCCCCACTTATTTATGATGCTTCCTGTATACACAGAAAAAGGAAAGTCCCAAATGTACATATGTAAATGAGTATATATTTAAAGCCATGTTTGTTAAAGGAAAATAAGAGCATGAACTCATGTCAAATTGGAGGCACATGAGGCAGAAGTTGAAGGAGAGAGAAAAGGAGAGAGGCAGAGGCAGACGAAGAAGACTGTAACAAATGTCACAAAACTGCAGTTTAGCTACACCGTGTCCCTTCTCCCAGGCCTGAGCAGAGAGGCCTGGGGCACACTGTTGCTCAGCTCCACTCTGCTGTTTCTCCGAGGGGCCAAGGGACAGCAAGAGGCTCCTAGGGGCCCAAGGGGCAGCGTGAGGCTCCGCAGGTCAGAGTCTTAGCATTGTTTGGACCCTAGCTTCACTCTGCAATCTGGTGAATTTTATGAAGCCTCCTTGGCAATCTTACATTTAAAAAAAATAAAAGACTTGAAATGACAAACAAAAGCAAGCATATCAAAAATACTCTTACCAAACGACTTTACAGAAACCAAATTGGTGGCCCTGTGGTGGTGGTGTATGCGTTTAATCCCAGCACTTAGGAGGCAGAGGCAGGTAGATCTCTGTGAGTTCAAGACCATCCTGGTCTATAAGAGCTAGTTCCAGGACAGACTCCAAAGCAACGGAGAAACCCTGTCACAAACAACAACAACAACAACAACAACAGCAACAACAACAACAAAAACCAAGCCAAACCAAACAAAACAAAAAAAGATAAAAAACAAACAAACAAAAACCACAAACTGGTGACACAGAAACACCTATGCATCTTTTTGAAGGCATCTTGTAGCCAGACCCAGTATCTAGGTAGCTACACTTCTGAAAAAAAATTCTGAATGTCAATGACAGCTGCCTCTGTCATTTGGAAAGCAGTGTGTAGAAAAAGCAATGTGTTTTTCATCTGATCTCGTAGACACTCAGTTCTGACTGTGGGTCTTAGGTTAAGCTCCTCTAAACTGTTCAGACCCCAGCTTTCTATCCCAGCTCCTCCAGGGCTCGGGGAACCGAGTTTGATCTGCTTATGTCCAGGAGAAACTGTGGAGCCACCACGTCTATGACGCCTGCATTAAAAAAGCAGTGAACACAAGCTGGGCTCTCTGGGCTCTGACTTTGTCCTTGCTTGGCCTGGCCAGAATGGGAGAAGTTCCAGAGTGCAGGAGGAGGATGGATGGAAATTTTCAACACACGTCAAAAATTCCAATTCCTTAATTCCAGGTACATGGTCAGCTACTCGCCTGGCAGTTGTAGGTTCTGTCTACTCTCTGATTGTCTTAGTCTATTTTCTGTTGCTATAAGAGAATACCACAGCCTGGGTAATTTATAACGAACAGAGGTTCCCTTTGCTCATAATTCTGGAAGGTATCATGTTGCTTGTGTAAGTCAGTATCTGGTAAGGGTCTCCTTGCTGTATTATAACATGGCAGAGGGCCTCACAAGGCGAGACAGAGCAACTGTGCTGACCGAGATCTCTCTTTTCACCAAATCACTAACGCCAGAGGTCTCATTTCAGGATCCCCTCTAATCTTGATCACCTCCCAGAGACCGCATCTTCGAATACCACAGGAATATGCATTTGGGTATTAAGTTTACAGCCTTTGAACTTTTGGGGGGGATGTTCAAGCCACAGTAGGGACTATGGAACATCTGGTTAGTACAGGAGCCGGACCAGTGCTGCTTCCCCTATCTCCACTCTGTTATTTCATTCCTAACAACTAGAGGCAGCTTTATCACACATCTGACTGGAGTCCACGCTTTCCTGAGCCCTTGAGATCTACTTAGGTTGTCTGTCACCTTCAGTGGCTCCACAGTGAACCATCCTTTCAAAGGGACCTCAGTGATCTGTGGGTGCCTTTCGCTGTGGATCAAGCAGGTTAGATGTCTGCCAGGGCCCCATAGACGAGTTACATCTGCATTGGAGACGATACTTCATTGCAGAATGAAGCTCTTTGTTCCGTGCAATGCCTTGAATTTTGTGCAATCTGAAATGAATTTTTTTTATCTTGGCTCTTTCTGTGTTTGCCCGATAAATCTCAGCTCTGTTTTTTTTAAAAACATTTATTTTTAACTGTTCGATATCATTTTGTTTTAGGTTTGTTTCTTGGAAGCACCATATAATTTAACTTTCTATTTTAACCTATAATTTGGGTCCTCCTTTAAAGACTTTTTTTTCCCTACTTTTGTTGTTGCATGTATGCAGGCTCCGTGTTGAAGGCACAGATGTGCAAAGGGAAGGACCAAAGGACCAAAGTTACTCCATCTTCTCTCCTCAGAGGTGGTATAGTTTTCTGGACGAGGCTTTGCAGTGTTCCTGACTCTGCTAATCCTCTCATAACTTTCTAGCACATCCTTCTTCCTGAACCACAGACTCGGTGTCATTGCTTATCCTGGAGGGCTAGCACATCATGTCCTTCCAGCTCCCAGGCTTGAAAAAGTTTGGAGGGGCCTCCTGGAACCCGCAGCCCCAGACTCTAGCAGAGCTGCTCTGTTCACCTTCTCAGGGGGTTTGTTTTCCACTGAACTGGAAGAGCATCAGGGCCAAAAGCTGAATGAAGACACAGAGGGTGGAACAGAAAAGCAACTGCAGTGGATTTAGGACACGTCCATCACTTCTCAGTCAATCTTATCTTCTCTGCTGGTTTGAGTGAAAATGGCCCCCATAGGTTCATGGGCAGTGGTACTACTGGGAGGTACGGCCTTGTTGGATTAGGAGTGGCTTTGCTGGACTGTGTCACTGAGGGTGGGTTTTGAGGTTTCAAATGCTCAAGCCAGGCCCCGTGTCTCAGTTCACTTCCTGTTGCCTGCGTATCAAGATGCAGGACTCTCAGCTCCTTCTCCAGCACCATGTCTGCCTGCGTGCTACCATGCTTCCCACCATGATGATAATGAACTAAACCTATGAAACTGTAAGCCAGCCTCAACTAAATGTTTTCCTTATAAGAGTCGCTGTGGTCACGGTGTCTCTTCACAGCAATAGAAACCCTAAGACGTCTTCTAAAGCCGGACACTGATGGGTGCCTCTCATCAAGTCAGTCCGCCTTTAGAGGAGCACTACAGCAGTGTATGAAGCGGGTGGGTCTCCCAGCACCTTTGAGGCTCCGAGCAGAGGTGAAGCACTCTCAGAGCAGGTGGCCTTGCCGCCTCTCCAGGACTAGCACTCTCTTCCCAAGGAAAGACTATCTTTTCCTGGAACTCTCTGTAGTTCTTCTCTGGCTTGCGTCTCACTGTGGGTTTTTGTTTGTTTTCTTATTTATTCTTGGGGTGATCATTTGTACCTAGGATTTCCATTTTTAAAAAGTGCGTATAAATTGCTGACATTATTTTAAGAAATCTCTCTCTGTCTCTCTCTGTCTATCTCTGTCTCTGTCTCTCTGTCTCTCTGTCTCTCTCTGTCTCTGTTTCTCTCTCTCTCTCTCTTAATGGGATCTCAGGAAGTACCCCCAGGCTGGCCTTGTCTTCTGGATACTTCCAAGTGCTGGGATTATAGGCACATGTCACATGCCCTATTCTAATCTACCATCTCACAACTAAAAATATTTATTTGTTTTCTGTATAAAAAGTTTTCCCCTGCATGCATGTATGTACACCACATGTGTGCCTGTGGAAGAGGGCATAGAATTCCTTGGAACTGGAGTTACAGATGGATGTGAGCTATGAACTGGGCGCTGGGTCGTCTACAAGAACAATAAGTGCTCTTAACTGCTGATCGACCCCCGCAACCCCTAACCTATTATCTTTTATAATTCTTCCCATATTCCACTTATTCAACCTTCTCAATATAGTTCTGGAAAATGACTCAGGTTGCATTCAGTCTATTCACCATTTAGCTGAACAATGAGGTCTAATGGTGTCTCGTCTCTTATGTGACTTCAAATTTCCTGGAGGCCTGGGGCTATAAACCAACAGTTGAGTAAGGTATGTACAAGGCCCTGGGTTCAGTTCCAGTGGTTTTTTTTTCTCTTCTCTTCTGAAACTGCATCATTTTAAAATTTGTTTAACTTTCTCTGTGACTACTAAGTATTCCTTGTCTCCATCCCTTTCTTTTTTAGCAGTAAGTATCTGTTAAGTACCAGGGAGGAACGGATGCCATATCTTGAAGGTCATCTGAAGAATGGTTTAAAAAAAAGAAAGAGAGAGAGAGAGTGATCCAATGTGTTTCGCGTGAGCCAAGTGAGCTGAGGCTGAGATTGTTTGGCCAATGGATTTGGTAACGTGAAAGTCGCTGGTGACCTTGACAAGACTTGGGTTGTGGGAACAAATGTCTTATTGGAAGGGAGTCAAATGAGCATGGAGGACAGGAAATCAAAGACTGTGACACAGAAAATGTTTGAAAAACATGAGTTTTTCTCTAGAGGGACCAGAGAAATGTGGAGAAGAATGTAGGCTGGAGGAAGGGCTTTGAGGTGGTCAGTCTCTGGAATGGACCTCAGGAGCCACTCCCCTCCTGGGGTCCAGGAGTTCGCATAGTCTCCTTTCTTGTTGTATCTGGGTTAGTGTGTGTGACCCTAAGCATATGACAGTTACGTGTGAGGGGAGTTTACAAAAGACTGCCATTTCCAGGTGGGATGCTCTTTGTATCCCCCCATGCCTGATTTCTTGAGAAGCAATAAGCTGTACTGTGTGTGGCTGCATGGATCATTCCACCTGATGGGGGACTATGTGTCAGCTGGTGAGCGAGGAGACTGAAGCTTGACAGTAACCACGGAGATGAGTCAGCCTGCAGCTGAGCCTCCAGCCCCACGTGAAGACTTTGCTGACAGCTCAGAGTCATAACCAGCAAGGTGAGTCAAATCAGTTCGCCGTGAGAGAATAAGCAGGCTCCAAGTTGCTGATTCGGGACATAACTTGGAATACAGGCTGGTGTCGACTTTTTAAAAGGGAGGTAGAGAATAGCACAGCTGTGGGCTGATGGGAAGAACTGAGTAGTGCAGGAAAAGTGCTAACATAGGCGAGGGGAATGTTTTGGCAGGTGAGACAAGATGGTGCCCTTTATTTGGCCCTCTCTCTGTCTCTTCTCTCCCTGTCCCTCCTGTACTGCCACAGTTTCTCTTCTGTCAGTTGGTTCTCACCTTTCTCCCACAAGAATTCACTGTGTAGGTTGAGCAGGACCTTGATAATTCCTAGACGGAGGAACCTGAGGGAAGCACCAAGGATGCAGAGCAAAGCTGGGAGACGGTAAGCCATCAGCGTGGAGCCCTGGGAAGCTCAGCATGAGCCCATTGTCACGAAGCCAGGACACCTTGCATCCCTGCATGAGCACATGTCGTGAAGTCAGCATGCCCTGCACCCCAGCTTGAGCCCATTGCCACAAAGTCAGGACACCCTACATCCCAGCATGAGCCCATTGCCCTGCATCCTAGAAACTGGTTTGTAGCTGGTTCATCTTCCGAAGAAGTTATAAATCTCAGGATGGGATGTTGAAAGATTTCCAGGGCTCCAGCCTTTCATTAAAGTATTATGTCTTCCCCTTGGGTTCTGCCATAGAAGTGTGTAAGGGCGAACAGGGGAAAAATGTTCATGTGTTCTTATTCCTCTTAAGTACAGTGATACTGCCTGCCACAGAGGCCTTTTTGGTCTTGTAAGGGACAGGGCGATGTATGTGTCAGGCAATGGATTTATCCATAGTATTGGAAATAAATCACTTGGATAAAACTAATTTTAAATGAAGCAGAAGCTATCTATGTTCATTTTTCTTCATGTCATTAATGAGCGTCAGTTGTACACTCAGGTGGCCTTCCCTGGGGACATTTATGTGCAGTCCCTTACACTGTGGTATTCAGAGATGTATTCATTCCCAAATCCAAAGACTCACACAGTATTAGGTTGGTAAGACGTGTGGTTCCTGGAGCTACAGTCCCTGCCCATCCTGATCACTGTGGCCCATGAGGTGTTTTGTTACGGGCAGAGAGAAATTACAGTTTAGGCCTGGAAATATGGCGATGGTTTTGTGTTGTTCAAGTTGGCTCATTGTCATCATACAAGCTCTTAGAGTGGAAGAGTTCAAGAAAAGGCATGGCCGCTGAGAGGAACTCTGCTAGACTTCAAAGGTGGGCGAAGGAGGCCATGCCAAGGGATGTGGCTGATTCTAGATGCTGAGAGCCCCCCTCAGCCACCAGACAGCAAGGAAAGAGGGTCTCCCAATACCAGAAAACAGATTTGATGGGTGGCTTGAAGGAGCAAGAGATGGATTCTGCCCTAGTATCTCGGAAGAAACATGGTCCTGCTGAATTTGAACATCTGACCCTTCCTGTCTCTCTGCTTCCTTTCTGCCACCAGATGAGCAGCCTTTGCTAGGTGGATGAGTGCTCCCCGAAACCTCGGAGGTCAGTTCTGTTGGCAGGGATTTCAGTTGCTATAGCATTTTGACTACTGTGAATAGCACTGTGGTAAAATGAGGTGGTTTTTATCCCTTAAAGACCACCAGCTTTGCTCTCTACACTCCGTGGAAGTTTCAGCGCTGTCTCTTAGTTTTTTCCTTTTCGGTAACAACTCAACCATTTGAAACTGTTACCAAGACTGGATGCTTTCTCCACATTCCTGCCAGCACTTGTTGTCCTTTGATTTTTAAAATCAGCCCTCTTAACCAGGAGTGAGATTTCAGCTCCTTGTGTGGAGAGGAGTAGGGAGGGAGCTGGTGCATATGTAGACAGTGGCCAGAGGTAAACATTGGATGTCTTCTTCCTCTATTGCTTTCCCATTGTGTTTTTGAACAGAGTCTCTCGTTGAACCTGGAGCTTGCTTATTGGTTGGACTGACCAGCCAGTGAACCACAGGGATCCTCCTGTCTCTGCCTCCCTTGCACTGAGATTTCAGGTCCACTCGACTGTGCCCAGCTTTTTATGTATGTATGAGGATCTAAAATCAGAAATCAAGTCTTCGTGTTATAGAGCAAGCACATTACTGACTGAGCCTTCTTCCCAGACCCGGAAGTGCACAGTGCTGTGTTTTTGATTTGCATTTCCCTGCAACAGTGGTGTTGCAGAATCCTTACACACCCATTGCTCGTTTGTGTGTCTTCTTCAGAGAAGCAAATTTTAGAGATCTTACAGTAATCAGTATGATATTGTACACTTAAAATCTGTTGAGCAAACAAATGCCGTGTTGTGTTCTTATCACAATAAAAACAGACTTTGTTTTTCCAAAGTCCAAATCAGATGATCGTGAGTTTCGGGGTTATGAAAATCGTGTCTCAAACATCTCCCCATCTGTGGGCCTGTGAAACTAACCACACAGTTGTCTGTCCTCAGTTGTCCTCAGTACAACGCTGAGTCCAGCATAGGAAGACAGTTAAGGATGGCTGGTGCACAGGCGCTGGTGTGGGTAGAGGATGGAAGGAAAAAAAAGAGATAGGGAGGTGGATGAGGGGAGAAAAGGAAGGAGGGAGAAAGAACTGGGGCTAGTATGTAAAGTCAAAAAATTTAAGTAAAGGAAATGAAAAACTGAGATAATTGGTGAAGAGCAGCTTTCAGAGTCACTAGTAAATCCCAGGCAGTCTTTGAGTTTAAGCCTGGACATACCCTGTGGCTCCTGGCTCTACCATACATGTGCGTGCGTGGTCTGCCCTAGGAGCCATTCATCTTTAGAAATATAATTCTAAAGGCTATTATAAGGCTAGGAACCTGCTTCCTACCTATAGAATCTTGGGAGTTTGAAATATTTCACTTTTCTCTCTTCATTTCAATTCAAAAATGGCATCTCTGCTGCTGTGGTTTCTCAAGAACTCTGCTGCAGATGTCACAGGGGCTCTGAGCCAAATTCACATATTTCCAGATAATATTTCTACCGTGGCTATTGCCGAGACATTTGAAAGATAACGTGCTTAGCTTTCTGGAACCCTCTTCTATGAGAACTCTATATAGACAGGCACCTTGGAAGGGAGAGAATGTAGTCCAGCTCAAAGCCACCCTCCCTATCTTTTAGCTTAGTCTAACTCTGGAGTCCTCGGTCCCGTGCAGCCTGCTGCTGCTCTTCACAGCCACAGGAATACACATAGGCTCCAGTGAAGATCGCCTTGTGAGGCCAGATGAAGGGAGAGACAGAGATGAGAGAAACATCTTTGTCTGTTCTCCTTGTGGGCAGGTTTGTGTCAATGCTTTTAAGGAAGTCTTCTCTTGAGTCCTCTGCATCTTTCCTCCTATCCAGTGCCCTCTCCCTTGTTCCACTAGAACCTTTGAGAATTCACGTGATGACCTGACAACTTGTTTCACAATGTGTTGTAATACATTTAGTTGAAACTTTCACTTCGTTACCTAAGTACACTTGATTTGATTGGCATCTGTCTCCCTCCACTAGAGTCAGCCCCACCAGACCCCTCTTGCTCAAGCTTCAAACATGAGCAACAAGGACAGTAGCAGACTCACAACATGAGCCACAAACGCTTGATTCCCTAACCAATGTACTTGAAACTTGCGTTTTGGGTCATGAATACTGCATACAAATTTCTTTTATTTCTCCTTTACAGAGGTTAGGTGGATTTATTTTCAACAAAACTTTTAAGAAAAGCAACATTAAATAGCCCTTCCCCCCCCCACCCAGAAATATTCAGATTGGCAGAATCCCAACTTGTTCCATACTTGTTGCCTTAATTACAATTAAGGTTATTTTCACATAGGAATGAGACTTTCCTAATGCAATTTACCTAAAAAAAAAAATCCTTCAATTTTAAACTCAAAGAACAAAACCAGAATTCTAACAACATGAGTGCGTTTCCCTACTCACTTGTATCTGAAATGCCCACCCTGGCTCCTCTAACTAGAACATCCATCATGAGACTACACAGAGGAGCAGGAACGAGGCTCTTCCTGTTCTAATTTTAAGGAGGTGCAATCGAAATGTCTGACTCATCCAAGTCATTCGTGGAGAGCATTCACGTGTTCATAAATTATGGAACATGCTGAAAGAGTCTGAGCACTCCCTGGCAGATCTTTTAGCATCTTTCCGGATAAGAAGCGAACCAAGATCGTTTATCTTTTCAATTACCGTACTCATTATTACCCATATTAAACAGTATGATTCATGCCTGGCTATCAAGAGAAGAGAAGGATTTTAAGGTCAAACTATGAAAATGAGATGAAGGAAGGAGAAGAGAATGGCAGTGACCAAAACCTGGGGATCAATAGGTTCTTTCTTTCAATGCCTTTTTTTATTTGGAGGTAAATTAAGAGCCAAAATAATTTAGTAAACACTTACTTTTGAAATGAGTAACATTTATTGTGAAGCTTTGGTGATCAAAAATCAATCCGTTTTGATATAACCAAAGTCCCCAAAGCAACAGGCTAATAGTCTATGGTGGATATTGAGTATGTGAACAACATTGGAGTGATACTCATCACTACGGAAACAGTATCTTCGAGACACACAGGGCTGAAGCACATATGAACTCACAGAGACTCTGGCAGCACACACAAGATGTGCACAAGTTCAAGTCAGACAGGGTCTCAGTTCTGAGAGGGAAGGCAGACATAGGGTCCCACCCAAACCAAGAAACTATCTGCAGTTGATACCCAATGGCAAAGGGAAAAATATCAGTTTTCTATTTGTGGGTTTTTTGTTTTTGTTTCTTGTGTCTTTTCTTTATTTCTTTTTCTTTTCTTTCTTTTGAGAGAGAAATCACAAAGTTGTCTGGGTAGGGAGGTGAGAAGGACTTAGAAGGAGTTGGAGGAAGGAAAAACATGACTGAATACATTATATGAAAAAATTAAACAAAAGAAAAGGTTTGAACAACTACTGACTGGGTCAGAATGGGTGATCTGGATATCCAGGACTCATCTTCAGTAGGCAAAGTTCAGTAGACCACAATGCTGAAGAAAGGTCATAAAAGACTGTAATGGCCCAGATAATCATTCAAGAAATATTTGCACCTCAATTATGAATAGAGTCTGCCTTCCTACCCCCACTCACGTTAGGGTTGGCTAGATAATTTGCCTGGGCCCATAGGATGCTTGTGGCTGAATGTTCGTGGCTGTGCTGATGGAGGCTGGAGCCTGCCCTTGCACACTTCCCTCTTTAAGCATATGGTGCACATACCCTGGTCCATCTGCTCGTCCACTGAAGAAGAGAGACACATCAAGTTGACTTGGACCCTAGCATGGTCTGAAGCTGTGTTTGGCTAAGCACAATGTTAAACAGCTGAAATACAGATGGGCAGAGATAAATAATTGCCCCTTTAAGCAATAAGGCAAAGATTAGTGATTCCCCAAGGTTTGGCCATCTGAACTTCCCTTGTGGTGACATTTCTAGTCTCTTAGTTTTGAGTTTATGAAGTTCTCTCATGGTTCTAATTGCTTCTTGACAATGGTTGTACCGTCTGTACTACTACGTGTACTACGGTATTTTGCCTGTAGTGCGGAGCCTGCACTACAGGACCATTCCTGAGCCGGGCAAGGGCCTAGAGATTTAAACACACAAAGACACACAGACAGAGACATGGGTCATCCTTTAAACAAGAATGCCCCCTTTATTGTGTACCAGTATATGGATCCTTAACTGATAGCCACGCCCCAGCCAAACCCATCAGAAACCACTCCCCTGTCATCAGGAACTCCTGAGGGTCTCATGCTCAGAGTAACTACAAACACAGGAAAAACAAGTTGTTTTGCTCAGAGCAGCAGCAAGTGTAACAGGCTGTTTACAGGAAACTCGGGGTCTGGGTCCACAGCCCCCAACAAATGGTGTTCTTCATTCTTGCATGTCATTCTCACACTGTAGCTGTGAACTTGAGCTCAAGGGCTGTATCTATTGACCTTGAGCCCTGTACTCTTTCTTTGAGCTTGTATTTTCATCTCACATCAATTTTGAATAATGTCTTAAAGGTATTTATGCTTACATATCTTATTTCCCTAGCATGTTTCTTTGTCAAATAAAAAGTTTATAAAATAAAAGAGTATTGGATATTTTCTGTGGCAAAAATCCTCAAATTTTAGAATTTCTTTACGAATCACTGTTATTATAGTTACCAGCATATATAATAAAAGATAAATATGTTATACTTTAAATAAGCAATCATCAAGCGTAGAAGTTAGATGCCACCGGAAACATTTCTTTCATTGAGATGAATAAAACCAGTTTCCCCACACTCAGTGTATATTTACGTTAAGGATGCTACTTTTCACTCAAGAATAAGAAGGTTTCAACAGAAACTGCAACTCTGATTTTCATATCTCTGTATACGACTACTAAAAACCCTGTTCTCAAAAACAGATAGTGGGGAATGGAAGGAGTTTTGTTATAACAATGTTATCCAGTTCTTTGAGCTCTTTCCTTGCAAGTTGTCAAAATTCTTTTAATGATTTTTAGGAAGTTTTAGTGATCCTCATTCAACTTTTAAAAACAACAACAATAAAAAATAGAAGCTTCCTAGGTTATAAAAAATTAAAGAGAAATAAATTTGCTTAGTTATCAAATTCATCCACTTTTTCAGTTTCTGGGAAATGTACCAAAAAGGCTTTAGTAAGACTTAGCAGTTACTATTAATTATATTTATTTGTCTTTCAATTAAAGAAATTGTATTTCGATTACATCAAAATGATCATTCATTATGATCAAGGTGGCTTCATTCCAGGGCTGCGGGGGTGAGTCAACATAAGTCAAACAACAAATGTAATACATCACATAAATGGACTTAAAGACAGAAATCACATGATTCTTGTGGGAGATGCAGAAAAGGCCTTCAATAAAAATCCAACATTCTTTCACGGTCGAAGTCATGGAGAGGCTAGGAATGGAAGGAGAACACACAGGGAATCAATTTCATTTACAATAGCCACAATAAAATAAAATGAAATATTTAGGAATATACTCAGCTGAGAAGACAGAAGACCCCTACAATGAAAACCTGAAGATGCTGAAGCAATTGAGGAAAACATTTGCAGGTGACTTCTCATACTCACGTGTAAGAAGAACTGGGAATGCTGTTGAAAGCAGTCTACACTTTAAATGCAGTCCTAACCAAAACTCCAAGGCCAGTCTTCACAGATAGAAAAAGAAAACTTAAAATTTATATGGAAGCACAAAAGAATAAATAATTAAAGCAATTCTAAACAGGAAGACTGCAGGAGACATCACCATACTTGATTTCAAATTACAACATAGAATCATAGTAACAGACAGTATGATGCTGGCACAAGGCACACAGAGATTAGTGGAATGGAACAGAGGAACCAGACGTCCGTCCACGTGACTGAAGACACCTGATTTTAGACAAAGACACCAGGAAATACACACCGGAGAAAGGACAATGTGCTGGGAAACCTGGATATCAATATATAAATAGGCAGAAGAGTGAAACTGGATCCCTACATCTCACAGCGCTCAACTCCAAATAGATTAAAGTACTCAAAGAAGACCCAACACCCCAAAACTGCTAAGGGAAAAAGTAGGGGCTGCACTGCAGTAGATAGGCATGGGGAAAACTTTCTAGCCACGGCTCTGGTAGCATAGGAAGTCTACCAATCAATGGATGGGACCTCACGAAACAAAAAAGTGTTTGTACAGCGAAGGAAACTGTCAATCAAGTAAAGAAACAGCTCACAGAACAGAAGAAAAATCTTCATCACTTATATACTTGCAGAGGATTATTGTCTAGAATGTTCAAAGGACTAAAAGAAAATAAGACTAAGAAAACAAACAAGCCAATTAAAAAATAGGCTACTCAACTAAACTAAGAGTTTTCAAAAGATGAACAAAGACGGTGAGAAACACTCGTGTTCAACATCCTTAGCCACCAGAGAAATGCGGTTAAGACTCTAAAGAGTTCATCTCGCCCCAGTCAGAATGTTACCATCTATCCCAATTAATGGGTGCTGGAGAGGATACGGGAAAATGGAACCACTACACACTGTTGGTAGGAGTGTAAGTGATACACGCACTTTGGAAATCAGTCTGCAATTTTCTCAACAAAACAAAACAAAATCATTTTAGAAATAATACTACCATATGACCCACTTTGGGGCATACACCAACAATTCCAGATAAGCAGAAATTTCATGTTCACTGCGGCTCTATGGAAGTAGTTAGGAAATAGAATCATCCAAGTGAATGTAGGAAATCTGGCTTGTACTGGCTACAGATAGTACAGAGAGCTTCTCCATGCCAGAATCACCCATGTGCATCATCGGCTAAATAAATGATATTGCTTCAGTATGCTAGGTTTGGGGTAACTTGCTGCACAGAAATAGATAGCTGACAGTGATCCCAGGATGACTTCTATTTTGTGCCTCAGTTTCCCCTAGGTGAAAAAAAATTATAATTTTTATAAGAGTTACTATGATGATATAGAGAATCTATGCTTAAAAGCTTAACATGCTTCTTAATAATGACTAATGACTTAATAAAGGTTGCTGTTGGTATTGCCAGCTTGAGCATGACAAGGCTACAGGCTATGATGTGATACACAAGGGGTATTTAAAGTCCCTCCAGATGCATTGTTCCTATACAGAGGAGGGAAAATGACTTAGTGATTGTATCTACACAGAGTAAGTGCTTGGGAGAAAGTCAGCCTGTCTTCCCAGTGAGTTCTCCAATTTTAAGGTTTATAAATCTGGGTTTTCTCCATTTCAAGTTTCTGGGAAACCTAGACTAGCCTGTCGTAATGACTGTTCTTGGTTGCCAACTTGACTACATCTGGAATGAACTAAACCCCATGCAGCTGTGTGTACCTGTGAGGGACCTTTCTTGTTCAAATCTTTTGGAATGGGAAGATCTGCCTTTAATCTGGGCCACACCTTCAGCTGGATATGGAAGAAGGGAGCTTTTGCTTTTTGCCTGCTTGTTCTCACTCTTGCTGGCAAACCCATTCCTTCCCTCTCATTACTTCTTCAAGATTTCAGCATAACAACTACTAGACTTACCATGGGTAGACATCTGTTGCTATATATATATATATATATATATATATATATATATATATATATATAATATATCATTGATGTGGGGAGACACCATGACCACAACCACAACAACTCTTACAAAGGAAAGCATTTAATTCGGGCTTGCTTACAGTTTTAGTCCGTTGTCATCATTGGCATGTAGGCAGATGAGGTGCTGGAAAAGGAACTGAGAATTCTACATCTGGATCCAAAGACAGCAGGAAGAGAGAAAATCACTGGGCCTGGCTTAAGGATTCAAAACCCCAAAGCCCATCCCAGTGACATACTTCCTTCAACAAGGTCACACCTACTAATCTCTCTCAGATAGAATCCACTCCCTAATGACCAAGCACTGAAATATTTGAGCCTATGGGGGTCGGTCCTGTTTAAACTAACACATACACACGTGGATATATATATATATACATATATTTATTAATTCTATCAACTCTGTTCCTCTAGAGAACCCTGACGAACACACCTGTGTTTATATCTATGTTCTCAGTGGATATGGTGGATAAAGCTTTTCTTTACTAAGGATTATAGGAACTCTACCTATATTTTTTGAGCACAAAAATCTGTTCTACAATATAAGAAGATCTGAATGAGATTTAGCTACTAACTGTTCTCTGACTACTTTTAATAAACTGATTCTGTTCAGCTTACAGTTTTACACTTGCTGATAGCTTTACACAGGTAAAATGAAGTCGAATGCAGCTCGCAGACTGAAATATTACCAATCTAGCAGTGGATAGGTCTTAATCAAAAGTAAGAAATTAACTGTCATAGCCTAGTAATTACCAAACAGGAATGAGATTCATAAAAATTACTACCAGCTAGAATCCAATTTTAAATTCTTTTTTTGGCCTTAGCCTCTGATTCATGAGCCAACTATAAATGGCTTCAGGAGAATTTAGTGCCAGCCCTATCCAAGTAAAATCTCACCCTTTATTTAGGTAGGTAATGGAGGCTACTGCAGCAGGTTGGGTTGGCCTTTTTTTTTCCATCATTAGTTGCTTCCTAGGATTCAAACTGAGACTCTTGTGACAGGCATGGTGTCGCATGCCTTTAATCCCAGAACTCACACCCAGGAGGCAGATGTAGGCAGGTGATCTCTGAGTTTGAGGCCAGCCTGCTCTACAGAGTGAGGTCCAGAACAGCTAGGGCTACACAGACAAACCCTGGAGAGAGAGAGAGAGAGAGAGAGAGAGAGAGAGAGAGAGAGAGAGAGGGAGGGAGGGAGGGAGGGAGGGAGGGAGGGAGGGAGGGAGGGAGGGAGGGAGGGAGGGAGGGGGAAGGGAGGAAGGGGGGAGGGAGGGAGGGAGGAAGGGAGGGAGGGAGGGAGGGAGGCAGACAGACACACAGAGGCAGACAGATAGACACTGGCTCCTGAGCTTGGACTTACAGCTAACCCACAGCCATAAATTTCTATTTTTAAAACTTTAGTCATTTGAACTTGACAAAAATAGGTACATCAAGCTGACAGGGCTATTGAGTTCAGTGAGGTGGCCAAGGAAGGAGAATTGACAATACATTCAGCAGAGCATGACCTGCATTGCATCATGTGGCTCATCTTGCCCTTCAGATGAGGTAAACTGTCACCATGGGTCCATGTCTCTTCTAAACCTTTTAAAGTTTCAAGAACTTATATTGTACAAAATATTTGTTGAGGTATTTTTCAAAAATTTATTTTACTGGATGTATGTTGGGATCTAGAATCTGAGCTTTTAACAAGTCCTTAGGTAATTGTGATGCAGGTACTCCAGGGGCCACTCTTCGAAGACATCATCCTAGGCAGAGATTTCAGGGTCTGTGCAGATGCAAGAAGCACGAAGCAGGTTCCACCCCTGTTCCTATAACAACTGCAGCAATAACCATAACCAGCACCTCCAGCATAAGCAACTCCTCTATGGCTCACTGGTGCTTGAGTTTAAATGCAGCAAACAAATAGATGAATTACTATATGTCACAAAAGGTTTAAGATTGAACAGGCTGAGCAGATACTTCGTAATTATATGTTTTAATATTAATTTAATTCAATAATACCATAAATGTTTTGACACGTGGGCTTTGCTGATCTATGAGAAATTTCTCCTCTTAGGGATAACCTATTTCTAAAGATAGTAAAAGATACATCTATAAATGCTCCTTTGTTACACAAAAAAAACTAGTTCAAAGTGTCCTAACTCACTCCTACCTCTTCTAAAAGTCTGTCTTTGAGTTCTCATTTGTCAAGACATAGTTTCCCTACTCTAATTGTTCTAGGGCCAGTTATCAGATGAGCAGACACATCCTCTCACCATGACCAGCAGCAGCCTCTCACCATGACCAGGAGCAGCCTCTTACCCTGCAGCCTGCTGAAATTGCTCAAACTATTTGACTCTAAAGCTACTTAATCTGCTTATCCACAGCACTGTCCCTTCCTATAGAGACCCTGCAAAGGCTCTTGCTTGCCTTCTGCTTCTGACTCACCCTGGAGCCTTCTCGTATGGCCCTTTGTGTGGGCTGTGTTTTCTGTTCCCAGGAGCTATAAATTCAAATTTGATTTTTGTGACATTCATTTCTGTGCCTAGCATTACAACTTAGTAAAACAAACCCTTTCTACATTTACAAATGAAAATGATACTTCTTAAAAGCCTCACCTTCAACATTCTGGGGGAAATACTCAGGAAATAAACAAGGAAATAGCAGACTTTTGAACCACATTATAGACAAAATAGGCTTAATGTAAAAATAATGGAATATTCTTTTAAAAAGTTTTATTTTGGGTCTAGAGAAATGGCTCAACAGTTAAGAGCACTAACTACTCTTCCATAGGACCAGGTTTGATTCCAAGCATCCACATGGTAGCCAACAACCATCTGGATCTCCAGTTACAGGGGATCTGATGCACTCTCCTGGTCTCTGCATTCTTGTGGTGCACAGACATTTATGCAGACAAAACACCCACACACACAAAATAAAACTCAATAAATCTTTAAAAATTTAAAAAATTGTATGTGTTAAAAAATTGTGAGTGTGTGTGTGTATGTGTGTAAGGATATGCACACTTGTGATCAGATGAAAGTACAGGTGCTCATGGAGGCCAGAACAGTGTGTCATCCCTTGTGCTAGAGTTACAGGCAGTGGTGAGGCACCTACTATGAACTCAGGTCCTCTGGAAGAGCAGTGCACAGTCTTTTTTGTTTGTTTTTTGTTTTTGTTTTTTTTTTGAGACAGGGTTTCTCTGTAATTTTCGGGCCTGTCCTGGAACTAGCTCTTGTAGACCAGGCTGGGCTCGAACCCACAGAGATCCACTTGCCTCTGCCTCCCAAGTGCTGGGATTAAAAACGTGTGCCACCACCGCCCAGCTGTAGTACACAGTCTTAACCTCTCAACCATTGCTCCGTCCCGAATGCAGACTCTTCTATCAACACCAGATGAATACATATTCTCTTCACACATGCAACTTCTCAAGGATAGAACACATATTAAGGCAAACCAAAAAAAGCCTTCACAAATTTTAGAATATTTAAAGTATATCCCTGACCACAAAGTATAAACTAGAAATTAATATGTGGATATTTTATAGAATGCAGAAATTAAATAACACATTCTAGCACATCAATAGATCTATCTTAGAGTATGATAAAGCACCATAACCAAAAGCATGTTGGGAAGGAAGGGGTTTATTGGGCTTATACTTCACATCATATTCCAATATTGAAGGAAGTCAGGGAAGGAACCTGGAGACAGGAGCTGATGCAGAGTCAATGGAGGAGTGCAGCTTACTGGCTTGCTCCACATGGTTTGCTCAGCCTGCTTTCTTATAGAACCTGGGACCATCAGCCCTAGGAGGCACCACCCACAAAGAGCACTTGGCACTCCCCCATCAATCAGTAATTAAGAAAATTCTCTACAGGGTTGCTAACAACCCAGTCTTGTGAAGGCGTTTTCCTGACTGAAGTTTCCGCCTTTCAGAAAACTTTAGCTTATGTCAAGTTGGCTTGAAACTAGCCAGCACAGGCTCAAAAAGAAATAAGAAGAGAAAACTGTGTATATCTTGAGAGAAATGAAAATGAAACAACTTACCAAAATTTACAGAATGCTGAAAGTCAGTAACCTAAGGCAGTTTATAGAAACCCATGCTGACATTCAAAAAGGAGAAGTATGAGACCCAAGCCCCAGCAGATTCAGTGGGCCCATAGCCCTAGCCCAGTCTCTGAGAAGCCTGGCTCTGAACCCAGAGCCAGGGAAAGAAACACACCCTGAATCTGGGACCAGAGCCAGGGGAAGAGACACTTTGTTCCTAAACTCAGACCTGGAGAAAAAAAAAACCCAGACCACAAAACCAGGACCAAAAGAACACACTAAGCTCCTAGGATCAGTCTACCAAAGATATTTGCCCTGGTCCCAAAATTAGAGTAAAAAAGGCAAAAAAGAAAGAAAGAAAGAAGGAAAGAAAGAAAGGAAGGAAGGAAGGAAGAAAGAAGGAAAGAAAGAAAGAAAGAAAGAAAGAAAGAAAGAAGGAAAGAAAGAAAAGAAAACAAAGAAAAAAACAGTTTAGTCCTAGAATCTGAGCTATCTATGCCCTGACACAAAACCAGACAATCTCTGAGCAGGGAAAATGGACCAACCACTGAGCCCCAAGAGGCTTGGAATTCCCCTTACATCATAGTGGGCAGCCAATCCCAAGCCTGGAAGTCTGGAGTTCCTCTCACCCCACTTGGGGGCAGCCAATCACAAGCCCAGAGGTTTGGAATTCTCCAAGTCTCTTCCCCTATTTAAAGTCCCTCTTTTCGCCCCTTAGGATCTCCTGTTGTTGCTGTCATAGCTGCCACTTCCATTGCTCCTTTGGACGGACAGAGGGACCTGAGTTAACTCCCAGTTAAAACTTTTTGCTTTTGCATTGGATACGGTCTGGTGGTGATGTTTTGGAGATTTGAACTTTGGGTGTAACACAAGAAGGCAGAAACATTAATGTGTGCCTCTACTACCCAAAGCAATGTACAGATGCAACATTTTTCTCATGAAAATGCCAGTGTACCCCTTACTAAAACTGATGAAACAATTCTAACAGCCACAGGGTACAAGGAAAGAGACAGAATTAGCAAAGAGATCTTGAGAAGAAATAAGGATGAGGGCACCACACTTCCTGATTTCAAAATCTGTTATGAAGCCACAGTAATTAAAACAGGATGATAGCCAGATGTACAGACCATTAGGGAAAGTAGAGAGCCCAGGAATAAAGCAACACATACTCACTGACCTGATCTCTGAGAACAGTGTCAAGACGGCTAAAATATAGTTTCTCCACATAATGGGAAAATCGGATGTGCACTGAAAAGGGGCAAACTTAGGCCTCTAACTTACATACACAGAAGTCCAAAGTGGGTGAAAGACTTTATTACAATACCTGAAACTCTAAAAGTTCTGAGAGAAAATATGGGGACAACTGAATGGGAGTGACACCAAAATCTTAAGCAAGGGATGCAAATGCAGAGAATGGGATTAGAGCCCACAGCACTCTTGAAGAGCAAAAGACACGCCACAGACTGAAAGCGTTCAAGTCATATATTTAAGCTTTTTGTCTATCCATTTCCCTTATGTCTATGGGTGTTTTGTTTGCATGTGTGTCTGTGCACCACTTGCATGACTGGTGCCTGCAGAGCCCAGAAGAGAGTCTCATATTCCCCGGAACTGGAGTTACTGGTTAAGAGTTACCATGTGGATGCTGGGAACCAAAACTGTGTCCTCTGCAAGAGCAATAGCGTGCTTAACTCCTCAGCCATCTCTCCAGCCTCCACAAACTGTGCTTTTGAGTGAGAGAGCATCTCTAGAATAAGAGACTCCTGCCACTCAGAAGAGGACTTGAGAAGATATACGGATGGTCAAAACATATATGTTCACCATAACTGTAGTGGTGTAGGAGGTCCTTCTCTGTGTGTGCTGCTTTCATTGGTTAATCAATAAAGAAACTGCTTGGTCTGATAGAGCACAACTTAGGTAGGCAGAGTAAACAGAACTGAAATCTGGGAGGAAGGAAGCAGAGAGAGAGAGAGAGAGAGAGAGAGAGAGAGAGAGAGAGAGAGAGAGAGAACCACCATGGAGCTGCCAGAATCAGACATGCTGAGTCTTTCCTGGCAAGCCACGACCTCGTGGTGATACACAGATTTAATAGAAATGGGTTAAATCAAGATGTGAGAGTTAGCCAATAGGGGGACTAGAGATAATGGCCAAGCAGTGTTTAAATGAACACAGTTTCTGTGTGATTATTTCGGGTGTAAGCTTGCCAGGACAAACAAAGGACCGGCTCTCCCTTACAACACTGTAGGGAAATACAAAACAAAACCACAGTAAGATGCCATCTCACACATATTAGTGCAGCTGCAGTAAGTAAGAAGAGGTGTGTGCTGACAAGGGTGTGGAAAATTTGCACTTCTATCCTGCTGGTAAAAATGTAAAATCAGGTAGCTTCTATGAAAAACAATATGGCTTCCTCAGGACATTAAAAACAGAATGATTATGTGATCAGCAGTTGTGCTCTGGGTATAGATCCAAAAAGAACGAAAGTCAGGAACTCAAAGACACATCGGCATCCCCATGTTCATGGAAGGATTATTCATAATAGACAAGACATACAAACAATCCACATGTTTATTAATAGAGGGCTGAATAAAGTCTCTCTCAAACACGCACATACACACACACACGCACACGCACGCGCACGCACACGCACACGCACGCACACACACACACACACACTATTATGCACTAAAACTAAAAAATGAAGGAAATTCTATCTTGCTCCAGAATGGAGGCCATGCTGAATGAAATAAATCAGTCACAGAGGATAAGAGCTGCACGAGCAGTGTTTAGAGAATGTGGGAAGAACCAGAAAGTAGCAGGGACTGGGATGCGAAATGTTTGTTTAATGCACACCCAGTTTCTCCTGTGAGAAATAAGTTCTGTTCTATTTCACAGTGGGGTGATTATATGTAAAGAAAACCCTGCATATTCCCAGAGACAAGTGAATATTTTTCATCCCAGAGGTAAGTGAATACTTTTCATCATAAACAAGTGATAAATGTTTGAGAAAATAGATGTTTATGATGGTTTGAGCACTCCATAATAAGTACTTGAGTTGAAATATTGCACAGCACCTCATAAATACGTATGATATTTATGTTAATTAAAAAACAGTATATGAGAGAAGATTCTCTAACTGGTGTATATTTCTCTTGCTCTTCATCACTTTCACGTTAAGGTTTTAACATGAATTGATCTATTTTGCCTGGTTTAATTATTATTATGATGACTGAGGGAAAAAAAAAAGATGATTGCCAAGTTTGTTTTCATTACTGCTGATGTTTGGATCCAGGCCGGACCAATGGAATTGTGTGGTGGCTCTTGTACACATCGCTGACTCAGCAGAAGTCTTGATTTACTGTTTTTACAGACAGGTAAATTTTCAGAAATACTGAAACAAATGCGACTATCTGATGATTTCAAAGACAGCTGGGTGTGTCAGTAACAATTAAGACAAAGTCTGTGAATGCAGGTGAAATCTGTCTCCATCTCATATTCTAGCTTCAGAGAAATACCATCCGGTGAGACGGGTTCTATTGTACGCACCTTCCAAACTTTGAACTTCATGTAAGGGATCTTGTCCTGTTTGTTCTGAGGTCTCATCTTCTGTGAACATGAAATACAAATCTTGAAACTTTGTTTGGACTGCTGACTCGGGAATGGCCATTTCTTTAGCAAGTTGCTCTCCGGAATTACTTCCAGGGTCAGCATTGCTCATAGATATTTTGATGTGAGTGTCAACCGAGCAGAGCTCCGGCGTATGACACCATCTGGCTTCTTTTTACAAATGGTTTTGAAGGTAATCTTGTGTCTAGCCTGTGCCTAATCCTAAACCCTCCTAAAATTATAGTCTTTGCTGAAACCGAAAGAGAATCCTCCATTTCTGAAACCAGATTTCAGTGTTGATTTCCAAAATGCATTCCATTTTGGTAGGCACGTGCTGGCTAGTGTTTTATCCGTTTGATACAAGCTGGAGTCATTTAGGAAGAGGGAACTTCACTTGAGTAGATGCCCTTACCAGACTGGCCCGTGAACAAGCCTGAAGGACATTTTCTTAACTAGTTTTTGGTGTTAGAGGGGCCAGCCCACAGGAGGTGGCATCTCCCCTGAGAGGGTGGTCCTGGGTTGTATAAGAAAGCAGGGTGAGCAAGCCATGGGCAGCAAGCCAGTTAGTAGCCTTCTGCCATGGCTTCAGTTCCTGCTCCAGATCCCTGCCGCGAGTTCCTGCTCTGACTTCCCTGGATGATGGGACTAAAACCTGTAAAATGAAATCAATGATTTTTTTTTTCTTCTTCAGAATGTTTTGATCATGGTGTTTTTTTTTTTTTTTTTTTTTTTTTTTTTTTAATCACAGCAGTAGACACTTGAACTGAGACAGAAATTGTTAACAGGCTCATGAGGTATTACTGTGACAGACTTGGCCAAGCCTTTTAGAACTTTGGGCTAGAGAAGCCATTGGGTACTGTACTTAGAGCTCAATAATCTGTTGGGGGGGGGCTGGGAAAATAATGCTCAGAGCAGTGGGGTCGTGCACATGATGGCTTATGAAGTTTCAGAGGGAAGCGAAGTCTCTATCAAGGCCAATTGCATGATATCTTGACTTAAGAACAACGAAAGAGAAACCTTTGCTTTGTTGAGCCAATTGACACAGGTCAGCTGGGGCTGAACAATCAGCTGTACTGAAGAAGAGACAAGCATCATTGAGCTAAAGTCTTCTGGGATATATTTCTTCGCGATCAGCACACAAAAGTTGTAGCCTGGAGGGGACCAAGGTTGAATCTTATTCTGGAAGCCAAACTTGGTAATATAAGAGTCACCCAAGTAGTGAAGGAATGACAGGGTGATGGAGAGCAGCTGATCTTTGGCACAGTGAAAGGCCAGGAGAAGTCACTGGTGAAGGTGAAGCCTCGTTGTAAGAGAAGCCCCAGGATTTGTGAGTCATGGGGAGAAATTGAGGCTTGTCCCCATATGGTGGAGGCTGGGTCTCTGAAGAGAGCCCAGGAGAGGTATTGGTGAAGGTATTGCATAGCTGTAGCAGGGATCCTAGCATTTTGGAGACACCAGTGCCATAGGATGACTATTAAGGATGGCAGGAGGCATGGAGTTGATCTGGCCTCAGCCTACAAGAGAAGTCACGTATACTGTGGATGGTTGCACAAGCCCTTTGGCACCTAGAAGATCGTGAATGAATCCCAGCTGTCAGACTTTGATTTTGCTTTGATTTGATTGTGACTGTGCTCTGATTCTTCCCTCTTGGAGTAAGAAAGTAAAGTGTTGGGGACTGTGGACCCCCAGACCCTGAATTTCCTGTGACACCCCTGCCAGCCGGAGTACACAACTTGTTTTCCTATGCTTGCAGCTGCTCTGAGCAAAGAACTTGTTTTGCAGCTGCTCTGAGCAGGAGCCGCTCAGGAGTTCCTGATGGCAGGGGAGTGGTTTCTGGTGGGCTTGCAGCTGAGAGTTAGGGCGTGGCCATTAGTCAAGGAAACCCTATATAAGCTGCCCTGAAACACAATAAAGGGGGCATTCTTGGCCTATCTGCTGTGTGTGTGTGTGTGTGTGTGTGTGTGTGTGTGTGTGTGTGTGTGTTTCAATCTCCAGGCCCTTGCCTGACTCGTGAACCGTACTGTAGTGCGTGGTGTGTAGAGCAGGCATTGTGCTACAGTAAAGTTGGGAATACTCTTGCTTCTGTTTTTGGAAGAGCCCAAGAAGACTTGGTATTAGCTCATTTTTCTAATGCTTAGTGAAATTAACCCACAAAACAGGTCTGAACCCAGGCTCCTTGTTGGACACATCATTATTTGGCGTTACTGGAATTATATGGCTTCTTAGTAACATTCTTTTTAAAGATTATTCTTGTTAGTATACAGAATAGTGGGTTCATCTAGACATTATCACGTGGTCAGACATCTATATTATTTGAGTTACTCCCACTACATCTCCTTGTCCCCACTTCTCCCTTTCTTGGATTTCTCCTCTCTCTCAAGTATTCATCTTCTGCTCTCATGTCAATATATATGATATATTTAAATATATTTTTGAATTTACACATACTTAAATTCAAATTGCACATTTGAGTGAAAACTTGTAATATTTATATTTTTCCCTTCTTATTACCCCTTTGTTCTCTTTACTCAATCCCTGTAGACTCTCTTCTTCCCCAACATCATTCCTTTTATATACTTGCATGCATACACACACACACACACACACACACACACACACACACATTTACTTTTTTGTTGCACATGAAAAATATGTGTGTTCTTCTGAATCTGGCTTATTTAACATGATAATATCAGCTGTAGCTATTTCATTGAAAACTACATCATTAGTATTAAGCTGGACAAAACTTCTCTGTGTATATAGATCACATTTTATTTATCCTTGGCCTATTGATGAATATCTAGGCTGGTATCTCACCTCAGCTCTTGTAAATAGCCCTGCAATAAGCTCAAAAGGGCAAGAATACCTCTGATATTTAGAGATTTATCCTCCTTGAACATATACTTATATGTGGTGTACCTATATTGTACACCTATGCCTAATTTTTGAGTTCTCTCCATACTGATTTTCGTAGGGGCTGCATTAGTCTACATCCTTATCATAGTGTATGAGGGTTGCTTTTGTCCCTTATGCCATTTTTTAAGGTTAGTTTCCCATATCTTTTCTTGTTTTTGAATAAAACTAATCTTTCTGTCAATATTTTACAAAGGAAGAAGAGATCACACAATCGTGATCTAGCTTTGTTTTTTGTTTCTTTTACTGGTTTTTGTTTGTTTGTTTTCAGAATCTTACCATGTAACTCTGACTGGTCTGGAACTCAGGAAGTAGATTGATGTGGGAAGTTCTTCTGTACATATCTTGTTTTTATTGGTTAATGCATTAAGAAGCTGCTTTGGCCTGTGATAGGTCAGAATAGAGCTAGGCAGGAAAACTAAACTGAATGCTGGGAGAAAGTAAGTGGAGTCAATAAGATACTTTGTAGCCACCCCTGGAGGAGACAGATGTTGGAACCTTACCAGTAGGCCATGACTTTATGGTGATGCACAGATCAATAGAGATGGGTAGATTTAAGATGTAAGAGCTAGCTAGAAATTCGCTTAAATGATTGACCAAACAGTGTTTTAATCAATATAGTCTGTGTGATTATTTCGTGTTTGAGCAGCTGGGAACAACTGAGCAGTCTCTGGCTATAGTAGACCAGGCTGGCTTTGAACTTACGGAGATCCACTTGCCTCTGCCTCTCAAGTGCCAGGATTAAAGGTGCTGCCACTACCACAGGTTTAATCTATCTTCACAAGGAGTTCTGTAAGCAGCTTGCTGTCTGTGAAACCCAGGTCTTTTCTTTTCTGTATTTTCCCCATCCAATGCAATTCTCTCTCCTATACCCCAGCTGATGAGAAGGAAAGCTTTGGTTCAGTTCATGGTGTTAGATTCCTTAGTCCATGGCCAGTTGACCATACTGACTTTGGGGCTATGGCAACTGAAGAACGCTAACTGCCTCAGAACATCAAGAAAGTGAAGGAGCACATGCGCCTCTTACCCTGACCTGTGTATGCCACAAATAAAAGTAACAAAATAATTTTTTAAAAAGAAAGTGAAGGGCCAGGCTACCCTTTTCTGGGGCAGATCCCCACAGCCTAACTTCATTTCCCTTGATGGCACCTCCTACCAGGTTCCAGCACCTTCCAATCATGCCACCACCTGGGTACCAACCCCTCAAATCCAAACAACAGCCCCCTGCAACATGACTCTGGTGTTTGACAGGATTGAATTTAAATTCTAGTTCTGCCACTCCTGAGAGGTTCGGTTACAAGATCTTTATGGAGATTCCAGTCAGACACCACAGAAAGTTCCACTGTATATTACATAAAGGGATTTTTAGTATATTTTCAGAGTGGTGCAACCTTTTCAACAATTTTAGAACTTGTTTAACATTACAAAAATAAATCATATACCTGCCAGCATCGTTCCTATCTCCCCCACGCCTCCCCGGAGGTCCAACATCTTCTTTCGCTATGGATTTTCCTACACAATGGGAGAAAACACTTTTATACGACAGGGGGCTTTTATCCAGAAATGATAAAGAATGCTAAGCTTGACAATAAAAAACCCAGCCCACTCAACTTAAAAATGGACCTGACATATTGCTAGTGGGATCGTAAGGAGGGACTGCAACTTTGAAAAGGAGTTTAAAAGTTTCTCAAAATGTTAAAACTTAAATGTTAAACATAGAACTACCATGTGACCTGATCATTTTAATCTTAGAGATAGGTTCGAAGGAAATAAAGCCATGTGCCCTGTCCACACAAACTGTATATGAGTGTTCATACAGGATTACTCAAATAACAGCCCAGATGAGGAAACACCCTAATTTTTATAACTGTTGAGTGGGCTTTAAAAATGAGGTCCATAGGTCTATTCATAAAGTCCCTGTCAGCAGGGAGGAATGAGACACACTGTAACAATGGAAACTTACTGTGCTCTGAAAGCTGTGGGGTTTGTGACAAAGATCCTTAAATTATGAGCAAATGTGACAAAGGGCCCAGCAGGACACTCAGTGTGGGGAAGCAGGGGACTGGGGACAGTGCTAATGTCAACAATAGCACCGTCTGACACAGGACTAGTTAGACCAGACACTTGGAAATGACAGCTTGACAGCTTGAATTTCAACTTCCGGGTTGGCTAAAATTCTAAGACACATCTGACCCAAAGCTGTGAATCTTGCTGCTGCTGATTAGGTGGAGAAATGTTTCTAATTTCGTGATCCAAGTCCCCACTTCAGGTGTGATAAAATGCCACACACCTTTCCTGTGGAGGGTGCCAGTAGCCACCAGTCTGATTTGCACCGCACTTGGAGTCAAGCAGTGACCTAGTATTCCAAGGAGACTTAAGTCTGACCCTCTGGAAGATGTAATTTCGAGACTTCCTCCACTTGATGTCTTGGTCCCTTTACCCCTCACCTGCATCTCAGCGGCACACATTGGTAGAGAAATTGGCTGGCGGATGAACGTGCAGAGGAAACTCTGCAAGACAAGGCAGTAAAGCCCTGCTTGCCATAGTAACATGATCCTCAAGAGACAATGCTCTTGGAAGACAGTCCCGGGTTGGCAAGATGGCTCGTCTGGTAAAGTCACTTGCCACCAAGCCTGATGACCTGCATTTGGTCTCCAGAGTCCACATGGTGAAAGGGGAGCATCAGGTCCTGCAAACTGTTTACTGACTGCCACACAAGTGTGTTGGTGCAAGCCACCCACCTCCTTGCACACATACACATAGAAACAAACAAATAAACAAACAAATAAATTTTGGAGACCGGGTCTCACAAAATATCCCTGACTGGCCTGGAACTGTCTATGTAGACAAGGCTAGCCTTGAACTCACAGAGATCACTTGCCTCTACCTCCCAAGTGCTGGGAATAAATGCTTGTAGTACCAAGTCCAACACAACTAAATGATTAGTTTTTTTCCATAAAAACATTTTGATAATTATGAATATTATTTAATAAGATTGGTTATGCAGATCTATTTATTATACGCAGACTTCATTTCCCAGGAAGAGAATAAATAATATTTATATAAGTATTATATATATATATATATATATATATATATATATATATATATCTCACCCAGGAGAAATGTAGATATTTGACATGATGTGTTTGTTAGTTTTGTTGTTGTTGTTTGTTTGCCTACTTGACATAAGCCAGGGTCATCTGGGAAAAGTGAACTCCAATTGAGAAAAGGCTTCCATCAGAATGGCCTGTAGGCATCTGTGGGGACGTCATATTGGCTGATGACTGGGGTGGGAGGGCCCAGCCCCCTGTGGGTGGTGCCACTCCTGGGCAAGTAGTTCAGGGTTATAGAAAAAAAGCAGACATGAGGAACAAGCCAGTAGGCAGCATCCCTCCATGGCCTCTGCTTCAGTTCCTGCCTCCAGTTCTTGCTTGAATTCCTGCCTTGACTAACAAAACGGACACAGTATTGAAGAGTAACGAAATAATACTCCCAGCACTGTTTTCTCACAACAACAGAGAAGCAAGTTAGTACAATACGGATCATATGAAAGCTTTTCCCTTGTTTTTAAGATAGGGATTCGTATGGAGTCTAAGATGACTTCAGGTTCACATCAGAGCTGCCGTCACCTCCCACATTCTGAGAGCACAGACACATCCCACGGTTCAGCTTAGCGGCTCTAGCTTTTACTTTTCGTGGTTGTGTTTTTAGTAACCTCCAGTGTCCTAGAATGGCATTCCCACCATGGGTGTATGATGGTTCCTTTTCCTCCACGTTCTTGCCAGCTTTTCTTATACTTTGTTCTACCACATAGCAGTTATGACTGGGATGAGGTTGAATCCCAGTGCAGTTTTCATTGGCATTTCCTTGATGGCTCAGGATTTGGGGCGTTTAAAATGTACTTATGAGCTATTTTCTGTCTCTCAGAATTGTAGTTTGCCCATTTTTAAGAGTGGCATTACTTATTCACTTGTTAAGAGTTTCTAAGTCGTTCCCTTCATTTATCTATTTATCCGCTTATTGTTCTTAAACAATTTTTATTAATTCTTTGAGAATGTCATATGATGCATTTTGATTTTATTCGTCCTACTATCCCAACTCCTCCTAGATGTACTCCTCACCCCTTTATCCAGAAAACTCTCTGTTCTTTTTCTCTCTCCTTTTGCCCATGAAGTTTGCAGGTAAATGGATGGAACTGGAGAAAAATTATACCACGTGAAGTAACACGGAAAGATAAATGCTCTATGCTCTCTCTTATTCGTGGATCTTAGCTCCAAATCTGTAGATGAGTGTGCAGCAGGTACCAGGAGAGTAAAAGTGACCCTGTGTGGGGAGGGGACCAGTAGGACACAGGTTGATAAGGAAGTGAGAAGAACAGGGGAGGGGCTTTACCTGGGAAGGAGGAGAAAGAGCTATTCAGAAACAGAGGGAAGGAGGAGGGATAGACAACATTAAAGGTGATTGGAAAGGATATAGGGAATCGTATTCTTTTAGATTTACCTAAACATACACATAATACCTATGTGTAAGCACAGATATACAGTTTAAATAAAGTTATGCTACTTGGGGTGATGATGTATCCCCTAGGAACCATAGACTAATGAAACCCAAGGAACAGTCGTGAGAAACCTCTAAAGCTGTTGGTTAGAGGATCCCAAGAGACCCCCTCCCCAAACAATAGAAGCTATTGCTGTTGCCCCTGTTTGCCTCCCATGATTCAAGGGTAAGGCCCTATTGCTGAAGATAACACACTTTGAACACATAATTTAGAGGACTCTATCTGGAACTGACCCAGAAGCCTCCTCCTTGGGAACTGGCTTTCTGAGAACTGGAAGGCTCTGTGCAAGTTGTCAAGGGAGAAGAGCAGTTGGTAGTCTTGGCATGATATCCACAATATTGTAATAGAGGCACTTGTATCTTGGGGTAACCAACAGCTGTATAGTTGGACATAAGACCAACTCAGCAGGAGGGAATTCATGCCTGGTACTGCAAACCTAGCCAACTACCCATTACTGGAAAGATCATAGACTCAAGATGAGAACCGGTGACTTGCATTTTCCTAAATCAATATAATTTCTAACAGTGTTTAAAACACCTGTGCTCTCACCTGCCATTAATGAGCTATAAGCAAAGAAAACAATGCAAATAATAAGTAAGTTTAAGAACAGATTCTTTGAAAATATAAGCAAGATCAATAGACACTTGGTCCTATTTATAAAAGTAAAGAGAAAAGAAACCCAAATTTACATGAACAGGAAAACATTACAACAGATAGCAAGGAAATTCAGAACATTACAGGGGAATACTTTAAAAATGTATACTCCACTATCTTAGAAAATCTAAAAGAAATAGATGAATTAGTAGATTTATCTAAACCACCAAATTAAACTAAGAAAATATTTAAAAAACTTAAACAAGACCATAACAAGAAAAGCAGATCAAAATATATAAAAAAGAAGTCTTTCAACAAAACTAACCCAAATTTAGATGGGTTCACAGCAGAAAGGTACCAGGCTTTCAAAGAACTATAATCAATACTTCAGAATTATTAAAAAAAATAGAAGGAGAACAAAC
The DNA here is from genome assembly GCF_903992535.2 of Arvicola amphibius. NCBI lineage: Eukaryota > Metazoa > Chordata > Mammalia > Rodentia > Cricetidae > Arvicola > Arvicola amphibius. The sequence goes on from NC_052051.1 coordinate 43,966,487, forward strand.
ACTTCCAAACTCCTATGAAACCAGTGCTACTCTATTACCAAAACTAGGTAAAGAGATAACAAAAAAGAAAGCCATAAGCCAATATCCCTGATGAAAAACACATGTGTAAAAATTCTCAGTAAAATATTTGCAAAAATGAATACCATCTAGGGTAGTGCCTATGTTGTCTTCTAGCAATTCTAACATTCCAGGCTGCAAATTGAGGTGTTTGGTCCATAAGAGGACATTTCCCTGTCCAACCATCTATTCCCTAATAACTGACACAGACGCTTAAAATTACTTGAAATGCTTGATCAATAGCTCAGGCTTATTACTAACTAGCTCTTATGTTTTAAGTAAACCCATATTCCTTATTTATGCTCTGCTACATGGTGGTACCTTTATTAGTATGGCATGTTGATCTCCTGTTGGGTCCCTTGAGAACAGGCCTTCGAACCCCCACTTGACCTGTTTTGCACTCTTGTGGTTGGTTGTTCCGAAAACAGGAACTATTTGTTGTTCTCAGCAATGTTTTTTTTTTTTTTTTTTTTTTTTTTTTTTTAAGGATGTTTACCCCTAAGCCATGTGAGTTGCGGTGATGAGCTTCCTGCTTTTGCTGGCTCAGTCTCCCCTGCTGAGGACTAAATATACTGTGTGAGAAAGTGAAATAAAGGCTTGTCTGCAGAACCTGAAGTGTGCTGTGTGTTAATCCTGACGTCCCTCACTCAGAGAACTACAGTTGCCGTGCTGGCATGGCAATCTCCTGCTCTATCTGACTCTGCCCTTCCTCATCCCATCATTCTCAGTTTGGCTTTCCCATCTAACTGAATCCTGTTCTGCTATTGCCAGTCAGTTTGTTTATTAAACCAATCACAGTGTAAAAAAATATTCCACAGCATCGCTCCATTTGGAGTTAATTTTTGTGTAGGGTGATAGATATGAGTCCATTTCCATTCTTCTATTAATGGACACTCAGTTTTCCCAGAACCACTTGTTCAAGATGCTGAGTTTCCTCCAGTTATACTTGTGGAATCATACTCAAATATCAAATGGCTATAATTTCCTGCACTCATGTCTGGGTTCCATTGTTCCACTGTACTTTGTTCCATTGATTGATGTCATAGTTAGGGTTTGTATTGCTGTGAAGAGACACCATGACCACAACAACTCTTATTTAATTGAAGTGGTGGCTTACATAGTGGGACATGGCAGTGTGCAGGCAGGCATGGTGCTGGAGAGGTAGCTGAGAGTCCTATATCCTGCAGGCAACAGTAAGGGGACTGACTTGTCACACTGAGCAAAACTTGAACAAAAGAAATCTCAAAGCCCACCCCTACAGTCACACACTTCCTCCAACAAGGCCACACCTACTTCAACAAGACCACACCTCCTAATAGTTCCACTCTCTTTGGGAGTAATTTTCTTTCAAATCACCAGAGTCTGCACATCTGTTTCTGTGCCATGCTTTTTTTATTACAATAGCTTTGTAATATAACTCAGGTGAATATTATTATCAACACCATTAAGTCCCAAACAGGTTCCATATCTTTCACTTTAATTTAGCAGTTCTCCATTTGAAAGTGTGTGTCTGCTTGCCCTGTAGTCAGATTGATGATTATCTTAAATATCACCATAGAACCTTTGTCCAACAACAGATGGGAACAGAGGCAATGACCCATATAGGAGCACTGGACTGAGCTCCCAAGATCCAGTCGAAGAGTGGAAGGAATGAGAGTATGAGCAAGAAATTCAAGACCATGAGGGTGTCACCCACTGAGACAGTTTGCCTGAGCTAATGGGAGCTCACCAACTCTAACTGGACTGGGAATGAATGATCATGGGATCAAACTAGTCCCTCTGAATGTGGTTGACAGTTGGGGCAGACTGTGTGGCCAATGACAACGGCACTGGGATTTGTCTCTATTGCATGTATTGACTTTTTGGGATCCTATTCTCTTTAGATGTATGCCTTGTTCAACCTAGATGTAGTGGGGGAGGGCTTTGGACTTTCCACAGGGCAGGGTGCCTGGCCCTCTCTTAAGATTGGGGGGTGGGGGGAGAGTGTGAGGAGGGAGTGGGAGGGGAGAGGGAGGAGGGGAGGAAGTGGGAATTTGGATTGGTTTTTTTTTTTTTTTTTTGGTTTTTCGAGACAGGGTTTCTCTGCAGCTTTTTTAGAGCCTGTCCTGGAACTAGCTCTTGTAGACCAGGCTGGCCTCGAATTCACAGAGATCCGCCTGCCTCTGCCTCCCGAGTGCTGGGTGGATTGGTATTTTTTTAAAGTAATAAAGAAAGAAGAAAAAAAGAAAGTATGTGTCTGAGCATTACACAGGCTCATAGAGTGACACAATTCCTGTCACTGAAGCTGGCCCTAAAGCATTCCCTCCACCCACCCTTCCCCGTCTACCTCCATTTTTACTGGCCCAGGAAGCCTATCAGCTACTTGCTAAACTAATTAAGTCTTGGTTGCCTCTTATGGTCACTGACTTTCCCGTGGGTGCTCCTAGATTTTCTCAAATTTCCTGTGAGGCAAGCCCTGCCCACCTCAACAGCCATCAAAGCTGGGGGTCTATCGGGGAATATCTGGGGAGCAGTAGCCTCCTTTTTGGCAGTGTATCACTGATACCTCTAGGGGGCGCTGTTGGCCCCAGCTGTAGAATCGTGAACGGCATCACATCTTGAGCACCCCTGAGAACATTCTAGTGCCAAGACATCATGGGATGCCAACACACAGCTACCCTGCAGTCAGCCATCTTGGGGTACTTCATCCTTAAACACAACACAGGAGAAGCCGGGCGGTGGTGGCGCACGCCTTTAATCCCAGAACTGGGGAGGCAGAGGCAGGCGGATCTCTGTGAGTTCGAGACCACCCTGGTCTACAAGAGCTAGCTCCAAGACAGGCTCTAAAGCTGCAGAGAAACCCTGTCTCGAAAAACAAAACAAAACAAAAACAAAAACAACACAGGGAAATAAGTTTGGGAACTTCAACCCGAGAATTATATGAGTCATGCTGATGGTGAATTATTCCTTGTCCTCCCGGCTAGAAGGTCACATCCCAGTGCGCTGAGCTGTGTGCACCACTGTACGTAGTTGCTTGTACGTAAGGAGTGTGTTCTTCGGCCTTTTGAGGTCCCTAGTGAAGGCTCGCTAGGCTGTTGGCTGGGTATCTTTTCCGCTGCACCCTACCTGAAATGTGAGGATAATGAAAGCACCTGTTCCACAGAGAGTCTTTAGCATAGCATTAGAAGTAACGTGTTTTCTTCCTTGGGCGACATGATGGGGCAGTATGAGTGATCAAAGGCAACGTTGCATGAATCTGCATGAGTATGATGACGAAAACCCCAATTCTGAAAGCAAAGAGATCTTCAGTAGAACCCCCACGGGCATCCTCAAAATGTAGAGTTGAGGCAGTTCCTGAATCTGCACGGGGGTTCCCACCTCTCGCGTTTCCAGCTCAGGCTACTGTTTCCAGCAGAATCCAGCTCTATTGCTCTGAGTCAGCTTTTACAAGGGATTCCATGCTCAGACTATTCCTCCACTCCTAGACGCACAGTGCTAACCCCATAACCTGCAAACCCTGATAGTAGAAGGCTGAGCTTTGAGGGAAAGCGTCTCTGTGGTGTGAGGCACGTCCTCCTCTGCTAGCCTTCACATGAGGCAGGAGGCCCCAGTGGAGCCTCCTGAAGGCTTGGGACAGAACTCGGGAAGTGAATGACCTTAGGAAAAAATTACACATTCATTTTCATGAATGTGTGGCTGAAATTCAGTTCCATTATTAAAGTATTAGTCAAAAGCAAGGCATAGAGAGTCAGAGATTTGCTGATAAGCACTGAGCTGAGCTCTGTGAGTCTTGAGGAAGAAAGGGAGGAGAAATTGTACCAACCGGGGGCTCATGATGGGGGAACCTACAGAGAGAGCTGACCTGAGAGCTCTTGTGGATCAACAGTTAGGGAGCCTGCATGGGACCAACCTAGGTCCTCTGCACGTGTGTGACAATTATGTAGTGTGGTCTCTTAGTAAGACTTCTAACCGTGGGTGGGAGCAGGACCTCTCCCTGGCGCTTAGCTGACTTTTCATCACCTGTTCCCCATTCCCTTGCATCCCCCTCCACTTAAGGGGAGGAGCTCGGTCCTGCCTCAACTTGATGTGCCATGCTTTGTGCAAGCCCTTGGGAGGCCTGCCCCTTCCTGAATGGTGATGGAGGAGGGGAGAATGAGAAGGGCAGCAGATGGAAAAAGAGAGGGGACAAGAGGAGAGGAGGGAGGAGGAACTGGTTGGTATGCAAAATAAATAAAAAAGTGTTATTTAAATAAAAAAATTTAAAAAAGTCAGGCATAGTGATATATGCTTGTAATCTCAGCACTTGGGAGTTTGAGGAAGGCGGACCACAAGTTCAAGGCCAGCTTGAGGAATATATGGGTTAGCTTTTCAGCACCACACAGAGGATTACTGACTGTGTTGTAATGACGTTATCTATGACCAGGACTTGGTCATCCATGGAAGCCATGCCTATTTTCACGTCACATGCCAGTTATCAGTTATGCTCACTGTGATTTCAGAGTCATAGAATTCAGACCAGCCAGTAGGTTTTATAGCTAATAAAGAACCACGAAGAGAGTGGCCCATGGACTGATACTCAACTGTGTCTTAACACGGTTTGAAGTCAGGTAAGCACAGATACTGAAAATACAACTTTGTGGACGATATAACAGAACATTTAACACCTTCTGAATGAGATAATAAACAAACTGGTACTTGTGTTTCTTCTCTTTCATTTCATGTTTGTATTTTATAAAAGATGTCAGTCTGAAATGGATGAGAAAAATGAACTGTACCTTCCTCACAGAGTAAAAACCACCCACTTAATGAGGTGATCAGGAAATAACTATTTTAAAAAGGTTTGATAGTTGTATGTTGACATGGTTTGACCCTTTGTATTAATACCACATTTCCTGTAACAGAGGCAGTCGGCGTCACCAGATTGCCAGGGTCCATGGTGTAAAGAGGTCAGTATCAACTCCAGAACTCTAGCAGTGTTCTGTTACCTGTGCATCGCCTCGTTAGCCCCAAGTCACATTCCCAGAGATACTGCTGCTTTGATCATCCTGGGAATCAAGATTATTATTATTTTTTCTTTAATTTACAAAACACCTCTATTTTCAGACACCAGTCTTCCTAAGTGCTTAGACACGTGTGTTCCCTTCTAGAGTCACGATGCTAACTAGTTCCACTGTCCGCACAGCTCTTGGCATTTTCTGGTAAACTCTTGATCCTTAGCCCCTACCCACCGAGTCTCACACTAGGGTGATTTCTGTTGTAATGTCTTAAAGTTACAGATTGTTTTCTCCTCGGTTTTGAGTGCCCCGGTGAAGCGAAGGTTCCCTTGTCTCTGTTACTGGAGTTTTGTAACCAGTGTTTCCATTTGTTTTATCTTCGTGTTTCCATCTGGCTGGAAAGTTCCTATCTGATTCTGCTTGGAATCCAACTTTTCCATTAGAGGCCTTAATGTACCCCATACTGTTGTGTCAGATTCTATCTGATCGCTTTGATATCTGTGTCCTGTCTAATAATGCTTCTTGGCAGTGTGTTTGTTCTTCTTGTCTTTTGTATGCATCATAAGTTTCTAAAATGTGCGCGTTTGTAAGTGATATTGTTAAAGTCAAAGATTACACAGCTGAGAAAGAAAAATAAAGGTTGGCCTTGTCTGATCAGGGGTCCTGCTCTTCCCCCTCCACCAGTGCACCTGCTTCTAAATCTCCTATCTTGTCTGAGTCTTGGACCTGAGCGCACAGGCTTCTCCCACATCTCCTGGCTATGATGAAGGGTCAGTCAATCCAGGGACATGGCTCATCTGTTCCAGTTTCCTTCTGTTACTGCAATAAATCACTTTGACCAAAATAAATTGGGGAAGAAAGGGTTTGTTTCATTTCATCTTCTATTTCCAGGTCATAGTTCATTGCTGAGGGATGTTAGCAGGAACTTGAGGCAGAAACCAGAAAGCAGGATTAGTTGCTATTCTACCCAGCATGACCACTGACTAGAGAACTCAGCCAAGGAAGTACAAAAGGAACCCCAGAGGATGCTGCTTGCTAACTGACTCACTTGCTGTGCTTAGCCATCACCTACCCCATAACCTTGGTCCAGTTACTTTAACCATGCTTGGGATTGTTTATCTGCAAAATGCAACAATAGTCCCCAGCACTCAGGGTTCAGGGAAGAGCAAAAGAGCTGGGAATGTGAATAAATAGAGCCTAGTTATGTAAGTGCTTGCTAAATAAAAATCTCCATTTCATAGTCAAGGAATTATAGGTAGGTAAGATGTGCTCATGGTGGAGGAGAGAGAAGGGTCTCCTCTTGCTTCTACCCTGCTGGGCTTTGCCCACTCCTGACTAGTGTTTGTCTGTTAGCAACAGCAGAGCTACCTGTCTGATAGCTCAGTGTGTTCTATGAAGAGACCATGTGGGCTGGAATCCCAGGCATTCAAGGATTCCTTTTCTGGCTCTCTTTGCTTATGTGATGCGCCTCTCTCTCAGATGCTTGTGAGATCTTTCTTCTTGACTTACAGCTTTGAAGACCTTGAGGAATTAGAATTTAATCACCTTTCCTGTCACTAATATTTGTTAGCTCCTACTAAGTAAAGGGCTTAGCACATTTGATCGACTAAGGTGACAGCTAGATTGGGTTTTCCTAAATTTTAGCTTCTCTTTCCCCCAAGAGAAGTCTCAACCATGGGCATGGGCTCCTCACACACCCTAATATTTGAGACCATAGTGTGGACAGTAGGCTTCAGTACTACCTGAGTTTAAGATCTGAATGAGGACCATGTTGAGTACCAGAGCTGCCTCCAACCCCTCCCATCTTCCCCTGATGCTGTCACATTGCCCTCTGAAATCATTGAAGGGTAGGGAAATAAACCCAAGATCAGCCTGGCAAGACATCTCTGACTCCTGTTGGAAGCAAGGTGAGCAAGGGGACATTTCAAGGTTGAAAAGCATGCAGAAGGTTCTTTAAATTCCACCTGAACGAAGATCTTCTCAAACCACAAACTACTTACTCCCCAGTCACCACTTGTCCCCTCGCTGACAAAAACACCTAAGGAAAGGTTTATTTTGGCGCTAAGTTCTAGGGCACAGTCCACCAGGGCAGGGGAGGCACAGCAGTGGGAATATGAGGCAGCTGGTCACATGGCATCTGCAGTCAGAACGAGGGAGAATGCTGACTCTTAGTTTCTTCTCTCTTTTTGGTTTAGCCCAAGACCCAAGTCCATTGGATGGCGCCACCCACATTAGAGTGGCTCTTCCCTTCACATCGAACAGAATCTAGGAACCCACTCCTTGTGGATTTTTGTGGCGAGTTGCTTCGGTTGTGATTCTAATTCTTGACAAGTTAGCAGCCAGGATTAACCACAAGGCCTTCTAACTCTGCTCCTTCTCCCGTGATAACGACTCACTGGAACGCTGCTCACACAGGAACACTGGAGGTCAGGATGGAAAGAGATGGACAGATCCAATGCAGCTGCTCCTCCACTTCTCTCTCTGACTCTCCCATTTCCAGCACCATCATCTCTTTCAACACATTTACTCTTATTGCACACACATACCTTGCCTGCCGGATTACTTAGAAGACTTTTGGGCTGGGGATGTGGCTCAGTCTACATTTACTGTGCATGTATGAGGACTGGAGTTTGGATCTCCAGAACCCACATAAAAAGCTAGGCATGGCAGTACATCTCTGCAACCAACCCCAGCACCAAGGAGGCAGAGCTAGGAGGACTCTTGAGACCAGCTGGCCAATCAGTCCAGCTGAATCAGTGACTCCAGTTTCACTGAGCGATCCTGTCTCAAAAAAATAAGTGGAGAGCTATAGAGGAAGACATTTCATCTTAAAGCCTGACCTCCATATGAACACGCATATGCTATGTGCATGCAGAGGTGTGGAAGGTGTGGTGCTCATTATCCCCACGTTCTAGTCTGCGTTTGTGCATGAAGACAGCACAACCTTGCACACAGTGTAACTCAAGCCTACATCGAACTCATGATATTCTTGCCTTAGGCTCCCTGGTGCTGCAATCAGAGTGTGTCTTCACATCCAGGTCAGTAGCGATATCCCCGCCCCTCTCACATGCAAGTGTTCATACCTGTGTGTGCAGGTGTGATCTCCTGGGCATGTGCATGGATGTGAAACTGACTTTAGGTGTTATCTTCTATCTCTTTTCACCTCATTCGCTGAGACAGTCTCTCTCACACCTCTGGAGTTTGCCATTTGGTTTAGACTGGCTGACCAATAGAGATCTGCTTGTCTCTGGCGCCCCAGAGCCGGGATTACAGATGGGCGCGCTGCACTTGGCTTTCCGATGGGTACTAGGGATCTCAAGTCAGGTATCCATGGTTTCCCGGCAAGTGCTCTATTTCACTGAGCTCTCTTCCCAGTCCTGATAGTCATAATCCTTTGTGCACGTGTGAATGTGTGTGTCTGTGTCTGATAGAAATGTGTATGATATGTAGGTGTGCGGGCACATGTATGTATGGATGGGGAGGTCAGAGGACATCTTTCAGCAGTTGGCTCTCCCCTTCCACCCTGTTTCAAGCAGGGTCTCGTGTTCGCCACGCCACTGTGTACTGCAGGTTAGCCGGCCCGCTTGATGAAAGATTGCTAGGCTGATGGATACATGCTACTGCATCCGACGTTTTATGTGGGATCTGAGGGTCAAATTCAAGTCACCAGGCTTGCACAACAAGCTCTTTTATCTTCTGAGTCATTTCTCTGGTCTCCAGTACTGACCTTCTTAATGTTACTGCGTCCCCATAAAATCAGTATGGCTGAAATACATATTCACAACAAAATGTAGTTATCCCTTTTCAATATTCATGGAGTACCAAATGATAATGTTGACTCTGACCAAACTTATACTGGCTTTGTCTTAAATGTTGGCAATTGATAACAGGAAGATTTGTTGGAGGAGGGGGAAAGGGCATTACAATTTTATAGTCTCTGGACCCGGGTAGGTACCATTAAATGTTTCTATTTTCTTGAAGTTCAGCCCAAGCATTGCTCATCTCACCTTGGCCAGGGTTGCTTCATTTAAACTGCAGAGAGTGGGAGAGAATGCAAGACCAATCAAAGGAGGAGGAAGGAAAAGAGCAAGAGAAGGAGAGCGTGTTTACGACAGAGTCCTGTGTTGTTTGAAGTAAAAGAGAGTGGTCGCAGGTAAAAGATACATGACAGAAAACAGATCAATTAAAAAGAAATATCAAGCCAGGGAAGCATTTATCTCAGCTGCCTTCTTGGATGCTGGCTGGAGCAGGGGAGGCTAGGGACAGAGTGGAAGAGATTTCAGACTGGCCATTGAATCAAAATTAAATTTTGCAAGACAAGTCTTTGGAGAGATAATATCTCTAGCTGTGGAGTCCTTGTTTTTGCCATATCTATAATGAGCCTTCATCAGATGCTTACAAAATTAATGTCTTTTTGTGTGTGATCTCATTCTGTAACCATTCTCTACTGTCCAGAGCTTGACATTCACACTGCCAGAAAATGAGATTTCTGAATCCAAGTTACATCCTCTCATCCTCCCACTAGGTCAATGTGTTCCATGCCTTCAATCATGGATATATGAATGCCCTTTGCCTAGGCATCTCCAGTAGTCCTGATCCGCCCCAAACTCCACTTCTAATTGAATTATGAGTCCCCACACAGTTGAAAACCCTGATGAAATGCATAGTGAGTCTTTACTGCTGTGGTGAGGAAGGAAAAAAAAAGAATTTTATTAATGGAGCTATTTCTCTCGGCTAGCCAGGACAGTTCAGCAGAAATGGTTATCGGATGAGTCATCCAAGCTTGAGTCATCATCTATGAGCGGAAAGTTAAGCTGGGCAATGAATTTTCCAGCCTTTGCTCTCAAGTCTGGGATGTCTCAAAGGATAGGTTTATTGCCTAGGAAATGAAGATTGTAATAGTTAGGGTCTTGATAACAGAAGTGTCTTTGCAGGTGAGGAGATCCAAAATGCATGTGCTTGATGATTACACAGCATACCAGAGTCAAGTATATAATATATAAAGGATCTCCAGTAAGTTATTTGTTGAATGAAATAATTTCTAAGTGGATAGATTGGTGAGGGAGAGAGAGCTGAGTATTCCTTTTAATTTTACTGTCTTGTGATAGTATTGGAGGATACAAGTTTGGGGCTTGTAGGCTGGCTGTTCAGTGCATATGGTCAGCTCAATTCTGAGCAGCCGAGTTGAGGAGACAGCTGGGTGTTCTGGGAGTGTGCTTTATAATAGAAAAGGCTTGCTTCTGTGACGGGAACCGAGCTTGTTAGGATCAAATGTCCTTTCTTTTGCTTGTTTAATTTTCTTTCTTACAAGGTTTTCTGTTTAATTTTCTTTTTTTCTCATTTTTTATTAAAAATTTCCATCTCCTCCCCTCTTCCCCCTTTCCTCCTCTCCCCTCCACCTATACTCCCACTCCCTCCCTCTCCAGGCCAAAGAGCCATCAAGGTTCCCTACACTATGTTAAGTCCAAGGTCCTCCCAACTCCCCCAGGTCCAGGAAGGTGAGCATCCAAACTGACAAGGCTCACACAGAGCCTGTCCATGCTGTAGAATGAAAGCCTATCGCCATTGTCCTTGGCTTCTCAGTCAGACTCCATCATCAGCCACCTTCAAAAAGTCCGGTTTGATCGCATGTTCCATCAGTCCCATTCCAACTGGAGTTGGTGATCTCCCGTTAGTTCTGTCCTACCGTCTCCATGGGTGAACACACCCCTCACGGTCCTGACTTTCTTGCTCATGTTCTCCCTCCTTCTGCTCCTCATCAGGACCTTGGGAGCTCAGTCCAGTGCTCCAATGTGGAGCTCTGTCTCTATCTCCATCCATCGCCAGATGAAGGTTCTATGGTGATATGCAAGGTATTCATCAGTATGGCTATAGGATCTGGTCTTTTCTGGCTTCCTCTCCTCAGCTGCCCAAGGAAGTAGCTGGGAGCATCTCCCTGGATACCTGGGAACCCCTCTAGAGTCAAGTCTCTTGACAACCCTAAAATGGCTCCCTTAATTAAGATATATGCTTCCCTGCTCCCATATCCCAACCATCCCATTCCTATATCCCAACCATCCCATTCCCCCAAGCTCTCCCCATCCTCCCCTTCACACTTTTCTCTCCCCATCTCCCCTTGCCCCCATCCCACCCCGCCCCCAAGTTCCCAATTTTTGCCCAGCAATCTTGTCTACTTCCAATATTCAGGAGGATAACTATCTGTTTTGCTTTGGGTTCACCTTCTTATTATCTTCTCTAGGATCACGAATTATAGGCTCTATGTCCTTTATGGCTAGAAACCTATTATGAGGGAGTACATCCCATGTTCATCTTTTTGGGTCTGGGTTACCTCACTCAGAATAGTGTTTTCTATTTCCATCCATTTGCATGCAAAATTCAAGATGTCATTGTTTTTTATCACTGAGTAGTACTCTAATATGTATATATTCCGGGTCTTGCTTTTGGTGGAGCTGTGTGTGTGTGTGTGTGTGTGTTCTTGGTGGAGCGCTCTCTCTCTCTCTCTCTCTCTCTCTCTCTCTCTGTGTGTGTGTGTGTGAGTGTGTGTATATGTTCTTGGTGGAGCTTTCTCTCTCTCTCTGTGTGTGTGTTCTTGGTGGAGCTCTCTCTCTCTCTCTCTCTCCTCTCTCTCTCTCTCTGAGTGTGTGTGTGTTCTTCTCTCTCTCTCTGTGAGTGTGTGTTCTTGGTGGAGCTCTCTCTCTCTCTCTCTCTCTCTCTCTCTCTCTCTCTCTCTCTCTCTCTCTGTGTGTGTGTTCTTGGTGGAGTTGTGTATGTACACGTGCGTGTGTGTGTATGGCCAGAAGCTGGCTTCCTCCGCTGCTCTCACCTTATTCTGTGAGACAAGGTCTTTAGTGTAATTTGCTAATTGGCTAGCCTGGCTGGACTGTGTTCCAGGGATCTGCTTTCCCCATGCCCATCCCTTCAGCTACTATGCCAGGCTTTTCCGTGGGTGTTGAGTATCTGAACGTAGGCCCTCATGCTCACATAGGGGCACTTTACCAGCTGAGCCGCCTCTCTAGCCCAGTTCTCACTTCCAGAACGTTATTATTGATACCAAATGGCCATGAAAAGAATAATCAAGCATCACTGCCTTGGTTCCAACTGTGCAGCGGGTGCTGTCTCAGTCATTACACAAGTTGACACACTGGTGTTTTAACAGATGTGGTCCCTTCAGGACCTTAATTCATTTAAATGGCAGTATACAAACTCATGCAGTAAGTAAATAACTGTTAAAAACCAAATGCCATTTGTGTCTGTAGTGCAAGCCATTTTTTTGATATAAAATATTATTTAGATCGAGACCAGCCTGGTCTACAAGAGCTAGTTCCAGGACAGGCTCCAAAGCTACAGAGAAACCCTGTCTCGAAAAACCAAAAAAAAAAAAATATTATTTAGAAATCAAATACGTATTTTATTAAAATAAGACCTTCCTCTTCAGCAGGGATCAATTGGATCATTCAATTCGAGTCCTTCTGGCTACAGTGATCATTCTAAGTGTATATACTTCAAGTATACAGAGAACAAATTTAACCACAGTATAGATGGGGAAACAACCCCCTAGGTTTCCAAAAGTCTGTATTCCAGGAAGAGCAGGAGGCTTTGAAGGGGCCCTTTGGTAATGAGAATGCAAATGTCTACTGGTGTCCATTACTGAAATTGCTGCTTTCTCAAGGTGAGAGGTGATCTCATTCTACCCAACAAGCATTGCCCTACAAATACAAATTTCCAAGCAACAAAAAAACTCCACCGCTCTGCTTTTAATACTAATTCTGTCATAACTGAGCAAACATTTTTAAAAACCTTACAGAAAAGCACAAATCAGAGTTATAATATACAGCCAACAGAGCACAGAATAATTAAAATAAGAAGGGGGAGCCATCAAAGGTTGGCAAAGATGTAGAGCTGTTCTGGGTCAAAATTAGTGCAAATACTTCAAAAATTATAAAGTTAGACACTACCTTCTGGTTCATGGCTTCATAGTATTAGGGAATGTGTGCTTATTTTCTCAAAAAAAAAAAAAAACACTGACAAAAATCCTTCTGGCAGCATAGTAAATAATACCTTGGCCGAGAAACTACCTAACTATTGGTCAATAATAAAGGGATCATCTAAAAGAAAAATATCCAAACTTCTACATGCTACTGTTTGAAAATGAAATAATAACAGCACACTGTTGCCCCACACAGCGGTACAGATGGTACTTAGCAGAAGAAGCCGTGCCCCAAAACTTGTGCTTCATGAGCTCAGCCACCCAACCTCAGGCTTTGGAGAAGATAAGATGAGAGAGCTGATGTGAAGATATTAGTATGAAGTTAAGATTTTCTTAGTTGAAGCGGTAAGTGATTGGAGCAGATGTTTCAGAAAGGACTCGTGGGCGGGGGGCTTCCCAAAGAGATGAAAGACTCAGTGGTGCATCTTCAACAAGGCCCCCCTGGCTAGGGAGCCTAAGGCTGAGTGCTGCCAATTCCAAGTGTTGGCCAGAAAGCAGCGCAATCAGAGCTCTTATAGATTTCTGGTGCGACTGCTAGAATGTTGGTTTCTTTAAAAAGTTTGACATACACAACTCAGAAATTAAATTCCCAGGTGTGTGTGTGTGTGTACCCAATAACCAAGAGAAAAAAAATGGCCCATGTCCATAAAAATCCTTGTCCGGAAATGTTTATAGCAGGTTTTCTCCCCCATAAAAGTCCCAGTTGACAATCTGAGTGCTCACTTACAATGAAATAGCAAGGCAGCAATGAAAAGGAATCAGCTTGATAGGACACGGGAAAGTCTTGTCTTTTCAGTTTTATTCATCTTTAAAGTTGCATAGAAAGTAATGGGTTTCGTTGTGACATTCTTAGGCACGTGCATATTTTGTTCGAATTCATTTCCAACCCCATCCCCCTCGCCCCGTCTGGCTTCCCGTCCCTACATAGTACCCACTTCTGCTTTCATGTCCCATGCATCCCGTTACTCCCTCCCCACTATAATATTCCCCATGGTCCCCTTCTACTTTCATCCCCCAGGCTTCAATCTAGAGTTCTCATGCGGGAGAAACATGTTGGGGTTTGTCTTTCTGAATCTAGCGTATTTCGTTAAAACATGACGTTTACTGATACCCATTTTCTCACAAATGTCTTAATTTCATTGTTCTTTACTGCTGAATAAAATTTCATTGTGTACACAGGTCACATGTATTTTTTAAACTTTTATTGATTCCTTGTGGATTTCACCTCATGCCTCCCAGTCCCACTCACCATCCCCATCTCCTCAAAATCCACCCTCTGCTTTGCAACCTCTAAATTTAAAAGAAAACTAAAACCCAAACAAAATAAAGAACAAAACAAAGAAAAAAAGAGGGAGACAGAGAGAGAGAGAAAGAAGAGAGACAGAGAGATAGAGAGACAGACAGAGAGAAAGAGAGAGACAGAGAGAGATAGAGAGAGAGAGAGAGACAGAGACAGACAGAGAGAGAGTGAGTGACAGAGACAGAGAGAGACAGAGAGAGACAGAGACAGAGACAGAGATCTTGTCCTGGAAGCTGTAGTGTGCAGTTGGGTCATAGTTTTACCTTTCGTCCACTCACCTTTACTTGCGAGTGTCACAAATTACTTGACATTGTCACAAGCCATTGGTCTGGACCAAGGCCTCTGGCTTCTGCTACACACAACCGCTGACAATGAATGCGCTCTCACTGGGATGTTTCTTGGATATCCCGTTGTTCTGTGTCATTGGAGATCCTGTTGTTTTGGATCTGAAGGTTCGACCCCTTCACCTGCTCCCACAGTTCATAGATGAAATGAATGTTGGGGTGAGCCAACTCTTAGCCCTGGTTCTGGGCCTGGGTGGTAGCTGGGTTGGTCATCTGGCTAGCTCTCCCTCATCATCACTGCCTGGGTGAGCTCTCCAGCACGGCCTCGGCTAGCTCACCCAGTACAGCCTGCAGCAAGGAGCAGGGCCAGTTCTCCTGCACTCAGCTCCTTAGATCCAGGTCCCCTTCACTCACACCGCCAGGGCCAGCACTACAGTTTTGCCCAGGTGAAGTACAGGGCCTCTCTCCCAATTGCTGTAAGGAGTATACAAGGGCGGTTGCGGGTTGGGGGTGGGGTGGTGAGGGGTGGGGTGTCTGTGTGTCAACTCTCCAACTCTCATGCTTTCAGGGTTGACTCACCTCTGCACCCAACAACAGGGTCAGCTCTAGTGTGCTGTCCAGGCCGGGTGCAGGGACAGCTCTCCTGTGTTCTGCAGCTGGTGAGGGGTAGGGCTAGTTCTCTCACTCTTGTGATACACCCTGCTGACCCCCAACCCCACCAGTTCTCTTGCCTGTCTCAGGTAGCAAGGGGCAGAGGGGGGAGGGCATCTTTCCCTCACCCATGCCACAGCATAGCAGATGAGGCCGGGTGGGGTCAGCTCTGTTGCTCTCACGCCCTCAGGGCTGGCTTACCTGTGTCCACAACCACAGTGTCAGCTTGAGTGTGCTGCCCAGGTTGGGTACACGCTTGTGGTGAGGGGTGGGGCCATCTTTCTCGAGTGTGTGGTAGGACAGCTCTCCCCTGGGAGGTAGGGACAGCTCTCCTGCTGTGTTATCCAGCTAGGGTCAGGGCCAGCTGTCCCAGGGCCAGTGAAGGGTGGGGCTGGCTCAGCACAGCATGGTCCAAATGACCCCTTGTGCTAACACAGCCATGGACAGCATCCAGACCCCAGCTGCAGTAGGACCAGAGACCTAGACATGGCCCTCAGAAGCAGCTCGGGCCTAGATGTCACCACAGCCCCAGTGGCAGAACAGGCCACCCAGGTCAGTATGGCCTGGGCAGAGGAGTGATCTTCGGTCACCAACATGGTCTCAGGTGGCTGACCAGACCCTGGTCACCCACACACACACCCCTTGATAGTATAGGAGCCACGGACATCAACTCAGATCCCAGCCTCTGCAGGGCCACAGACTAAGACATGGCCCTGGGTAGTAGCTCAGGTCTGGACAATACCATGGCTCCTAGTGACAGCACAGGCCACTCAGATCAGGAAGGCCCTGGCAGTGGCATGGCCCTTGGACACCCTCAAGGCCAGACCCTGGGGCATCTGTGGGATCTTTGATGGCAACATGGGCCACAGACATCAGTACAGACCCTGACTGTGTTAGGGCCATAAATCCACACATGATCCTAGGCAGAAGCCTGGACCCAGATGTTATCATGGTTCTAAGGTGGCAGCACAGGCTGTTCGGATTGGCATGGGCCCTGGTATCACATGTGTTTTATGTATTCATCTGATAACGGATCCCTAGGCTGGTTCCATGTGTCATCTAATGTGCACAGTGCAGTTTATTAGGCGTTGAGTGTATACGAATCTTTATGGTATTTTGACTTGAACCCTTTGGGTGTCCAACCAGGGATGATAGAGCAGTGTCGTGTAGTGCAACTCCTGCTCTATGCGCCATGCGCTATGGTGTGGTTCCTGAGACGGGCAATGGGCTGAAGATTGGAACACACACACACACACACACACACACACACACACACACACAGTCCCCAACAGTCATATAGGTAGTTCTATTTTTAGTTTTTGACGAACCTTCAGTGTTGACTTCTGAAGTGACTGCACAGCTTACACCCACCAGCAATGCATAATTGGTCCGCCTCTCCCGCACACACTCCCAGCGTTTGCTGTCGCTTGTTTTCTTGATGACAGCCATTCTGCCTGTTTATGAGAAGGAATTTCAGAGCAGTTCTAATTTGCATCTCCTTGATAGCTAAGGATATTGAACATTTTTCAAAGGATCACTGGCCATTTGTATTCTTTTAAGACTTGCCTAATTTAGCTCATTAGCTTATTTATTGGTTGGCTGATTTATCCTTTATAGTATTTAATTCCTGCAGTTCTTTGCAGAGTCTAGATAAGCATATCTTTGCTGGATGTTTATTAGGCAAAGATTTCCACCCACTTGGCAGGCTGTCCTTTTGCTCTGGCAACTGGTGATATCTATCTATCTAATCTATCTATCCTATCTATCTATCTATCTATGGAAGTGGTTGATGTGTGCAATCAGTCCACATGTCATTCTTGGGATTATCCCCTGTTCTATGTGTGTCTTTTTAAGAAGACCTGCCTGTGTCTACATCTTGAGTTGGCTTGCCTGCATTTTTTTCCTCTGGCAGTTTCCCATTTCCAGACTTTGATTCACTTTGAACTGAATTTGGGGGTGAGAGGTATAGACCCAGCTCCATTTTCTACAGGTGGACACACATTTCTTGTTTACTAAAGAGGCTGTCTGTTATTCCCAATGCACATTTTTTGACATTTTGTCAAACAGTAGGTGACTGCAAGCTGGCCAGGTTCATTTTCGGCCACACATCTGCTCCTGTGTGCCTCCAGTGCTGCTCAGCTCAGACTGTGGGATGCGGTTTGAGACCAGACATTGGGGACGCCTCCAGAATCATCTTTTACTTATATGGCTTTGGCTATTGTGGGGGTCTTTGTTCTTCTGTATGAACTTTAGAATTGTTCATTCTAGTTCTGTGAAGAATAAAATTGCAATTTTGACAGAGCTTTAACTGAATCCGTAGGATCACTTTGGATAATATAGTCATTTTCATAATATTAATTCTTCAATCCAACAGCATGAATGTATCTCAATACAGTATTACGTTAGACAGAGAATTGCACATTGGAGTACATGCTGTGTTTCCTCCTTCCTCCGCTCTAAGTTCAAAAATCATTCAAAACTAGCTCAAACAAGTGTGTATGTTCAATGTCAGAGCAGAGGTAGCTTGGGGTGAGATGGGACAGAACTTTCAGGCTAATCAAGTTTATTACATCTTCATATGGTGTGTTTGTATAGATAAATTAAATTGTCAAAACATTTCCAAACTCCATACACTTTAAGATACAAAATCATGTTTCAATCTTCAAAAGTTGTAGATTTAAAGAATTATTTAGCTCAAAAGACTTAAAGTGTTTTCAAAGTACAGAAAATGTGGACACGTACAGGGAATTATATTAGAACAACCTCCTCTGGAGATGACCCCCATCAGTGATGTTATCATATCTAGCCCTGGTGTTTTCCTATGTACATATTATTTCTTTGTTGAATCAAGTTTGTTTGTTTGTTTATTTTAAATACCTTTACAGAGGAAGGTATTATATTCCAAGTGGGCAAAGAAACCAAGATAACCTTGCCTAAATCAGATGCTTCTGCAGCCTGGCACTTCCAATGCCAACCTTTGTGCAGGATGAAAGGTCCACCTGCCTTATAATAATGTACACACTGGCAGATCAACCTCTATACATGCCCAGTCTGTGACAGAAATCCAGAAGCTCTTGAGATTTAAGTGGGTGTCTGGAGAGTCTGAGGATGGAAGCTGGTCACAGAAAGGGAACAAGTGACCAGAGGCTTAGTATCTTCAGCCACTTGGTTCTGTGGCTTGAATGTGAAATGTCCCCATAGGCTCATACGTTTGAATAGCTGGTCCCTTGCTGACGGCGTTGTTTTAGGAGGTTACAGAATCTTTTGACAAGGGAGGTAGCTGGCGGGAACATGGGTAGGGTTACAAGCTCCAGCTTTCCCCCAAGCCACTCTGCCTCCAGGTCTGCTAAGATTCGAGGATACTCATCAGCATGCTCCCACCGCTGTGAGCATACATGGCCTTCCCCGCCAAGGTGGACTGCGCCCTCCCTAGTCACTGGCTAGACAAATCCTTCCCCTCTCAAGCTGCCGTAGCCAGGAATGTTTTCACAGTGAAGAAGAAAGTGAGCAACACCCAGCATCCCCAGGGAAGAGACTGGAAATTGAGGTCAATTTCATCAATTGTGGCTTCATAAGAAACCTCAGTGAAAAATCTAGACACCGGAACTCAGGCACTCCTTCTTGGCTTGCTGAACACACTGGTGTGCAGGGTGAGCAATGTGCCCTGACTCCGGAGAGACAGAGTGTGCTCCAGAGTCCTTACAAATCATGCCCTTTGTGTGACCTTCATGGTAAAACTGCAGCCAAAGTCCAGTGCCATGGTGATTCTGTGAGTCTTTCTGGTGAATTAAGCAAACCTTGGAAGTTCTGGGAGCCCTGCTCATACGCCCAGTTGGTCTATACGGTTGGCCTAGGGGATCCCAAAGTACGGTTTGGTTTCTGGTGGGATGGAGCCTTGTTTAGAGGGCATGTCCATCACATGTGGAGTCTGTGCAAACTCCCTGGGAGCTGGGAAAGCAAAGCACAGATTTCCACCGGCCTCCTGAAGCCCTAGTGTGGGAGGACAGCTCAGAGCTGGGCAGGGGCATTCGGGCTGCATGTTAATGGCTCCAAACAAACAGTCTCCCAAAGTTTGTGCTAATTTACATGTTCATCCACACTGTATAATTTACCTCTTCTCCAAATTTCCCTGTGGAGTAATCCATCTTTACAATGTATCACTTTTTTTTAAACCTAAACATCATGTGTAAATAAGTCTATAACTTTTATTTCTTTTCTCATTTTGTTAGTTCAAGAGTTTCTTATATTGATGTATTTAATTGTTTCCTTTTAAAAACCATATTGATTGTAATTAACTAGTTAAACTAATTAATCAATATGATATTTTAATCATAACCTTCCTTAACATATGTTTGGATTAGATTTCTGCACCATAGAGTGAAAAACTTACATTATAAATGTATTTTATATTTATGTCTTCAAATCACATTGGATATATATGTGTGCTTACAGCTAAAAACAAATAGCCTTGCCCCAAATGAGATCCAGCATTTAACTGTGGCTTCTGGAGTCTATCCTTAGGCCCTTAAAGCTGTTCTTCCTAAAAGAAGTATCTCACTTGCCTGAGAGCCTTGGGCTACCCGGGATAGTCTAACAATGATGATTGACGGTAGTGTTGAGCCATGTCTTCAGCTGTACCACAAAGACCAACCACGTGGTTTAGGGTGGAGGCTTTGAGTTATGAGTTATCAGTTGACTGGAGACTGAAACCAGCCACATGAACAACCTACCAATTGATGAATCCCAAGCATGTGAGAGAGGCCCCCATAAATTTCTCTCTGCTGAGCTTCTCTGGCCAGCAGTACTAGGCATATTGTCATGCACAGACATCAGGAAGATAGTGCACTGTGGCTCCACGGGGAGAGGACCAGAGAGGCTTTATGTTTACTGCTTCCCCACGGTCTACCCTGTGAGCATCTTCCGGCTGATTTTTATGTTCCTTTCTAACGAAGCACAGCCATGAGTGTCACAGCTTCCAGCGAGGTCTGTGGGTCTTCTAGTGAATTAATAAAACAAAAGGGTAGCTTGGGGGAGCCTTACGAGCAGCAGCTGCTTTCACAAGTCGGGGTGGCCTTGTGTAGACTGCTCCTTAGCACTGGGACTGGTCTGATTCTTGCAGTGAAGGTGTGATTCCAACCGTTCCTCTGGTCCCAGCTGCACAACCAGTGTCGTTAATCCCCCCACCCCCCACCCCGGCCCCGACTTGAAAGGAGAACTAAGTCGTGCGCTGAAGTTAGGAAGCTGTTTAGAAATGAAATGTTTCGTCTAGTTAAACAAGAGACACAGCTGCTCGAAAAAAGTTTGAGACTTGGTTGAAATATGGCGGATGGGGACCGGGGTGCTTCGTGAAGCCGTGTTGACTAGTCAGTATTGTTCTGAGAGAAAAGTAAGGGATCCATTAGTGTTACCATACCTCAGTCCCTTGTCCCCACAGCTATGGGTTCCACGCTTCCCCGCCCCCACCCTACAAGGCTACCGGCTCGCACTCTCAAATAGGACTCAGATTAGATTCCTATGGATGACCCTGAAGCTATCACAAGATAGGGGGCTGGCCTGTGAGCCCTCGCTTTATTGCCATGTGTCATTTCCCTTTCCCAGGCCCCGTTCTGTGTGCCCTCTGATTATTTATTGCATAACAGGAATGTTTTTCTTCCTAGCCTCCATGTATAGAGGCCCAAGAACCCTAGACTTCACCTCAGGCTGGATGAAGTTTTCTGGCAGCTCCACTGCTGTGTTTTGATACTTAATCAAAAGCTCGCCTGCATATTTATGCAAGCACCATCTTGAAGCTAGGAGGTCACGTCCTTCAGAGTAGAAGCCATGGGAGAAAACAGCTTTTTTGACCCGTTCTGTCAGGGTTGGGGAAGGCCTGGCTGAGCTCCTCTAATTGCCACCCTCTCTTCCTTTCTCCTTCTTCCCTCTCTCCAGCTGTGAGGACAACAGCACACTTCCCTCAGAGGGCGGGAACATTTTTTTCTGTCTGCGAAGGATACATTCCATGAGGACGGATTCTAAAAGTCCCAGCAATGTCTTTTTAGAGCTCTCTTTTCCTTTTTACACCAGGAGTCCCACCTACCTTGGCCTTCATGCACCCACATGCTTGCTCCCAAATTTTCCCAGGCTGAGGTTGGCCCCTCTGGCTGGCTGTCTCCAAAGTGACAACTATTCCATCAACCCTGCATTCCAAAGCCCCTGCCACAGGGGGATGGAGAACCAGCCAAACACTCCAAGCAGCTTAAGCTGAAGAAACACTGGTGAACCCAAGAATAAAACGCAGCCCAGAGGAGAAAGCACAACTCCAGCCACAAGTGGCTTCTCACATTTGAATCAACTCAAATCTTTGCAGAGTCAACAGCACAGTTCCTAGATTGTGCCAGGCACATTTTAAGTGTTCACTTGCTGAGCGTGACCGGGAGCTGTCACACTGGGCAGTGCAGGTGCTAAGCATTCCCATCACACAGAAGATCCACAGGCAGTGATGGTCTATAGCAAGCCTTCCTCATTGTACCTGGGGTCTTCCGGGTCTAGTTCTGAACCATCCTGGGTAGCCTGGATCCCTTTGTTGACTAACAGCGTCTCTATGGCTTTGTCGTCTCTATGGCAATGAGCATTGCTTTCACCTATGTGGTCCGTATTATGATGCAGAATTTTATACTCAGGTTCTTGATGGGAATCTGCATTTCGGTTCTTAGAGTTGCTAAAGTGAGAGTGGGGGCCGTCCGCTGCCAGCGCACTGACAATCCGGTGGATTTAAAGAAAAATCCATACGAGTGTGCAATGGAAAGTCAGGGGATCTTAAGGGAACAGCTTTATTTTCAGATTTAGTAAATCACCATGCGAATCGGCACAAGGCTTAGCAGTGCCAAGTCTGTTTATCAGCAAGGGCTCTGTATGTGTCTTATGCTATCCCGGGAGGAACATCCGTGGGTGGTAACAGCAGGCTGTGACTACAGCCAGCCTCCGCCAGTGATCACTCAAATCGGCCTCCTGCGTCCTGCCTTCCGCACCCTGCTCCTTTTTATAGGCCATCTATACGGTGTGGTGACATTTTTATTTTGCTGCCCAGAAATTCCTAGATTTTCTCCGTCCTGAGTTCCTCCCCGGGGTGTGAGTGGTGATGTCCCCGCAGCTCCTGCAGCTGGAGCGGAAGTACCATGGCATGTCCCCGCATCCCTCTTTACTGCCAACTGTTGCGCCACAGCTCTTTGCTTCTCTTGAGGCTCTAGGTTTTTCTGGGTTTCTGGCAGCCCTGGACCATGCATTAAAGTGGTCAACAGTTGCCCGAACGCCTAGCAGAAAACACACAGACGTGAAATGACCGCCGCGTGAAGACAAGAGAGGTCTTCTACCGCGTGTTTACTCAACTTCCAAGGCTCTCCCCTCAGCTTCTGAGTGCCAGCTGCGGCTGGTCCTGTGAGAACCTGCTGTCCAACCAGCAGAAGGAAGGCGGTCACTGCTTTCTTCAATAATGGCCTGGCTGGACTTTTGAGGCTAGACATTGCCTTGGAGTGGGGTGGCCAAGGATGCCACAGGTAGAGCCTGTCAGAAGCATCTGGGAGAGCAGAAGGGAATGAGCAAGGTCCCCCAAACACAGCTTTGCTTAGGAGCTGCCTTTCGACAGAGAAAGCCAAGGTAGTGCCTGGGCCCTCCCAGCCTTGGGAGGAAGTGGAGGTCTCCAGAGAAACTGGAATGAGGTGCTCACATGGTGTATTTCTCTGATTGGAAGTGACTGGTGTTGCTGCATGCTAAAGACCGTCTTTCCCCTTTGGTTCCCACAGTTGATGGAATGATGCTCCCAGTTGTTTTACCTGCGTGGTTGCCCAGGTCTGCTATAGCTCTGCATTCTTTTCTTTTTAATATTGAAAAAAATCTTTTTCCAAACATAATATTTTTATTGATATTTGGGAATTTCACATCATATACCTAATCACAGTCACTTCCTAGTTCCCCCAAGAAGGAGGAGGAAGAGGAAGAATGAAGAAGAAGGAAGAGGAGGTGGGAGGAAGAGAAGATGAAGAAGAAGAAGAAGAAAGAAGAAGTAGGAATAGGAAGAGGAAGAATAATACGAATAAGAAGAAGAAGAGAAGAAGAGAATAAGAAGAAGAAGAAGAAGAAGAAGAAGAAACCACAATCCAATTTGTGTTGCCCATATACTCACAGATAATGGTCAAACTCCCAGTAGCCAGTCCTTGAAAACCGAGTCCGCCCTCATCCATCCACCCACAGAAGCCCCCAGTCGTGGAGAGCTACACTTTAGCGTCCTTATCACAGCTTTTAAAAGTTCCCTTTGTAGATTTTCTGTCTAGGCTGCTACTATTTTAGGGTGTGGGGAGCGGCCATAGAGGTTGCCACCGAATCCTTCTATGTCCCTCTTTCTCAACTGTGAGTCTGCAAAAGGAGCACAGACCATGGACTCCCACAAGGTCTCTGGTGTCAACACATGCCATGAACCTCAAGAGGCCCCTCTGCCACAACACAGGCCACATCTACCACAACACAGGCCACAGACACCATCCTAGCCCTCGGCAGCACAGGCCAAGGACACCCACATGGTCTCTGGAACAACACTGGCCATGGATACCAATATGGTCTCCGGTGGCCGCTGGCCCACAGACCTCAACATGACATCAGGTGGCAGTGCAGGCTGCTCACGTCAACATGTCCCTCAGCAGCAGCATGGACCACAGACACCATCATGAGCACAAAAGCCTCACAGGTTTTTGGACATCAGCATGACTTCTGGTAGAAGCGCAGACCACCATGGACATCTGCCTAACCTTCAGTGGTAACACGGGCCATAAACATCAACGTGATCCCCAGCTGCAGCAAGTTCATGGACCCCAGCATGACTTCAGGTGGCAGCACAGGCCATGGATATCCCCATGGCCTTCAGAGGTAATATGGGCCATTTATTTTTGTTTATATGTACACATGTAAGTGTGTAAACCCACCTATATACGTGCACACATGTACAGGTACTCATGGAGGCCCAGAAGAGGGCACTGGCTCTCCTGGGCCAGAGTTACAGGCAGCCCTGAACCACCTGATGTGGGTGCTGTGAACTGAACTCTGGTCCTCTCAAGAGCAGTAGGTCTCAGTGATTCAGAAGATCAACCTCAAAGCTCCTTTGTATCAGGTTCTCTCCCTACCCCCGTTCTCCTGTGTGCATGTCTAAATCTTGTTTTGCTCACTGATTCATACAACTTTGACCACCACCCTTCTTAGATTCTACCTTCTCTCCCATCTTTGTGTCACTGGAGACCTTTGACCAATCTGGTTTCTGAAATGGAGGCATAGCACAACTGCTACTGCTGGCAATACATGTCTAGAATGTAACCGATGTTTCTCTCTTGACCACCCATTCCCAGATAACCAATACAAAGGCATTATATTAATTATAAATGCTCAGCTAATAAATGCTCAGCTGATAGCTCAGGCTTATTACTAACTAGCTCTTACATTTCAAGTTAATCTATATTCCTATTTACATTCTGCCACATGGCAGTACCGTTATTAGCATGGCTCATTCATCTCCTGCTCCCTCTGTGTCTAGTTAGCAACTCCTCATTCAGTTCTCCTTCCCAACATTCTTAGTTTTTACATCCTGCGTACACTTCCTGCTTGGCTCCTGGCCAATTAGTATTTTATTAAGAGTGACAAATCTTTGAAGGATTATTCCACAGCTCTAGAATTGAAGTTTAAAAACAAAAGCAAACAAATCAAAGACAAGGAAGCAGAAATAATTTTAAAGTTCACTCATCATGGTGTTACTGTTAGTTACCAAACAAGGCTCATTTTGCTCACTGCTCAGCTTGTCAGTCACTGGAGCAAGTCCTGTGAGAGAGTTTATTCATGAAGTGGTCAAGGTGTGGGCACAGGAGAGCAAGTGTTCAGCGTGCCTCCCCTAGGACAGGGTTCAGAGCTGTCCGTAGACTGAAGCAGGGTGCGTGAAGCATGGGAGGCCAGGAGAGGGGAAGCAATTAGCAGTTGGCACATGTGCAGTTAGTCTTCCTAGCCCCCAGAGGTCATATGATCAGACATGGTGGTGCTTCTCACACCAAAGAAGTTGCCCTTTGGGTATTTGTACAGCTCCGAGTGAAGAGTCAGTGGCTTCAGGAAAAGCAACCTTCAAGTCTCTGAAAAGCAGCACACATGATTCTTCCTGAGACACACATGTCAGGGGAGTTACCTGCAGTGAAGCCAGTGCTAGGCTAATAAAAGATTGCTTAGCTATGCGACCTCTAAAGTTAGTGATTTAAAAAAAAATGTCAAGCATGAACAAGCACCCCAAAGCAAAGTCTAGGAGGCTCGCTCAGGGTTTCATGTAGTTTAAATTAGGCCCTGACTGGAAAAGGCAAGGATTCAAAGGCTTCTGACTTCCAGGCCGTATTCATACAAAGCCCACACAAAAGTGACACTCTGCCAGGAGTAGTATATAACACACTAGTCCATGGTTTACTTTGGGTTTCCTGACATCTGGTGGGAGACATTTTGTGATGGCTCATAACACACACACACACACACACACACACACACACACACACACAGCCACCATCCCTGGAAGTCCATCATTAGACACCTGAGCCATGTTGGATACTCCTAACAGAAATTGGCTCTTACGACTCTCCGTTCCTTATAGCTATCTGGGCCGTCTTACCTGCTAAGTCATTCTCTAATCATTGCTGCTTGCTCATTTTCCACTATGTTTTTTGAGTCTGTTCTGCCCCGCATAACTGGCTTTCCATTTAAGGTCTTTGTCTTGTCATCAGTGTGTTGTTGGAGACAGACTGGAAGAAGAGAGGGTACCCACTGTCGGCTCAGTGACTCCTGATAAACGCTGCTTCACAACAAATGTGGAGAGTCCTGGTCTCATCACAGCTCAGAAAACCAGCTAGAGAATGATTTATTTAATACCTCTCAGCAGAACTGACAGAACTCAGGGCAGAACCACTATGTATGATGTTGTGAACATTGAGTGTTACAGACAAAGTACAAGGGCTAATCTCACGGTCAAATACAGGTCAAGCTGGGCCCAGCAGTCGGTCACACTTTTACTGCAGCTTTCAGAGCTTGTTTTTCCTAGTGCCATGGATCAAAACATTTTAATGCTCCATCACTGAGCCACACACCAGCCTCCCTGGACCTTTTAGTAAGTGATTATGAAATGTCATCTCCCAAAGTGAGATTTCTACAGTGCATTTATCTCAGGGGTCTTCATACAACAATAACATATCTTTCTCTCCTCTCTCTCTCTCTCTCTCTCTCTCTCTCTCTCTCTCTCTCTCTCTTTCTTTCTTTCTTTCTCTTTTTCTTTCTTCCTTTCTTTTTTTCTTCAAGACAGGGTTTCTCTGTAGCTTTAGAGCCTGTCCTGGAACTAGCTCTTGTAGACCAGACTGGCCTTGAACTCTCAGAGACCTGCCTGCCTCTGCCTTCTGAGTGCTGGGATTAAAGGTGTGTGCTAACCACTGCCTTGCCATCACAACATCTCTTAGGGGACACTGTGAAACTCTGATGCATAGAAGAGAGGTAAAGGTTGGTACCTTGGCAAGGGCAAGAAGGGCCTTGCATCAGTCTGTACAGAGGGCATCCTAGGAGAGGCTGGCCTCTGCAAAGCCAACATGCAGTTCAGTCCATAGGCCTCAGGAACAAGGATACCTTCCTAAGCCAGGGCTGGGGACAAGACAGTGCCCTTGGAGGTGGATCAGAGTCATAGAACAATTTCAGGAAGGCTGAGGTGTTCACTTGTCTGGACAGTGGATCCTACTCGGTTCTCTCTCAATCCAGATGTGAATGTGTGTGTGTGTGTGTGTGTGTGTGTGTGTGTGTGTGTGTGTGTAATCATGCTGGAAAAGTTAAGGCACAACAGACGCCTCACTTCCCGTGTTTCTTCCATTCCCAGGAAGTCTTAAAACTCACATTAGCGGTTATGATCTTAAAGCCAATGTCAGAATTTAGTGATGTTTATACTTTTGAGTTGCAGAGTCCAGGTCAATTTTTTAATGAGTTTTTCCCATACAATACATTTTGATCATGTTTTTACCCTCTGCTAACTCTTCCAAGATTTTCCCCACCTCCTTACCCACTAAACTTTATGTTCTTCCTTCCTTCCTTCCTTCCTTCCTTCCTTCCTTCCTTCCTTCCTTCCTTCCTTCCTTTCTTCCTTCCTTCCTTCCTTCCGTCCTTTCAAAAACAGGAAACAAAACCAAAAAAGCAAGAAACAAACAAACAATATTCCCCAACAAAACAGCATAGGAAAAAGACCAATAAGACACACACACACACACACACACACACACACACACACATACACACGCACGCACGCACACACGCACACGCACACACAAACGCCGAAACAAAGTAAAATGAAACAAGTCCACAGAAATATCATTGAGTTTGCCTTGTGTCGGCCAACTACTCTTAAGTGTGAATGTGGTTGGTAAATATACCCACCCAGTGACACTACAGTGAAGGAAACTGATTTTTTCCTTTGCTAGCAGGTATCAATTGCAGATAGCTGCTTGTTATCTTTGGGGACTTTGTGTCTCCTTCCCACACTCCGTGCTAGGACTCCATCTGGCCTGAACCTTTGGAGGGCCTGTGCATGCTGCCATAGTCTCTGTGAGTTCATTTGTTCATGGGTCCCATTGTGTCTAGATGCTGTTTTCTTGGGCTCATTAATCACCTCTGGCTCTTACAATTTTTGTGCCCCCCTTTCCACAGAGATCCCTATGCCTTTGGGGGGATGGTTCTGTTGAAAACCTCCTGTATAGGAAGCAGAGCTGTGAAGTCTCCCACCGTCTTCACGTTATCCAGTGGTGGGCCTCCGTTTCACTGCAAGAAGAAGCCTCCCTGGTGTGGGTTGAGGGAGGCCCCAACCTAGGGTGTAGCGCAATGTTGTTAGGAACCATTGTATTGCAGTTGATAGCTACAACTAAAGTCATGTGGATTCTAGAATTAAAGTAACTTTTAACTTCTTTTCTAGATCTTTTTTTCTTCCCACTAAAGGCAGTCAAGAGGGAAGTTTACCCCCTGCCATTTTTTTTTTTGGCCACCATTTACCTTGTTTCCATAGCTACCCCTAGCAACGACTAACCATAGTCCATAAAGGGAAAATTTCAGCCTGGATTTCCATTTTTCTTTTCTGCCCTACAGCTCCCCAAACCTGTAAGTGGCCAGCAGCAGGCTCTGGGTGAGTAAAGTCTATGTGGTCATTGAGTCCCTCAATCCACTCTCTGTCTTTTCTTTTCACCAACCATACAGGGAGCGTTGGCAGTCACCCTCTAAGCAGCAGACTAGAATCAGAACTTGGCTGCACTCACTGCAGCGAACAGTCATTTTGTCCATGGGTGTATAAAAGTCTGTGAGCAAAGGCCTTCCGGTAACAGATGTAGGATATTTGTGCATCTAGGAGATGAGCACCCAGAGGGAACAAGTAGATTGGTGGCCGGAATGGACATTGGGGATGTCTAGTGGTAAGGACCCTAGAAAAGGAAGTGACTCGCAGAGATGTCACTAGTTAAGTCTAGAGGGCTGGGTAGAAGTAGATGGGGGAGGCATTGGAGATAATATTAAAATTACAAGAAAAGGCTCTGCTGATGAAAAGCTTAGGAAAAGTTAACAGCTGAGTTAGGCTCACCTCAAAACACAGCCTCTTCTAAAGCTGAAGGACTGAGTCTGCTTCTAGCCAGGCAGGGTTGTAGTCTTGGCCGTATTAGGTCAGTCTGGTTTCTACCTTTGCTAGAAAGCTTGGAGAAGCACAAAAATCTTCAGAGCTCTCTCTGGGAGACTGCGATGGTTTTGTGTTATCCAAGTAAAACCTACCTTTCTAAGACATTAGATTAAGAAGCAAGAGGTATTCAGATTTATGCATTATAGTTCGTAGAACGGCCATTATCCATGAAGAGTATGACCGCAACCTGCTGTTAGAGGCTGAGAGGTGCAGTTTGGAGTCAAGCCAAGAGAATGGAAGATGCTTTAATGGAAGAAATTTAAGACCCATTTCATCAAAGTCATCATCCTTTTCATGCTGTAGCTATTAGCTATAGGGTATGTTAATGCCACAAATTACTGCCATATGTACTGTCAAGTCCCCATTGTAGAAATGAAAATGGAGGTTTGAAGAGGAAATGTGACCTGTCTAAGGTAAAAAGCAAACAAACAACCAAAACTAGTAAATAGGTTTAATAGGTTTAATAGCCCAAAGTCTCTTTCTCCAGCCCCAGATTTCCGTAAGTGCTCGGACACTTTGACTATGTTAACCTCCCCAGGACTGAGTGACAGAGAACATCTGGCTAGCATTTCCCACGTTTAATATTTATTTTAAAAATTTATGTTCTTTGAGATTTTCTTCTATTAATTAAATCTATTCATTTATTTTATATTCAAACTGCAGTTTTCCCCAATTTCTCTCCTCCCCTTCCCTCCCCTTCCCCACCACCTCTCTGCCCCCACAATCCACTCCTATTCTGCTTCTACTCAGAAAGGGGCAGGCCTCCCATGGTTGTCCACAAAGCATGGCATATCAAGTTGAGGCAGGATCAAACTCTTCCCCTTGTATCAAGGCTGGGCAAGACAACCCAAGGTGAGGAATAGGCTCTCAAAAGCCAGCCAAGGTGTTAGGAACAGACCCTGCTTCTAACTCCAGGAGTCCCATAAGTAGACCAAGCTACATAACTGTCACACATATGCGGAGGGCCTAGGTCAGTCCCATGCAGGCTCCCTAGCTGGCAGTCCAGGGTCTGTGAGCTCCTTAACAGCTCAAATTAGTTGTTTGTGGGTTCCCTTATGATGACCCTGATCCCCCTGACTTGTACAATACTTCCTCTGACTCCTCAGCAGGGTTCCCCAAGCTTGGCTCAGTGCTTGGCTGTGGATCTCTGCATCTGTTACTGGAAGAAGGCTCTCTGATGACAGTTGGGGTAGTCACCAATCTGATGACTGGAGATGGCCAATCCGGGCTACCTATTCACCACTGCTAGGAGTCTTAGCTGGATCATCCCTGTAGCTTCATGGGAGTCTCCTTTGCATCAAGCTTCTACCCGACCCTCAAATGGCTCCCGAGGCATCTTTCATTACTTTCCCCTCTATTCATCCCCCAACCTGATCTCTCATGTATCCATCCTTACCTGGTCCCAGTCTAGCCGGGAGAGCCCTTCCATTTCCCTTACACATATGTGTGCATACATCACCTACTCTGCTCTCCATAATGTTCTTAATTCTGCACATTTACAGAATGGCAGTGAGGTTTTTTTATCTAATAGAAAATAACAGGATGGCATGAATCTGTAACTTAGGGCAGTGATGACCACACGCAACTGTAACCCTACACATTGTTTTTATAATTATTTCTCCATTCTTGTTTCCAGTAATAATCATACTAATTAATAATAATTAGTGTTTTCTTCATGTATCCTTTAATTTAAAAATACTTAAAAGCATCTATCTTCAGTTTAAAAGTGTGATTCATATTTGGTAAAAGTATGTCTCAGGTGTGAACTGCAGTTTGCACATCCAAACAAAACCATTACACTTTTAAATATGCATGCTACTTATCTGCTTTACAGTTCAAACACAAGTTGTCATCGGGGTGCATACATGTAATCGAAGCACTGAGGAGGCAGAGGCCAGAGGACAGGGAGTTCAAGGCCAGCCTGAGCTACACAGTGAAATCCTGTTTCAAAATTTAAGGGCAAGGGATGTAGTTCAAGTATAAGGCTTGCTTAGAACATGGACAAAGCCTTGTTAAATTAATAAATAATAATAATGATACTTGTAGATGTTAATAACACAAATTCAGCTCCTAGTAGTTACATAAATGGCAGCTGAAACAACTCTAGTCTGGTTTCTTCCTACAGACTTCCTGTTCTCATTCTTTGGGTTTGCTGGGTAGAGGCAGGCATTGCAGCAGCACAGGATGCTGGGTAAAGACAGGTATTGCAGCAGCACAGGATGCTGGGTAAAGGCAGGCATTGCAGCAGCACAGGATGCTGGGGAGAGGCAGGCATTGCAGCAGCACAGGATGCTGGGTAAAGGCAGACTTGTGCAGCAGCACAGGATGCTGGGTAGAGGCAGACTGGTGTAGAAGTACAAGATTGGAATGAGGAACACCTGTTAGTGCACAGGATCAGGAACTGTTAGGAAACAAAGGAGGCTGAGCATGTGTGTGTCAGGGCTGACATAACAGGGAGTGCTTCATATTAACTGTGTTCATGAAGGAAAAAAATTGTATTGACAGACAGGTTCCATGCATACTACTAAGCTTCAAAAGCAGTTATCACACAGTTTAGAAAGCTGTCTAGTGAGGAGCTTAAGAGACAGAATATTTTTTTTATCACAGCCAATGCTGGCACCTGTGATGATAAATAGCTAACTTTTCAGTATTGACATTTTCAAACAGTAATTGTTTTAGCCACTCATATTTGTGTGGTCAAGTGCAATGATTTGGTACTTGCATGTAATTTGTAACAGCCCAATTAGGGTAGCTTGCATTTCCACTACCTTAAAGGTGGAAAAATCTTTTGATTAATGTATAACAATAGGTGGAATATGGCAGACTATTTCAGTGCATGTGTGCTGTACATATGCACATATTTCCATCTCTGTGCTCTTATTGTGTTTGGGGGTTTCCAGCTCCTCCTAGTTTTAATGAGATATATGAGAGCTTATTGTGAATCATTACTGCAAACACTGGAACTTAGTGTTTCCATTAAACTGTGGTTTTGTTTCTTTTGTACTTTGCTTCTGTGTTTTGGATTTATGGGTGAATTATTGTCCTTGGTGTTTGGTGAGTTTTTGGTGTGAGTGCATGTGGTATGTGTGTGTGCGTGTGTGTGTGTGTGTGCATGTATGTGACAGAGTATTAAACAGGATAGCTTCAGATTTCCCATATACCTGCCTCCCGCTTCTCAAGTATTAGAATTGCAGACTTCTGCCATATAAACCCAGCTTAACTATGATTAGGTGCTGAACATCCCTTCTTTTTATCCTTGCTAATCTATAGTTTTCTCTGTGAAGACCACTCCTGTTGTTAACTTTTGGTACCCAACTGCTTTGGGGAGCCCCCCCCCCCGACTGTTTGGGGGCTGTCCATTGTCACCAGTTAGGAAAATTCCTATACTGTTAGGGAGTGTCCTAGTTTAATAGCTAGCTCTTCGGGGACAGTTCTCAGCTTGGGGAAAAGTGGTTTATGTCTGTGCAGAAGTATGAGGTAGGGAAGCAAAATTGCTCCTGCAAACTCAAGTTTGATTTGATTTGCAAAACAGGAGAGGACACCACCAGCAGGTACCTGAGTTTTGTGACAGGCAGATGTACGTTCTTGGATGTAGCTCTAGGAGCCCCTGGGGACCATGGGCCAGCAATGAAAGAAGAAGGCTCATCATCCAGTTCCCTTTACCAACCTGTCAGAGCTGAGTGGGATGGATGCGGTGGGCACACAAGGAACATTGTGCAGGCATCAGCTGTCACATTGTCCTCCGAGCCTGCCAGAGATGACAACAAGGAACAATTCCATAATTCTGAACAAATTATGGAAAGGGACAGCTTGTGAGAACTTACATGAAATTTGGAAAGCCTGGGGTTGTATTGTTCTTAATCATGTACTTCTCTTTTTAGTCAACGTCCAAGGGACCGGTGCCAAGGAAAGATCTTGACAGATGGACTTTATTGAATGGGAAAGATAATAAGTGATTATAGCTTATGGCTGTATTCAACCAGGCCACAATGATTTAGAGAGTTTTCTTCTATAATGTCGCTTTTTTGATTAGACAGATAATAAGATCATTATAGAAATCATAGAAAATATAAAGAAATAATAATCACATGCAATTTAGGTCTCAGAATGAGCACCGATTAATACTGTAGTGTAATATCCATTTTAAAATTTGGTCCTTTTCACTAAGTGCAGGCTTAAACATGCTTCTCTGTGCTGAATTAGTCTATGAAAATTCTTTTAATATGTGCATGTTACTTCATTGTGTAATTTGGTATTTACTGTAATCTTTATTTATTTATGCTGTGCCATCCATATCATCGGGCTTTCATATTTTCAATTCTATGGATAACGCCGCGACAAGCACCATTGCAGGAAAGTCCATGTATGTTTCTGAAGGCTTCCTCAGCCCAGAGTTCAGATCACAGGGTTGATGGGGTCTGTCATAAACCTTTAGGACTTTTATTACATTTCCTGGCTGCTTCCATGACAGAGATTTCAATGGACTTATCTCCCATCATAGCACAAGACATGACTCTCCTTCTCCCTCCATCACTGTTTTCTATTCCCTCCTGCCTCGCGTTTTTCTTTTTTTCCAAGAAAGGGTTTCTCTGTGTAGCCTTGGCAGACCTAGAACTCACTGTGTAAACAAGGCTGATCTTGAACTCACAGAGATCTGCCTACCTCTGCCTCCTGAATGCTGGGCTTAAAGGTGTGCGCCACCACCGCCTGGCTAAATTCTCCCATTTCTAATGGAACAAGACAACATTGTTTTTGCTGATAATTGCTTAGAATGATTGTGGAATACAAAAAGATTCATCTGATCCATATCCTTTTATTCTCCTTGGAATTTCCTGAACAAAACAATGTGGGTCTCCAGACAGAATTGGGGGGACTAAAGTAAAAGAGGAGTGAAGAGAAGGAAAGAAAGAAGGGAGGTGAGAGAGGGAAAGAGAGGAAAGGAAGGAACTTTAGACCAGCTTTCTTTGAGCAGGGGAAATAGGGTGGTGGCTGAGTTCAACGATGCAGCCAATTACTGAGTTGCTCATTGCTAAGTGGAGTGTCCTGTGTGCAGAACCACATCTATTTGGCAGAAGAGTGAGCCATCCTGATATACAGGGAGTGCCCTTCTTGGCATTCCCCCTGACTGTTCTGTGAGGCTCTTTGTCTGTTTCTGTTGTATAAGCTTTTCTCAGGGTACTGATGATGACTGGCTAACGAATTCCCCCAAGTCCAGGTTAGTCAAACAATGAGTTTATTGTGCTTACTTAGAGGAGTGTGTGAGTGGCCCCCAAACAGCTGCATTACCAAAGACATGAGGACGTCTCTGTGGCCGTATGTGCAGGATTCTCCCTTCAGCTAACCTCCTAACAACTAGCACCTCCTGAAACCACCATATGCAGTCAGAGCAGACTGACATGCAGTTGGGAGGGAGATACAGGAGGGACTGGCTCAGATCTCAGGTGAGGGTCCTGAAGCTCTCTCGCATCTACTCACAGATGCTCTGACTAGGGTGGTAGTGATTGCTAGGCTCAGAGAGCAGTTCCCCACGATGCTGACCTTGGTGTTTTATAATAACACAGTTCACAAGCACAGTGATATCCTCCTTCTGGGCATTACTGTTATGAAATGCAATCCTGACGGATCCTAAGAGCTCCTGCATTTGAAGCCAACCTGAAATGCAAGTGGCCTGGGAGTTCCCTTAAGTGTGGCATCTGGAATTAAGGAAGTCATGTGAAGGATGGAGCCTTTACCTCGTGCCTCTGAAACGCACTGACATGTTGAAGCAGGCCTTTTGAGAGGGGCACAGAGGGACTTGTAATACATGGCTCTGCCTTTGGGGGGTCACACAGAGATTTGGTAGGGATCCTTGATGTTAACCAGCGGCAGCAGGTGCCTAAAGAAACTCTCTGAGGACCTATGCAGGACACCTTAGTTGTAGTAGGTGTGAGGATCCAGAGTGAGTTCTGGAAGGATTGGATGCTGTGGTCAGAAAGCCCAGAGGTCCGGCAACTGGGAGCGATAGCAGTTGCTAATCCACTATTGAAGGTTTGCACGTGGTATACCTGCAATGATTAATGTGTGCACCGGGAAGTACTCCATCTAGGGCTGACTGAACTCCGTACTGACAGGATATAAAAGAAGTTCATGGGGAGGTCCGTATCCGGCCTCTACCATCCAAAGGCATTGACATGAGTGAGCCGCAGCTGTTCTCAGCTCTCTCTGGACTCTGGCTCCGCTTGAGTACTGCTGAGAAATACGGTTTGCAGCCTCACTGAATCAGAACCTGCGCTTCAAATGTCTCCAGTGATTCTTGGGTACATCAAGCTTTGAAAAATATTGAACTAGAAAACCCCTGCCCCGTGATGGGATTTGAAATAGCAACAGAAACAGCCATCTATATGTGGGAAAAAGATAAAGCACATTTCCCACCGTAGGGAATTTTTAAAAGACAGTTTATTTTCTCCTGATAATTATAAGCAGGATGCATTCATTTGAACCAGAATGAGACAGATGGGACCTTTGGGAGCTATTGCACATATAGTGGGGTTGCTGTTGGGATGAGGCAAGCAGTAGCTCCCATTCACCCACTCGGGAGCAGGCTTCATGTCTTGCTCAGAGCCACCATCTTCGTTTCTGACATCCCAACTCTAAGGAAATGCTTGCTGTTAGAAACTACCAGGCACCTGAACGTCTTCTATGGTGTGCTGAGAGGGTAGAGAGGGGAGACAGAATGTCTGGCGAGCTCAGAGGAGCTGAGAAACTCTGCAATAGAGGGCATCAGGAGGTTGACTATACCTATGGTTCTCGGGTGACCCAGAACCTGAGATGAGACAGGCCAAGGGCCTAGGGAAAAACTTACTATTATCCTGTTAAAGGAACTTGGCAATCAAATGACTCTTGATGACGTATTGCTATACCCATAGATCCTTGCCCCACTCAGTCCACATCAGAGAAGCTTCTTCTTGCCATGGATAAGAATTAACACAGAAACCCACAGCTGGACAACGTACAGAGAAGGAGATATTTTGGGATATTTGGGATATAACTGGGATGTTTCCATCAAACCCCTCACCCTCAAGGCTTAGGGATCTATGCGGAAGGAGAGGCAGAAAGATTGTAAGAGCCAGAAGTGATGAATGAGTCCAAGGAAACAATGTATCCAGGAACAATAGGAATGATGCACATAGGAACTCCTAGAGGGTATGACCCTCCACACAAGTCCTGCATGGGTTTAAGTATTAAGAAAGAAGTAGACACAAAGTCCCACCCCTAACCAAGAAACTATCTGCAGCTGATAGCGAAGAGAGAAGCCGGTGCTTCCCCCAATGGAGTCTCACTGGGTTTGTCAACCACTCTCTAGGGGTATTTGGCCAACACAAAAGGAACTCAGTGGTCTTGTTGTCTACTTTGGTTTTACTTCGTTTTGTTTTGTCATTTTTTTTATCTTGTTGGTCTTTTGTTTATTCATTTTTGATTTTCATTTTTGTGTTTACATGAGGGTTTGTGGGTGTTTATTTTTGTTTTTGTTTCATGTTTTGTTTTTGTTTTGGAAAGAGACAGAAAGAGAAAAAGAAGCTCAGGTTGGGTGTCTATGAAGGTAGGAAGGATCTGGGAGTTGTTGGGGGAGAGGAAAATGTGATCAAAATATAGTGCATAAAAATTATTTTTCAAACAATATAAGTAGAGTCTCTCCACCTCAGAGTTAGGATCTGACTTGGTATCCTTGAATAGGGCAGTCCCTAAAGGCTGCCAGGCTTTCATCAGCACTCTGGGTGGTTTCTCGGACCTTAGCATAGTTGACTGCCTGGAGGGATGCTGTTTTCATATACTCCATCAGTCAGGCTAGAAAATGGTATGCATGTGCCAGATCAGGAGAGTTGAGCTAATAATTTCACTTAGGGCTGGCAGAGGGGACCACTGCATTTCTACATGGTGGGGGTCCTGAGAATGAAGAGTTTGCACAAGCAAAACCCATGTAACACACACACACACACGCTCACACACACAATGCTCTCACACACACGTTCACACAACACACACACGCACACACATGCTCACACACACATGCTCACACACACACACACACGTTCACACACACATACACACCACATACACATACAATAAGAGAAAACTTATTACTCGTCTTCCTGGGTTTGACTGATTTAGTATAACATAATGATCTCCATTTCTATCCATTTTCCTGAAGCGTCATGATTTTGTTTCTCTCCGCAGCTGCACTGTGTATGTGTGACGCATTTTCTTTATTCATTTATCTGTTAGCTGGCTCCATTTCTCAGGTCTTATGAACAGTACAAGTGTTAAACATGGACATGAAGACAGCTCAGTGGCATGCTGACCTGGAGTCGGTTGAGTATATACCCGTGCCTGGTACAGCTGAGTCGTATGCTAGTTTGGGCTTTGGTGTTTAAAGACAGCTACAGTTGACTTTCAGAGGCTAACCAGTTTACATTCCTACCAACGTCGTACGAGATTCATTTTTCCTTTGCACTTTAGGACTGCTTTATTCTATTTCTGTGAAGAACATATTTGCAGTTTGATGGAGACTGGACTGAATTTATGTTTGGCTTTGGGTAATATAAGCCATTGTGTTATAATTTTGACTCTGCCAACCCAGGAGTATAAAAAGTTTCTGAGCTTCTTAAATGTCTTTCTTTAGTGTCACAAGCTTTTCCTTGTCAAGTCTTTCACGTCTATGGCTGGCTTTATTCCTAGATATTTTATTTTATTGTTGTTTGGAGTGATTATGAATGGGATATTCCACCCCTAGCCCAATTCCTTTCTCAGCAGTTTGATGTTGGCACACATAAAGGTTACTCAGTTCTGCGAAGTGATACAAATACCCTGCAGCCTTGCTGGACATGCAGTCGGTGGGAACTGAAGTGTTTGTGGCATCTGGAAATCAGGGTACTTTGACTTTTGGAAGCTAATCCATGCTGGCTGGGTACCTCCTTTACAAACAGCTTCCCCCGTTTCACAGGTACCTCTCTGTGCATTATTTGCTTGACTACATAAAGCTTTTTAGTCTGATAGAGTCCCTCTTTTGTTGCTTCTTTTGCTGTCTGTCCTTTGGAATCATACCGAAAATGTACTGTCAAAATCTTTGTTTCTTTTGGTTTTGGGAGACAGGCTCTCAGTATGTTGTTCACACGGACTCCAAACTTGTACTCTTTCTGTCTCAGTCTCTCAGGTGCTGGGATTTCAGCCGTGCGTGACTTACTCTTCCTCCAATTTCCAGGAGCGTTGGCTCTATATTTTCTAGTAAGAATTTTACAGATGCTTATGTTTAAGCCTTTAGTCCACTTTGTAGGTAGTATAAAATGTTGATCTAATTTTATTCATTTATTCTTGCAAATTGGATATTCTGTGTGCCTAGCAACATTTAGTAAATAAAATATCTTTTCTGGAATTTCATACTGACCCATTAGTCTGTGTCTCTTTTTATACCCAAACTATACTGTTTTGGTTGCTATAGTTTTGTGACATAGTTCAATCAAGAACTATAGTTTCTCTTGCTTTGTTCTTCTTTCTTAAAATCGTGTGTGTTGTTTAGGATCCTCTGTGGCTCTGCATAAAGTCATGGACCCCCATATCTGTGGCAAGTGCTCTTGGAATTTTTATAAGAATTATACTAAATCTGTACGGTAAATACCATCTTCCTGTGGGTCGGATCAAAATATTTGGGGTAAAGTATCAGCTAAATATGTATTTTTTCCTTGTCATTATGCCCTAATCAATATAGAACAGAGAACATATATTAACACTGTATTACATGCTATAAACAAGCTAATGATTTCAAGCATATAAGGATGCTTGTTACATTTACATACTATAGGTGATGTGTGCACCTATAGACTGTGGCATCCTGGAACCAGACCCCATTAGATGACTGAAGGATAGCTTGACATCTCTGGGTAGTATGTTAATTTTAACACAGTCTTTTCCATTTGGCCTGATTCTGTCAACTTCAAGAAAAGCAGGCACTGGGGGGAGGTATGTGAGAGGGACAATGTGGCCTCAGAGAAGCCGTCCCGAGGTTTGAGTCTTCCTGGCCATGGCACCGAGGCATCAGGATGAAGAGGCATTAGTTGAATGCTGCTGAGCTGGCACGCTCAAAGATGACATGTTATTCCCCTTAACAAGATCCTCAGGGGACTCTGGTACATTGTCAAGGCTCGGTCCAGTCTCAGAGAACCCCACTCTCTCCTCTGAACACAGTTGTCATTCTGTCCTACAATCTCAAAATTGTCACCAGCAGAAACTGAGCTTGAATTAACATTGACTTTGGAACTTGTGCTCGGTGCCAAGTGTTGTTGACAGCGGCAGTGACAGTCACTGCTCCAGCAACCGCTTCTATATTTGGGTTGGCGCTGAAGTTCTTTCTGCTTGGAGCCTCTACCTGGGGGTTCTTTCCTCTTCTCCCGAACTCTTGCCAGCCGTCACTTTGGCCTCATCTAGCGATGC
The DNA here is from genome assembly GCF_903992535.2 of Arvicola amphibius. NCBI lineage: Eukaryota > Metazoa > Chordata > Mammalia > Rodentia > Cricetidae > Arvicola > Arvicola amphibius. Next base: position 44,005,932 of record NC_052051.1, read on the forward strand.
TGTCTTTTCCTTCTTTGGGTCTCTGACTCTGGCCCAGAGTCAGCTTTGCCTCCACTCTGCCCCCCTGGCATGACTCTGGCTTCAGTTCCCTGGTCTGGCAGTCAGTCCCACATTCTCAGAACATTCATCCATGACCCTCAGAACTTCTCCATGACTCCAGTCATCTCCCTGAATCAAGGCTATGACATCCCTACCCACTCCACTTTAATTAGTCAAACACATCTGCCCGCCTTAAAGGAAAGTGGGTGATTTTGGCTGCTTTCCCTGTACACAGAAGAACAAAGAAAAGGCAGGAAAAAAAATCTCACACAGACCCATGAATATAAAATAGAAAAAAAATGTGGCCTTCATGTTCATCAGAGGATAAAAACCAAGATGAGGGACAGAATGAAATCAAATGCTACCTTTAGTGTCCCTTTCCTAGGCTGTGGGAACTAGGTTTGAGGTGACCTTTTAGGGGAAAAAAAGTAGTAGAATTTTTGGTGGCATTTCCAGATTTCTTAAACAAAACAACCTAACAACAAACAAAATGTGACCCCAGTCAACCACACATTCTCTCTCCACCCCACCCTCCTATCCCCTCCCTCTCTGAACCCCGCCAACCCTCTCCCCCTTTTCCTCTTCTCCTCTTTCTATTTCTACAGACACCCATTACCAGCTCCCTCCAGGGTGGGGTAAGAACTTGACTTCCACTTGCCTCTTCTGAGGCAAAGAATGACGAAACTGAATTAGTAAAGTCAGTCCATTGTTTCAGAACAGGCAGATGAGAGCCAACTCAACAGGGCTTATTGGTAGAGGAAACGCTTAAAGAAGAAACCATGGTCACTGAGAAAGGAAAAGATAGTACCAGTTCTGGGCAGTGTTTGTAGGGATCTGAAGGGGCTCGATGAGTGCTTTAGATAAGCAGTGACCTTGGGCAAAGACTCAAAGGAACCACGTAAAGCTGTCCCAAGAGCTCCGTGTGTGGTCAGTTTTTACCACTTCCTTTGTTCAGTGTGGCTTAACCTGTGCCTGTATCAGCTTCTGTGTGCAGGTGCAAAGACCTGGAAGCCAGCTTGCTCTCATCCTCACCTTCTGCTATTGGACAGCAACTTTCCTAATGCATTAAGCATAAACTTAGCTTTCTCTTCAGAACAATTAGAACGACAGTGATATTGTGGGTGAAGTGAGCTGCCAAGGGCTCCAAGAGGAGAAGAGTCTACCTGCTTCCAACGCATGTGCTTCCTACAAATCCTTGCACTTGCTGGCCTTGCTAGGGCTCTTGTGGCCTTCCTGGTCACCGTTGATGCCTGAATGATGGTGCTGACTGACTGACCTGAGAGAATACGTTCTTCTCTGAAATGTGTGTCCAAGGCTGTCCATGGTTAATGGTCACAAGCTCATTCCCAACATTCCGTAGTTAGTGAGGAAGCAAGCTTTGAAATACAGTAGGATAACGGAAAGGGACCAAAGCAGGCACCGAATCTTAAGAGTGTTCAGAATGTCATTCCTGCTGGCCAGATTGACCTACTAACAGACTGAGATGGAGTGAAACACCTCAGGTAAGGCTGTACTCACAAGCTGAACCAGCACTGGAAGAAGAACATGATGGCATCAGGATGCGTGAGAAGATCAACATGCCCATATGTTATCGCGGACCCTTTTCTAGAGGGTGCCATGTGACCGAGACTTGGCAGAATAAGCGGAGCTATGCAGACAGGCAGGAGGAGGCAGGACATGTACTCCATAAAACACCATACAGCAGAGAGGGTTGACAGCTCAAGGAATTACACCCAGAGTATCAACAGCAGTGGGACAGGGTTAAGCTCAGGTAGGGTTTTGTCATAGTACCACCCCCTGTCCCCACTCCCTAAAAATCTCCAGGACCACAAGAAGGACAACCTTTAAGCTTCTTGTGGAGGAAAGGCTATTGACAAGTGACCAGAAAATACAGTTGATCCTATTCGGAATCTTCACAAGTGTGGCCAGATTGGAGCACTGATGTGGTATTAGGGTGGTGGTGAGCACAGCTGCCTTCTGACCTGGAGCCTTGGATGCTGCATATGCACAGAGATGTAGCCCAGTGCAGAACCTTGATCAGCTAGTGTTGTATGACACTGGTTTGAATGGCAGAGATTGCACACCTGGGAATTATGCAAACAACAGCTCACACTGACTTCCCCAAAATGTACACAAGCCAATCTGGGCTGTACTCCTTGTTGTTGGTCGTGGCTACTAGACTAGCAACCGTCTACCTGTCTTTCTTCTTAGGTATTCCTAGTACACTCTTTGTTTGTTTTAAATTCTGGTCTAATGAGTGAGTTCTTTACCATCCAAGGACTGAAACATGCGATTGCAGGCCTCCAGTGCATATAGAATTGGAACTGTGGAAAGTCGAGTTAGGGAAGGGGAGTTAAGGGAACGAGAAGTGAGAAACAGAGGAGAAAGGTACAGGCTGATGAGAGAAAGGAGGCTTCTCTTGTAATGTGATTGGTGTCATGTTCACAGGCCTTACACCGGGCTGATTAACGCTGGGAATGGGAGGTTTGAGTTGAGACAGGGGCTTTCTGCACAAATTGCTTGTTGGGGGCAACTATTTCCCTAGAGCTGGCTCTAGCTTGAGGCTGAAATTCTGGCTCGGGAGAATACCAACCTTGGTTTTATAGCCTCATCAAGAACTTACTTCTTTAGAGTCTGAGCTTAGAGGCTGGTTAATTGTCACTTGGCAGAGTTTATATCATAGCTCAATATTCTATCTTGGACTAATTATACTCATTATTTTAGAATTAATAGAATAATAGTGCTTCATTAAAATCCTTGGAGAAATTATCCAAAACTTGGAAGTACGGTGAAAGAATGACTGTCACCCTTTCAGGGCCCCGACAAAGCTTCATCTGAGTGGCTGTGCCAAGGATTTATGTGTGGAAATGCAACATTATTCAGCTTGGTGCTTACGATGGTACATGACCCAGCCTCTACGGACAGAACATGTTGTTCTGTCTACATGAGTGCACAGTTACGCGTCTGCTTTGCATGCTTCTCAGTGTTTCACTGCCCCTGAATGTCATAGACAGGGTGAGTTTTCCCCTTCTGGTAGATGGCTCCAAGGAATCTGCCTTTTTTGTAGCAGGCTCTGTTTCTAATTGATGACTTGATGTCAACTTTAACTATTATTTGGACAAGTGACTCAGCTAAAAGAACCTATTTTTTTTTTGTCCAGCAGTAATTATGGGAATGAAATCAGCCCAGAGACATACTATTCACTTGACTCCCTTTATAGGTCTGTCACAGGGACATAGAGGACGGGGGGAAAATGTCTTTTTATGTGCCAAAAAGGAGCTGAAATGCAAAACATCTCTCCACCTTCCCATCTGCCTGCAAACTAGATGTGTCCCGGATTGTGCGTTTGAAGCATTCCTTTGAAGAGAGCAATGATTTCTCTCAGGCACAAACAGGAGTCAGAAGTGAAATTTAATTTGAGCCCACTTATGCCCAGCACCCTGACTGATTTGGAGAATGATGTGTGAACTGGCCATTGACTTAGGGATTCTGGGTGCAGCCTGCACCCTGGACTATGATACCAAAATTTCTGACAGCAAATGAATGCAGTGACTTTTGTGCAAAATCCAGCCAGCCACCTGGACTGTCTGGTATTTCATGGGGGTAGGGAGACCATTGCTAATTTCAGAGATTTTTTTTTTTTGCTGTACCATGTCTATGTTGATGAAAATGACAATTTTGGTTTCCCTATCATTAAACTAACTAGATATTTGAGTGTGGTATGGCCTAAATCACAGCACGGCCACAACTTGCCTGCGTGTAGATTCTTCATTATGAATGGGGAGTGGGAATAATACTGTAAACTGTGTCCCTCTCAGAATTCTTATGTTGAAACCCAATTCTCAGGGTGATGACATTAGAAGGTGGAACTAGAGCACTGGGTGGGTGATTGGATCGTGGGGTGATGCCCTTCTGAATGGGATTAGTGATTACTAGAGAGTATTTCCTACCTTTGCCATGCGAGGACACAGTAAGTTGTCCTCTGCGAACCTGACCACACACTATGTATGCCAGCACCACAGTTTCTGATTTCCCAGCTTGTGGAACTGTTTTATATTGTCACCTGGTCTACGGTATTTTGTTGTCATTATCCTGGTGGCCCAAGGTAGGTACCCACCTTTCTTCCCTCCAATAAGATACATGAAGAAGAACGAAAGTTAACACTACATAATCAAACTGAAAAACTACGACAAAAGTTCCCACTTACAGAGAAAAAAAAGAGGGAGCATCCAGAAGCCACTGACCCACAGCAGTGACAAGCCCTGCAAGGCTGTCCTCAGGCTCTGCCCTGAAGCTGCTGGGAGCCACTTTCTTGGCCATCTGAAGCAGATGCTCAAAACACACCATTCTTTGAGGTAGTAGAACTTTTACAGGACTTACAGAAGCAATGCCCTCTATATGTTTTCACAGATATACCCTTTGCTTTCCAACTTCTCTATTGTAGAATATTAGTTTAAGATGTGTTACATCCATTTATACTGTGGAATATTTGTTTAATGAGGCAAAGATGTGGTGCATTTGTTTAACTCTGTAAAACTGTGTTACTTTGCTTGTCTAAATCACCTGATTGGTCTAATGAAGAACTGAAAGACCAGTAACTAGGCAGGAGAGAGAGAAATAAGCAGGGCTTCCAGGAAGAGATAATAAACAGGAGGAGAAATCTAGGGAGAAGATTGAGGAGTGAGAAAAGGTGAAGGAGAGGGGGATGCCAGGGGCCAGGCAGCCAACCATGGAGTGAGAAGGAAAGAAAGATATATAGAATACAGAAAGATAAAAATCCCAAGGGCAAAGCATAGTTAAAGAGAAACAGGATAATTGAAGTTAGAAAAGCTGGCTAGAAACAAGTCAAGCTAAGGTTGGGCATTCATAAATAAGAACAAGTCTCCATGTATTTACTTGTGAGCTGGGTGTTTGGTCCCTAAAGAGTAAAAAGACAAACCAACCAACCAAACAAACAAAAACAACTACACCCCACTCATTGGGGCTGGGCATGCCATGATCAGTTTTGTCTGTATTTTGACCAGTTGCAGTTTTCTGTGGGTGGTTGTCCTCTGCTGCAAAGAGAGACTTCTTTGCTGAGGGGTGAGAACTACACTTACCTGTGGGTATAAGAGCAGGTTTTTAGAATGCAGTTAGGAATTATGCTGGTCTAGTAAACCACTGGTAGTAAGCTTTCCTCTGAGATCCATGACCTCGCTAGCTCCAGGTAGTTGGATAGATTTCTAGTAGCAGGCATTTCTCACCTGTTGACCAGGCCAAGTCGAGAGTTGTGGGTTACCACTAAGGTAAGTGTGCCAGTACTACACCTTAGGAGTGTAATAGTGCAGGCTTGGCCATTGCTGTGGTTCATAGGGTCACAGCTGGGTAGGACTTCTGACTGCTGACCTCCTTTGGCAGCTTGCATAGCACCTTCTAAGTTTGTGAAAGCTAGTCCTCGGGGAGGAGGCTTTTAGGTCAGATCCTGTAGCATGTCTTTCTCTGTAACATGGGGCATCCATATTCAGCCTACATGCCTGGAATATCTGACAGACTTCTCTGTGAAGCAGGAATTTTGAAGGTCTTTCCCTATCCTGTCCAGGCAAAGTTTGACAGTCACTTTTTTGTTTGTTTGTTTCCTGCTTGTCCAGTTTGGACAGCACACAGTTAGCAGTCAAGGCAAGAGCAGTTTCTTGCACAAATGGCCGGCTTTGCCACACTGAAAGCAAACTCTATATGGAGGTTCTTTGATGTCCATCTGCAACCGGAGCTTTCTCTCCCACCACCAGTCCCCAAATAACCACTCTGAAGCTTAATATTAATTACAAACTGTTCTATCAGTTCAGGCTTATTATTAAGTAACTCTTACAACTTAAATTAACCCATTTTTATTAGTCTATATTTTACCACAAGGCTTGTGGCTTGTTACCTCGCATCTTGCTTCCCTGGCAGCTGCTTGAGTCTCTTAGACTCCACCTTCTTTCTCTCCATATCTCTGTTTGGACTTCCCACCTGGCTCTACTCTGCCTGGCTATTGGCCAAATCAGCTTCTTTATTAACCAATGGCAATAAAACATATTCACAGCATACAGAGGAGCATCCCACATCATCCACTATTTTTTTAAAGTAAATTGGTGCTGTCAGGAGCAGACGTGTCTCACTGTCATGAAAAGTCTTATGTTATTAAAACATTTAAAATGCCACATTCTATAGATTTTTTAAAGTGTTTAAAGATCATCTATATATTTAAAATATATTTCTGTATGACATTGGAAGCATACTTAACATAACTACAAGTTCAATTGCTATAGATGATTAACTACTAACCTGTATTTCATAATTATTCTAAATGATTTATAATAATAGCTTTTAAGAAACAGAACTTTATATATAACATCTTAAAATGAGCTGCATAGGTAAAGTACCTTAAACAAGTACAGAAATGTATATAGCATAACAAAAAATAAACTTAAATTTATATCAATATATGAAAATATCTTAACAAGTGTAGAAACATATATAGAGCATGTTCCTTAAATTTGTATCAGTGTAGAAAAATCCATATCAACGTAAAATATTTGAGATTACCTGTTGCTTCTTAGTTTCAAGTAGATTCAATAATCTACCCTTTTGTTCTATCATTCCTATGTCCATTTTTTTCTTTTGAGAAAAAGATCCCTGAATCTAATCTCACTTGCTTAATTTCCTCTCTTACTGTGACCAGTAACAATTTGCAACCAACCCTTCCTAAATAGTGACAAACATCCATGACCCATCCCCACCTCTTGTGAGTGTCGGATTTTTTTTTCCGAGACAGGGTTTCTCTGTGTAACAGTCCTGGCTGTGCTGGAACTAGCTCTTGTAGACCAGGCTAGCCTCAAACTCAGAGAGATCTGCCTGTCTCTGCCTCCGAGTGCTGGGATTAAAGGTGTGTGCCACTACCACCTGGCAAGGGGATCATATTCTTAAAATTACTTCCTGTTGTCTTGGGGTGACGGCATCTTTAGGGGACCCTGAAAAAGATTGGGATAATGGTCAAGTCCTGGGAGAGCTAGCTGTATTACTTTTTGTTAAGTTTCTGTATGGTGGGAAAGGATAGAGCTTATCTGAAGTCTTGGCTGAACAGTATGTGAGTTTGGACCATCTCAGCTAGCATCTTTGAAGAGGTTTTGGATGCAGAGTTTTGAGGGAACTGCAACAGGGGCCTTCTGAGAGCCTGGATAACCTGGACTACTTGCCTTTTTTTTTTTTTTTTTTTTTGGTGCTTGGTCCTTTTTTGTCTGAAAACACATAAACTTTTAAAGGTAACGTATATGTATATTTGAATTGACACAGTACGGTATATACAAAGTCAGCTAAAGATGATTTTTTTTGTTTTATGTTTGAGCAGGTAAAAGTCATCTGTCAACTTTATCAGTCTATGTGGACTACGTAACCAAGTCTCTATCCATGCCATATGAAAGAATTTCACGTCATAGTCATGAGGACTCTATAGCCAATAAGATTTATCATGTGTCATCTAGTATCAGAGCTGTTCCCATAGTAGAGGGATCAGCATATACACCACTTGTCCTGTGGTCTTTCTTGGTTTCTTTTTTCATATCTGTAGCCAAGATTTCCAGGTCTGCTCCAATCAAATCTGACCTCTATCAACTAAAGAAATCCACAGCCTTTCATTTTTCTGTGGAAACGAAAGCACAACCTGTTCCCCAATGTAACATATTTTATGACTTCCATTTTGAAGTTAAGATGGTCTTAAAATATATAGGTTGGTTTAATTTTTCAGTTTCCATAATCCAATGTTTCTTAGCAGCTATGATTTTTTTTTGACCATTTGCATCTAAAAAATTAAAAGACAGCAAAGCACCATACATAATCCAGATGCCCTGTGTATTTTCCATCTTTATGTGACTTACTTATTTTTTTTCTTACTTTGCTCTCTCTCTAAGGACTTTATTATTTTTAAGCTATTTATTTTTTCTGTGGCTGTCTATACCAGTTTTCTTTTATTTCTTCAGCACCTAAGTACATGTTTTAAACATGCTGTAACTTTTTAGAGAGTTTCTGTATCTGGACCTGGCTTTTCATGTGTGTGCAGTTCTCTGACTGCAGGAGATAAATCTTAAACTGCTAGGCTACCGTAGTGGAGTGGCACTGGCAGCTGGATCTGCACCCCTAGGTCTGTGAGAGCCTAGCCTCACGCAGTAGGTACCAGCGGGAGCAACATTTACAGCCCCAGCTCTGGGAAGTAGCTGAATTTGAGATGTGGCAGGCATTTTTTACCCAGCATGTTGGTTGCTCAAGTACTAAGCTGCATAGCAGACCCTGTTAAAAGAGCTGCTATAGAGACACCATTTTCTCAGGCCCTATGTGGATATTTAAGACTCCATGTTGGAAGCCATATGTATCAAGTCTTTTTCTGTCCTGCCAGTCAACTCCTAATAATGATACAGAGATTTCTTATTAATTATGAAAGCTCCACTAGTTCTTATAATTTAAATTAACCCATTTATGTTAATCTATGTTCTATCATGTGGCATCACCTCTCTCCCATCTGGTACCTCCTGTTTCGTCCATGAGTCTCCTGGTAACTACAACGTACCTAGATTCCTCTTCTTCCTTTCTCTCCCTGGAAATCCCACCTATACCTCCTGCTTAGCCTTTGGCCGTTCAGCTTTTTATCACACCAATCGCAGCAATACACCTTCACACAGTGCACAAATACCCCACTCAAGAACCGTATTTGAAGTACATGGTATCTTCAGTACACGGTGTCTTCAGCAACAGGAGGCAACCAGTCACAACAGCATTCAGAGCTGTTTGGGGAGTCTCTTGGACTCCCTGGCCAACAACACAGGAAAAGGTTTCTCATGCCTGGCTCTAGGTTTCATGTTAGGTGGTTTATGATTCTTTCCGGAGGCACTGTCAACCCACGTGGCATATGCTGTAACTTCACTTATATACATGTGCACACGTGTATATGTATATTTGTGTGCATACAAATATACTCATAGGTACTATATGTGATTCTAGGTAAACATAAAGTAATGTTTTCTTAAAGCTTTTTGGACACCCTTGGTATTATTTATTTCTCCTCCTTCCTTATCCTTCCTTGCTTCTTAGTTAAGGCTCCCTTTCTCCTTTTCACCTTCCCTGCCCCCGTCATTAGCATCTTACTCTTACCCTCATTTGTGACACAGTTTTAGTTTTTAAAATATGGCCGCATCCCATTTCTGGTACAGTCCTTTATGTTACTTTAGCTAGTAAAGACTACAATAACAAAAAGACTCAAACATGTAATGACTCGACCCTTGGGCATCTACTTTTCAGTGACTAAGTAGTCAAAGGACATTTCAGACCAGCAGGGAGGGCTGTGTGTGTGTGTGTGTGTGTGTGTGTGTGTGTGCTTTTCACAGTTGCGTTAGTGACAAGTGTTTTACATGTGGCCACTATGCTCATCTGGGTGGGTAGGACCTCACTGTTCCCAGCTCAGTCAGAAGAGACTCACATGTGGAAGGTTTTGATGGGCAAGGTCTGGAGGTGACACAGAGCCATATTATTTAAGAAACATTGCAGTGTTAATTAAGAAACACACCTTCCATTAGCGGTACCCAAGAAGAAGCGGACTGTTGAGAACAATGTTCTGTGTGCATATTTCTGAGCTATCAAAGCATAACATGTGGGGATCCTAGGCACATAAATGTGTGTAGAGGAGGAAGTGAGACTGAGTCAGAGAAAAACACTCGAAACAGATATTTTACCCGGAAGGCCAGTGTATTTTAACAAAGTTGAGCACAGAAACTGTCTTCATATGGACCGTGTAACTATCCCTCTGCTCTAGACTATTCCTTTATGGGAACAAATGCCTCACCAGCATCAGAAATAACCAGACATATCTTCACATACATCCTGACACACTTTATACCTTTAAGAGAGTTTCCTGCTGTCTTAAGAGGGTGAAGTTTATACTGAGATTGAGAGAAAATCTGTCAGCCTTTTGCAAGACAGCTTTGACAGTAATATGACGGCTAAGTCATTGCCAGATACTCTGTCTACCATAAAAATATAAACTAGAAAAGTGAGCTGCATGCCCCATGTCTATCCTGTGTCTCTTAATAGAGAGCCTTGTGACAGAATCCAAACCCATAGGGACCTGGTTTTAGTGAATTCTGGGGAGCATGCACTCCAGTGCTCTCCAGTTTCAAGATGGGTCGAAGAGATATAGAAATGGAGGGATGTCTTCTACTTGATATTTTTGGATAAAAGATGTCTTAGGGTTTCTATTGCTGTGATGAAACACCACGATCAAAGCAACTTGTGAAGGAAAGGGTTAATTTCCCTCACAGTTCCATATAACATTCATCATCAAAAGCAGAGATGGGAGGAACTCATGCAGGGCAGGAACCTAGAGGCAGGAGCTGATGCAGAGACCATGGAGGGGTGCTGCTTATCGGCTTGTTCTTCACGGCTTGCTCAACCTGCTTTCTTATAGAACCAGGACAATCAGTCCAAGGATAGCACCAGCCACAATGAGCTTGCCACTCCCCCATCAATCACTAATTAAGAAATGTCCTACAGCCAAATCTTATGGAGGTATTGTGTCCCCCCCCCCTTTCAGATAACTCTCACTTGTGTCAAATGGACATAAAACTAGCCAGCACAGAGCTGGGCAGTGGTGGCGCATGGCTTTAATACCAGCACTTGGGAGGCAGAGGCAGGCGGATCTCTGTGAGTTCAAGGCCAGCCTGGTCTACAAGAGCTAGTTCCAGGACAGGCTCTAAAGCTATAGAGGAACCCTGTCTAGAAAAACAAAAAGAAAAGAAAAGAACTAGCCAGCACAAGGAGGCAAGCCTGGTCTTTGAAGATCCTCCAGGAGTTGGTAGGTTACAGGTGTAAAGATAAGGTTTATTGGGGGGAAATTTGCCTATCTGTCCTCTTTGCTGGTGGACAATGATTTGATTTTTTAAATAAAATCTCCTTATTTAAAGAATAAAAAGAGACTTGGTGGCATGCAAAGTCACGTAAAGGGTGGACCTTATTCCAATTTTTAAAATATGGAACAAAACTTTCACTTAGTTACTTGATCCTTCTTTATTATAGTTATCAAAAAATCATTGACTACTTTACAAGATCAAAATGGTGTGTGTGTGTATGTGTGTGCATATACACATGCATATGTAACTGAGTGTGTGTTCATGTGTGTGCATATGCATGTATGTGTATTTATGCATGTATGTATATATGTGTGTATCTCTCTTGGTGTATGTCTGTGCACGTGTGTGTATGTGTATGTACACATGAATATGCAACTGAATGTGTGTGTTCATGTGTGCATGCACATGCATTTGTGCATGTATGGACATACGTGTATCTCTTGGTGTGTGTGTGTGTGTGTGTGTGTGTGTGTGTGTGTATGTGTACATGTGCTATTCTAAATAATCTGAGATTCTTCTCTGTCTTTTCCTTGAGGTCATTCTGGGGTACAAGAATCATCTTCAGTTGATTCTCTCTTCCCTCCGTCCCTTACTCTCTCCCTTCCTTCTCTCTCCTTACCTGTCCATGGTCTTTCTAGCTCCAAACTTGTTATAGCTTGTCATCCTCCTGCCTCAGCTACCCTTATATTGTCTATGTTGGGATTAAAGACATTGTTCCTTGTTCTTCTCTTTTGTCTTAATCTTTTCTTTAAGAAATTGTGTGTGTGTGTGTGTGTGTGAGAGAGAGAGAGAGAGAGAGAGAGAGAGAGAGAGAGAGAGAGAGAGAGAGAGAGAGAGAGAGAGAGAGGAAGGGAGGTTTTTTTTTAACCTGGGCTTCCTGGTGTAGTTGTATAGATTGATGATAAACCTCTGGTCATCTGACTTTCATAAGTTTCTAAAAAGGGTCACAATCCTAGATGGTCAGGCCCATGATTTATGTTATGTCCACTGAAGGTGGACAAAGTCCACCTTTGGTTACTCCATTGCTTGTCTCCACTTAAAAAATGGACCAACCTTCTGCTTCTTCAGTGTCCTCCCTAAGGGCTTCTGATAAGCCTTCCGAGTGGCTAGCAATAGCTTATCTCTCTCTGACTTCTTTTTCTTCCTCTTTCTCTTGTCTCAAAAATACCCACATCTGTCTCCTCCTTAGTTCCCCACCATGGCCAGGGCTATGAACTTGTGGGAACCACACCAAACATTTTCATTGTTTAACCTGTCACTGCGTCTCTTCATTTTCTCTCTGGACAAAATATTGACGCATTGGGCTATGCTAGAATTCATGTGATTCCAAGCCTTCTACATACCCAGGCAGTGACATTCCCAGCAGCATTTTTACAAATGTCCCCATCCCCATCATCATGAATAATCAGCATTAGTAATTACAACTCTCTGTGTTGTTAAACCCACCACTTTGCTTCCATGTGCTTCCTGAGTGATGTCTGAGCCTTGCAACACTGCTGGAGGCAAGCAGGAGAAGTCCTTCCCATCTTTTCAGAGATGATACCATAGAAAAGAGCTGAAGAGTTAAGTGCCTGGCACACAGTCTTGAGTAAGTCAGAGGCACAGCCAAGAAAAGAACAGAGGCTTAACTACCCCTCCCTCCTTCCCGCCACACTATACCTGTGTGTACATTTTCTGGGGGAAGAGTCAGATGTTATTTTAAGGCTCTCCAAGGCCCTTAACTGGCATTTAGTTTTAATTATGCCTCTGGCAAACTAGATCTGTTCTGCTTGCCAAAAGGAGACCTGACCACTTAAGTTGTCATGGAGGAAGGCTCTGGAATTGTGTTTTTAATTAGACTGACTGAAGATCAATCAGACATAACTATGTGTGAGCTTTTAAAATTCTATTTTATAGACAAATAGAGCTAGCTTTTTACCTCTGCATATTGTAGTTACTAATCATCTTCTATTCTCAACTTTTTTCTTCTTTTCATTTTGATAATCTACTTAGCCAGACGGTCAGTGCTTTATGGAGCAAAAACTTGGATTATTGCATTGGTTTTATTATGCAAAAAAATTAGCACCAAGAGCAAGGGTACATTTGTTTCTTACTCCATACTTGGCAGAACCAAACCTCCAACACTGGGTTGAGCCTAAGACAGTATGGAGTTCAATTTAAGAGCTCTGAAACCAGTGGAGGAAGAAAAATAAACCCTAATATTAAAATGCCCACAGTGTGTGGAGTCCCTGGACTGGTAGAAGGTTGTCTCTGTTTCCTTTCCCATTGGTCTGAGAAGATGACCCGACTAAAACAACTTAACTGGGAGGGCTTTATTTTAGCTCACAGCTCCAGTGCATAGAGCATCAAAGCAGGGAAGTCACAGGAGTGAGAACTGGTCACATAACATCCATAAATCAGGACCAGAGAGCAATGGATGCTTGTGTGTATGCATGCTTTCAACTCCCTTTCTCCCTTTTCTACAGTCTAGGATCCCAGTAAGAGTGGTACCACTCACAGGGGGCAGGTCTTCCCATTCAATTAACACGAGCAAGATGATCACCCACAGATTCTCAGAGGCTCATCTCTCAAGTGAGTCTAGATTTTTGTCAAGTTGACAGCACAGTCACAGAGTTGGAAAAAGGCCCACACTCAAACTATTATCTGTGTGATCATTGTCTACTGGTGCCATGTCACCAACCAAGTAGGCACTCACAAGGTAACTAGTTGGATGGCTAGTACACAATTCTATGCACAGTTAGTACCAAATATCCTATTGCCTGTGGTGCTTAGTCTTCACTATCAACTTGACTGAATTTAGTATCATCTAGGCAACATACCTCTGTGTATGTCTATGGGGATATTTCCAGAGATTTAACTGAGAGGGAAGACTCACCATTGATGTGGGATTCCTCTCTGTATGCGATGAATATGTTTTCTTGCCATTGGTTAATAAAGAAGCTGATTTGGCCTATAGCAGGGCAGAATATAGCCAGGCTGGAAGATACATATATAGAGAGTAGGCAGTCAAGAAGATGCCATGTAGCTGCCAAAGGAGAAGGACACACCAGAACCTTATCTGGTAGACTTGTGGTGATACAGATTAATAGAAAAGGGTTAATTTAAGATACAAGAGTTAGCCAGGGATATGCCTAAGCTATTGGTCAAGCAGTGTTGTAATTAATATATCTTCTGTGTGATTATTTGGGTCTGGGAAGCAAGGAAACGTAATGTAGTCTCTGTTTACACACCCTGAATGGGGGTGCTCCATAAAGGAGCACCACTCAGTGAGGGAGCATCGCTCCATGAGGGAGCACCAGTCCATGAGGGAGCACCGTCCTATGAGTTGAACTAAATAAAAAGTAGGAAGTAAAGTGAGTGCAGTTTTCATCTCTCTTTTCCTTTGGCAGTGCCACCCCTGAGCAGGTGATACTGGACTATATACAAAAACAAGCTATAGTGATAGTTTGTTTGTGTTTTAATAAATAAAACATGCCTGAAAATCAGAGTGCAAAGCTAGCCACACTGGTTAGCCACACAAGCCAGGCAGTGATGGTACACACCTTTAATCCCAGCAGCCTTACTAATTAGCCATCGAGGCTGGGTGGTGGTGGTGCATGCCTTTAATTCCAGCATTGGAGAGGAAGATAAGATGGGAGGAGACAGGAGCTCAGGGTCTCAGTCTGCAGTGAGTCTGCAGTCACTCTGAGGACAGGATCACCTAGCCTTGGTAGAGGTAAGAACTCTTTAGTGCTTAGCTTTGCTTTTCCTTTCCTTCTTTCTTCCCTCCCTCCCTCCCTCCCTCCCTCCTTCCCTCCCTTCCTCCCTCCCTCTCTCCCTCTCCCTCCCTCCTTCTCTCCCTCCCTCCCTCCCTCCCTCCCTCCCTCCCTCCCTCCTTCCCTCCCTTTCTTTCCTTCTGTTTGAACTCCAATATCTGTCTTTAAGTTTTTATTATTTGTGCTATAACAAACCAGTCAGCAGCATTTCTCCGTGATCTCTATTTCAGTTCCTGCTTTAGTTCCTGCCCTGCCTCCCATTAAAGACAGAGCATCACATGGGAGTACAAGATTAAATAAGCCCTTTACCCCGAGATGCTTTAGTTAATGATCTTTAGCACAGCAACAGTAAAGTCAAGCTAAGGCAAAGGTTGCTACCAGAGAGTGTGCTCTGGTGTGATGGATCTGACCATGTTGTTTTGGGGGAAGGACTGTGGAAGGATTTTGGAGCTTGGGTTAGGGAACGGTCAATAATTCCCAGAGCTTACTGCCTTGAATTTCTGCCCTGACTTCCCCTCATGGTGGACTGTAAACCAAAAGATGAAACAAATCCTTTGCTCCTCACATTGCTTTTGTTCATGATGTTTATCACAGCAACAGAAAGCAAGTGTGCAGAGTTGTGGGTTAGAGAACCCCTAGGTTTGTTGTGTGATCTTGTCCTGGGGAGAGGTAAAAAAAAGTCTGTTTAACCCAGATGGGACACCAACAACAGACAACCGTGTGATTCTGCCAAAGTACAACTTGGGAAACCAAGGGGTTTATCTGGGTTACTTACAAAGAATGGGTGAAAGATCACTTGAATGGAGCATGGATGATCCTAAAACAGCCACACCACCACCAACACAGACAAAGACACAGACAAAGACACACACACACACACACACACACACACACACACACACACACACAAACACAAACACACATAAAACCAAAACCTCTCACCCCAGCTTGGGTGCATTTCCCATAACTTCATAAGCAGTCACAATTTCCCCCATGCCATCAATTGACCTTCCATCCTCTATAGACTCTAGTTACTCCTGAGACCAAGAGGCCAGGTGCCATTAGGATAGAATCACATGCAGCTGGTAGGAGGGAGGGGCTGCGGGAGGAATATCTGGCTGAGAGGTAAGGTGAGGAGCTGATGGCCGTCCTCACTCCTGTCTTCCATTAGGGAATGTCAGCAGGCCCAAACTTTGGGATGGTTTACGAATGTTCACAGCTGCCCTGAAGATGGGAATGGCTGTTCTGCTCCGAGGAGAGCAGTCCACAACAATGCTATAGGCAAAGCTTAATTGGCTATTCTAGTGGGATTTGGCCATGTTACAATGCCAACAGAAGTGTGTATAGTGGAAGGGGCCCAGCAAATGGTTTCCGGGGAGAACAAAGGCTATTGTTAACTACATAGAAGCCATTCATGTTACATGTTTGAAAAAAAAAAATTGGCTGCTTTCTGCTGATGTTCTGGGAATTTGAGAGAGGCTGATTTTGAAAACAATGAACTAGTTTGTGTAGAGAAGGAAATTTCAAGCCAGGATAGCATTCAGGCTGTGGCATGGCTGCTGCTTACTGATTTGGGCCCAGAACCTTGCTGACAGAAGAGGAAAACATTTGAAGGTCTGTGGGTGAGGAGGGAGGGGTGTGCAAGCCTGACGGCCGGTTCGCTATTCCACCAAAAAATCTATTTTGAAATGTCTCCAAAACTCAAGTAGCAACTGTCTCATAAAATACTTATTACTACCGCATTTGCATGACAAATAACAGAAAGGTGAAGCAAAGCCTACAAGCATGGAACGACACCGTGTCACAAAGCATCAGTAGTGAGAGCAGCAAGACGCTGAAGTGTCACCAACAAGCTGGATGTCTTCCGAGAGCAGCAAAAGCCCATCAATTAGACTCTAAGGCAAGCATAAGGGGCGTGACTTTAAGGGCTTCATTAAAATGACTCCTTATTTTCTTCTGTCAGATGCTAGTCTGTCGTTGCGTCACAGCTTGCCAGTCGCCCTTGCTGTCTTTCCCTCCCTCCAGGGTGGACTTCATTCCCTTAATGTGAGTCAAAATTAATCCTTCCTACTCTATGCCATGTGACAGCCACAGAGTGCATCTCCTATTGATGATTTGACTTTGGTTTTAGTTATGAAATACAAAGGAGATTTTCCATTGTTCAGCAACCTGCCAGTTTTGTTAAGGGGTATCTCCTGCCTGTGATGGATCCTTCTGCATGTGTCTGTGTTTTTTAAGTGCTGAGCTGTGTGCTAAGTCACAGCACTGATAAGTAAAACCGATCTGTCTGGGAAAGACCTGCACAGCAGAGAAAACATTCATTATTATGTTATGGGTTATCGCTTATTCTTGGCACTTTGACCAGTTATTGGCATCTTCAGTAATAGCCACCTGCTGCAGTAAGAAAGCCTTTCTGGTAAAGGCTGGGGAGAGGATAAGTCTGTGGAGTGGAGTATGGCTATTTATGTTATGGGTTAAGGACCATGACGTGAGAAAGATAGGTGCCCATGTTGAAGATGCCCCTCCTACAGCGTGTTTTCTTACCAGTTCTCACAAGCTGGTTCTCCAAGTTGTCCCTGCAAGCAGAGCTGCATTTTAATATATGTGCGGAGATAAATGATTGGAGTATTGTTCATTGGCCTCAGTAACTGACCACAGGGTCAGGGCATTTGAAGTGAGCTCCAAGGATTTGATGAAGCACATTTTTTTGTGGCTTGATCAAGCAGGGTATGATAAATGACTATGGGAATGACTGCTTCAGGTGCTCCTGAACCAGTCTTGCCTGAAGCCTTCACCTGAAGATTTCTCGCCTTCCTTTCCCAGGAATGCTTGTTTTACAAAGAGTTGTGATGCTAAAACAAATAATAAAAATTATTTGTCTTATTAGACTTTTCTTTTTGAGACAGGATCTCAGAACAATTGTGCCCTTATTGCACTAACGTATCTTACAGGCAGGTTGCTATTGTAGGTCACAGTATCCATAGCTGGGAGATACTAATAGTTACTTTCTTCCTCTGGGAGTGTAATAGTGTACCTTTCCAACACTGTGAAAGCTAGTCAGTTGGCGTGAAGCTTCTAGTTAGGCACCAATGCAATTTTCAGTTCCATGTTTGATGACAAGCGAGTGATTCTTCATCAATAAGGTTCTTATTCTAATTCTTCAGGTTGGGGAAGGTAACTAATAGTCTTGGCAATAGCATGTAATATTTAGGGGTTGGCCTATGAGATTCCTTTGGCCAATGACTCAACAATATTTAACCTTTTTAATAATAACTTTATTTGGAAGCATAAGATGTCTAGTCGGGGCATTGTCTCCCCATTATATGGTAACTCCATTTAATGTCCAAATATATAATGTTATATAATATATATAATGATCCATATATAATATCCATACTATTTCAGATATATAATATGTACATATTAGGAAGCTTCTATAGCAATTGGTTTCCATATGACTTTTCAAGAGGCCTTTAGTATTAATTATTTCTATTCCCTCCTTTACCCTGCCTTCTATTCCCTGCCCCATTTAATCCTCCTATTCTAGTTTCCCCAGAGTTGCCTTCCCTCTCCTGCGGGAGCCCTTCTTCACAAGTCTTCCCCCACACACTGTCGTGTCTTCTGTCTGTGTGTAGCCCACTAAGTGTAATAGTTGCCTGCCTGAGCATAGTAAGGGGTTATTCACTGGCAAAGGGGCAACTTATTAGTAGCAATGCCCCTGAAGGCTTTTCCTTCCTAACAAGTGCCATGCCCAGAGATATCATTTGTTTGTGAGACAGGGTCTCTCTATACAGCCCTGTCCTTCCTGGAACTTGCTATGTAGAACAGGCTGGCCTCAGATTCACAGAGACCAGCCTGCCTCTGCCCACCAGGTACTGGGATTTAAGCTGTGCGCCACTATGCCCAGCTCAGAGACATCCTTGCACTGCACATTTCCCTGTACGCTGGCTCTTACGTTCTTCTTTCTCCCTCGTCTTTGGTGTTCTGTTCCATTTAAGAACAAGCATTCCACTATCGCTTATTCTTGGCACTTTGACCAGTTATTGGCATCTTCAGTAATAGCCACCTGCTGCAGTAAGAAAGCCTTTCTGGTAAAGGCTGGGGAGAGGATAAGTCTGTGGAGTGGAGTATGGCTATTTATAAGGTAGCAAGATAACATGACAATGTGGCAAAATGATATCAGTAGGTTTCCCCCCTAGGATCTCTGACGCCCTTAACCACAGGCTCTTGACCAAGTGTGTGCAGCTAGATCAGCGTTTTCTCCTGTGGAATGGGCCTCGATTCCAATCAGAAAGCAGCTGGTTAGCCCTACAAGCGCCACGTCACTATGGTTTTAGAGTTGAACATCTTGCCTGGCAGGTCATTGTAGTAGCTTACAGAATTCATAGCTGGGGAAGATTTGGAAGGTTTCAGGACAGTTTCAAGAGGAATGCTGAGATAACTGGGGAAGGGGCAGAGATTTACTAG
Organism: Arvicola amphibius; assembly: GCF_903992535.2. Lineage (NCBI taxonomy): Eukaryota > Metazoa > Chordata > Mammalia > Rodentia > Cricetidae > Arvicola > Arvicola amphibius. Next base: position 44,025,103 of record NC_052051.1, read on the forward strand.
AGAAATTACTAATGCAAGGACAGACAGAGAGCCAACAGCCTGGCAGGGGCTCCAAGGAGAATTCAGGCCCTCGCACCTGGCACTAATTTCCCTGGTAAAAGTGGGGGTTTAGGTATGGGGTAGGGGATCACAGTCAGATTGTCTGATTCCCAAGTAGGAGGCAGGGAAGGGGCCAGGGAGCAGGATATGGCACCAGTACCCCCTTTGATGTTAACTCACTTCTCAGCTGAGAGATGCTGGCACCAGGAAATCTGTTACCCAGGACTCTCAGCCTGTGTCTCACCAGGGTGCCTGTCAGTATCCCTGGGATGGGGGAGAGCTGCTGCAAAGCATTGTGGTCTGAGAAGAGGCTAGATTCCAACATTATCTTCTTACAAGATGGTGGATGCTTCTCTCCGTCAGCAGCTGACATAGTACACTGGCCCTCTCTTCTATTTGATATGAGAATTTGAAAACAGATTTCAAGATTCCTGGGAGGTCAACATAAATTTGCTACCTTCAGTTTGCATTGTGCCCGTGTCTCTTTGCTAGACGTTCACAGGTCCTGGCTTCTCAGAGACCAGCAGTCCTCACCTTGCATTCATGTCTCTGCTTTTGGGAAGTGCCTATATTTGTCAGCAACTATTTTATAAGAACAGAGCACACCGAGTAAAATTAAACCCACATATCTGATGAGCACTGTGGGTAAACGCTGAGAATTGTAACTACCCATCTAGCCAGGGATTGACACATTAGTGTCACATACACAATGGCGAATATTCTAGTTTGACAAATATCAAGACATAACTAGTTTTATGATGCCTTTTTGCTTTCACTTTTAAGATTAAAATAAAATTCCCCTAAAAGTTTTATTGCTTAGATAAGTTCATTTTCTTAGTGATTGCAAACGCAAAAAACTTGATCAAAAAGTCTAAATACTCCCTGAACAGAACATGGCATAATTAAGATTATGATGTGTGGATTTTTTTGTTTATCCGTGGTGGTGAATATCATAAAAATTAATACACAGGCATTTTTTTCTATTAGATTTTGTTGTGTTTGTGTTTTCAGTATAAGACCCAGAAGCCACATGGTTGGACAGCCCTAGTTTTTATGATTTATGTTTCTCCTGGGATTCATTTCAGTGAATTCTAAATTCCCAGAAAATTATTTGTTTCATCCAGCTTTTAAATTTTTATCCACATCTGCATATTTTAAATACATGCAAATAGTCTTATTTAAAATGTAACTTGCCCTGTGGCTGAGGTCATCTTTCTTCTGCTCTGTGGTGGAAGACTTTTTTTGTGTGTGTTTTTAACTTCATCATTCCTTCCCCCATTTTTGCTTTATAAATGTGCATCAGTCTGTCCTATTCATATGTTTTCCTAGTAAGAAAGATTTAAATTTGTTAAATCCTTTTTATGGCTCATCAACAACTTGTTTTATTATATTGATATTCAGCTTTTAATTTATTTTATATATTCCCTAATATTTTGAGTTAAATACCCTATTAATTACTTTTCTGAATGTGGTCAAATACTTAACAGAATCAGCTTAAGTGAGGAGGATGTTTTGGTTCCCAGTTTCAGAGTCCAGACATGGTGATATTTTGTTTGTGTTATAACAAATAAAGTTTGCCTGAGGATCAGACTGTAGAGCCAGCTACTAGTTAGACATAGAGCCCAGGCTGTGGTGACACAGACCTTTAATCCCAGCACTCTGGAGGCAGAGGCAGACTGATCTCTGTGAGTTCAAGGCCACCGTGGGCTACACTAGATCCATCCAGTCTAAAAGAGAAACAGAGCCAGGTGATGGATGGTGGCTCACACCTTTAATTCCAGTACTTGGGAGTCACACACCTTTAATCCCAGCACTAGGGAGGTGGAGGCTGGAAGGGGTATGGCTGGGTGGAGAGAGGAATATAAGACAGGAGGAGACAGAAGCGCATGGCAATTCAATCTGAGAACTTGTAGAGAAGTGAGACCCCATTTGGTCTGAGTATTTCGTAGAGGTAAGAACTAGTGGCTGGCTGCTCTGATTCTCTGATCTTTCATCTTTCACCCGGAATATCTAACTCCGGATTTTTATTGAGACCAATTAGAATCCGCACAACATGCAGGTGGCCCTGGTGGGGAAAGCATGGCAGCTGGAGCAGCTCTGGCTGTGGCAGCAGAGCTTTCGTTTTGGTTTCTACACATTTTTGTGACCAGGAAGGAGAAAACCCAGCCAGAACTGGAGGCAAATACAACACTAAATGCCACTTGTCAGTAAATCTCTTCTGCTAGTGAAGTAACAGGTTCTAGAGGTTCTGTAGTCTTCGTAAACAATGCCATCTGGGCACCAAGAGGCTTCTGGGGACACTTCACCTCCACACTATAACAGACACTTTTCTGCAGTTTTATTTACACAAATGTTTAGAGTTGAAGCCTTTGCCTTATTTCTATTCTGTTCGTTCCTCCTAGTCCTGGTGCATATTTGAATTACAGTTGCTCTCTGGATACAGTGGGTAAACATGAAGGCCCTTGTACATCTAGGTATCTTATAAAATGCAGATGGCAGCTCAGTAGATCTGGGCCACCTGGGTTTCTGCATTTTAAAATGCTCATAAGAGATGTTCAAGGGGCTCTAGAGACTGCAGCTTGAATAGCGAGGGATTAAGAAATGAAGCGTTTTATTTTTCATGTTCAATTCTGTCCAAATGTTATTCATTTCTAGACCTCCTGCAGTATGACTGAAGAATGTTGTCTTACGTTTCTGCTTTTTGGCCTTATCGAGCCTTTCCAAAGTTCACTTGCTCTATCTTGGACCAAAACCACTGGGTTGAAATCTCTCGCCATTGCGCTTCTGTTGTGCTTTCATTTGTTGTGCTCTACTGAAGATCAAGCCCAGGAGCCCTTACATGGCAGTGTGCGCTGGGCCAGAAGCTCCATCCCCAGTCCAGGCTTTCACCAGGTTGCCCAAGACAGCCTCAACCTTTCAATCCTCCTGCATCCGCTTCCTGAGAGGTGGGACTACAGGCATGTGCTTCAGAGCCAGCTTAAGTGCTTCTGCTTATTCTTCTGTACATTGCCTACACTTATAATTTGGGCCAGTGACAGAGCTCTTGCCTCCATATGCATGAGGCTCTAAGTTCAAACCCCAGAACTGCCAAAATTGTATCGCTTGGTGCATAGGTATGTAGGTATTCAAGTGTTATATGCTTGATTAATTATTCTTCCCCGAATGATTTACAAATTTAATGATTCTAATAAAAATACAACAGAATTTTCTTTCCATAATGCTTGACAAGCTAGTTTAGTTCTAAAGTTCACTCGGAAACAAATACAGGGAGATAGCAACAGTTTGAAGGCCCTGCTCACCCAGTATTCAAAGTATGACAAAGACAGGATAATAAGCCGCAGCTTGATGTTGGGAGGATTTACTTACAGAATACAAGGGGACAGCCCAGAAGCAACAGATGACGTGGGAGCTTGATGACCAATCACACAGCACCTCAAGCACATCCTTGTTCTGACAGTGTGCTGGGAATCATTGGGAGATAGGCAAGACTGGAGTTGCATCTTTTACCATACACTCAAAAACAAAGCAACGGTAAAATAAGAGACCATAAAGGAAAAAAGGAAATACGTGGAAAATTACTTTATAATCTTAGAGTTGGGAAGAATTTCTGAAAATAAGGTAAATTTGTGGAATGTTAAAATAAAATTTTGACAAATGATACTGGGTTAATAATACAAAACTACCACATAGCCAAACACCACATAAAAAAAGTCAAAAGACAATTGAAAAATTATCTACATAGACAAATGCTTAGCCTTCCTATTATGGAAAGGGCTACTGGAAATCAAGAAAGGAAATTTCAGCTGATAAAAAGCTGATCAAAAGAGGGGCTGGAGAGATGGCTCGTCAGTTAACAGCGTCTGCTGCTCTTCAGCAGCCTGGGTTAGGTTTCCAGCGCCCACATTGGATGGCTTACAACCGCCTGTAACTCCAGATTTCTGGGAAATCTGACGTCCTCTTCTGGCCTTCATGGAGATTTTACTCACATGCATAATTAAAAATAAAATAAATCTTTAGAAAACAGATGTGAAGACAATTCATTATGAAATAGATGGGTCTTAAAATGTGGAAAGACCCCGGCTTTACTCACAACACCAGAATCCACGTTAAAGATGAACTGAGGTAATTTTGATGTCACCGCCTCTGCTCCACAGTCCTCGGTCGATCCCTACGTTATTACTTCACCTTAAGTATTACTCTGTATTCACACAACGCTTCTACAAATATTGTTCATGGCTGAGTACTGTCTCATATTACTGTGATGATTCTTATTTTACTTCTTGTTTTCCTCCAAAGTTACTAATTGCCTTCTTTTCATTATTATGAGAATTTTATTAACTTTTAACTTTATGATAACTTTCCCCATAGCTTCCAATAGCCTCTCAGTGTACTTTTCCACAAGGTCAATAACTTGAAATACTGATCATTACTACCTTTTCTTAGAGACATGCTCCAGGAGTCCCCCACCCCCGAATTACTGGTACATTAGGCTTAATAAGTAACCATATCCCATGGTTCTTATTATTATCATCTTCAAACTTGACTTACTTTTCTTGAGTTGAATTATGTGTTACTGGGATCTCATGCTTTGTTGGAGAGGTGAGTAGGAGCCTGATCAAGAGGATCTGTCAGTACGCCTGAGAAAGCATCGCTCTTCCACAGCAACAAATAACACTTGTGCACAAGTGAGAGGATGTGGTAAGGAGAGCATTTGGAACGAGTGGTGGGAAAAAACAAGTATTCCCAAATATTTGGCAAAGTCGACTATGCTCATAAATGGTTTTATCTTAGGCTTTGCCACCTCCAGAGAGTCAGCTCTGCCACCATTAGTGAGTTCAGGGCATCTGATCTGTTGGCATCTCAGGCTTCAGAGGCTATGGAGGGACCCAGGGCTGTGGAGGGACCCAGGGATGGTATGACTAAGACAGGCACTGCTACTAAAGTCTGTCATTGGGTCCTCCTGTAGGCAGGCAGACATCTTTGTTGTCTTTAAAAGTTGACAAAGACACAAATATCTACCTCCATACTTCTTTAAGCAAATCCCCTGATGGTTGTTTTGACATTTAATTCAAATTTCCAATATTGTCCTCTGATTTAAAAGAAGTACAGTCACTATTCCCAGAAAGTTGATTCAACTTTTGAGGCCAGCTTGGACAAATCAGGGCCCTAAAGGGGTATGTCAATGTGAAATAAACAAGGAAAACCTAAGAAACAAACAATCTACTAGGGAGAAATGGAGGCCGGATGGAAGAACGCATGGAGATTCCACAGACTATTCGGGGGTTGTTCACTAGGCCACGGTTAGAGTCGTCTGCAGTAAACACTCGCGCATGTTGAAATGAAATGTAGACTGGTCCTAGCCTCTGGAATGACCGTGAAATGCGGGGTGGATTGACCCTGTTAGCCGGCATTCGGACGGAATGTGACCCATGCATGACATTTGTTCTACAAGCATTCGCTGATGGAGCAGGAGGTTAAAGGGCATATTTTTCTTCTCTCAAAGAATCCACAATTTAGGAGATAACAGATAAGTTAACAACATAAAATCAGAAGAAAACGGGACTGTATGAAAGAACCGGGAAAAATACCTTCTGACTGGGAGAGGGAGAAGAAGGGTAGAAGGGGTCCCAGGAGACTTGGCTTATTTGTTACTGGGTAGCTCGAAAGTGTGCCCAAAGGCTCGTGTGCTAATGGATGTTCCATGTCACCAGGACAACTACCTTCGGGAGGGAGGGAGGGAAGGTCCAATGGAAGGTAGGCAGGGGTTCTGGGCCTCTAGTCTCTCTCTTTGCTGTCTCATTCCATACCTGCCCTCATCCCGCCCTACCCCATGCCTGCCCACTCCTCTCCTCTAGGTTCTGTTTTGCTGAAAAGAGTTCCTGCTGCTGTACCTTCTATATCTCTGTATAGCTCTTAAAACTGAGCAACTTAGCTGAATAAAAAAAAATCCCATCCTCTATGAACTTCCAACCCTTGGTGCTGGGAAACAGTCATAATAAAAACTGCATTTATTCTTTTGTGTGAAGTTTGATATTTAGGCCCAGAGACCAGTGTGACTTTTTCTTCAAGACTTAGAAGCTTTGACCAAGAAATCTTCAGTTGGGAATATTTTCCTTTAATGAGCCATTTTAGTCTGATGACCACTGAGCTATTGTGGTCTGTCTGCTTGTTCAAGTGAGTCTTTTCAAAAGCCTAAAACCTGGGTTATGCTTTAAGGAGAAGTTTCCTATGAGCTAAAATTGACTTGATCCCAACACGGCATCAGTTTTAAAAGTATCCTATTGGTGGTGGGTGGGGAGGTGACAGGCATATTATAAGGTACAAAACACATCTTAATTTCACAAAAGTCAACACATAGGAAGAAGTAGACATGCAAATGCATGAGACATGGTTTGACCCGATCTTTGGTTCTTGCCTTGAATACCCCGATGTGTGCGTTCCTCTCCCTCCCTCCGTTTCTGTCTTCTGTCTTATCTCTTTGTGCCTTTCCTACATTCTTCGAGTCTCACAGTGTGTGGTTTATTCTTTACTATTTTTAGATGTGATTTTAACCTTGGCACTTGTAGGATAATTTCTTTTTAGATTCTTCCTGAGTTTGCCCACTCATAACTTTTGAATAACTGCCTGCAGTCTCCATGTGACTTTTGTCCCTGGCCTCTCTTCACGCTGTTGGGAATGCCAGGGCAGCTTCAGAATTCTACTTATGATCATCCTCGGAGCCAGGCTTGTCCCCGGAATCTTCTGGATAGACTCTTTTTCGTCGAAAGGTCACAGTTTCTTTCCTACAAATCTCATTCCTTCTCTTCTTGGCGACTTGACTCTTCATTCTCATAGGTACCTGGTCGGACTGTTTCCTGCTGTTCACCTACTCCACGGTTAAGGCCACTTCTCAGAGGCACTATCAGGAGTAATATTGACATGTAGGCTTGTGGTCATGTCCCCATTCCTCGAAGGCTCTCTAGCTTCCTGGGGCAATGTCTACATACAACCCACACGTACCAGATGCTCTGCTCTCAGAGCGCTTCCTAACTTTGTCACAAGTGTCTCCAGGAATTTGGGCTCTACAGAGCCTCCCAAAAGGTCTTAGTCATTTTGAAGAAGTAAATAAATGACTCCATCGACTGGGAGCTAAGGGCTAACATGAAGCCAAGTGTTCTCGGTGGAACATGAACAGTTTTCACAGAATATGAACAACATTTGGACCATGCTGCTCTGAGACCACCTGAGGACATGCAGAGACCAGAGTATGCCTGAGCCATACAAACAAGTGCTTAACAAGTGCTTAATTGACCTTTACTTGATATAGAAGAAGTGACCACAGCTTCTTTACAAGTGACAATTCTCTAGATAGATATCTGCTTCAGTCCTTTTACCTATAAGATTTACAGCATCGGCCAAATGGCTCAGCAGGTAAAGGCACTTGTTACCGAACCTGATGGCCTGGTTAAATCCCTGTGACCCACAAGATGGAAGGAGAAAACCAGCTCTAGCCAGTCGTCCTCCAATCCCTTCACATGTGCCATGGAACATGCACTTCCCGATAAACAAACAAAAACAATAAATAAATATTATTTGAAGGCATATAAAAATAACTAAGACACCAAATGACAAAACATTTTCAGACAGAACTAGCCTCAGCATTGGTCTCTCCCTTCTGACATATCCAACCCAAATCTGACACCCGATTTTGTTTAGTCTTCTAAGAAGCTCTCAGCACAAGGTCGAAAAGGTGTCTTGTGGATCCCTTTGTGGGAGCACTCTCTGGTAGGGACAAGCTAAGCAAACTCAGCTTTGTTTGATCACAGCTGCGTCCCTGGTTGTCTTTGTGCATTGGGCTTCAATAGTCGGGGAGGACAAGCCGCTTCTTCAGTTACGACAAGCATATAATGCACAATTCTAAACACCTTTTATATGAGCAACTATTAATTAACATGTTATTCCACTGAGTTGGTAGAATTTCCTGAGAATCCAAGTTTGGTATTTCTCTCTGAAATAAGGTACAGAGTTCCCCCTCTTTCTTACTCCACCTGTATCAGGCATTCTTTGTTCCCTATACATGATGAATGTTGAGAATCATTAAGAATGAAGTGTCTGTGTTTCATAATTGCCCTAGCTGCTTTTTGGCTAAGCACCTCACCTTCCCTCCTCCCCTCCCTTGTCTTCCAGCAGACTAGGGCTCGTTTTCCTTTGTCTTTATCCTATTGGCCGAGTTTTATTCAGAACAATTAAGGACTAAAATGTATGGGACAAGGGTGTGGTTATAAAGGCCACTTAATAAAGCCAAACAGGCTGTTCTTGAACATCTCTGTATCCCGTGTCACCTGAGAGACAGAAAGCAATGTCTGTCTTATCAAGGTTTTCCAGGCTGGAAAGAGTTGCTACGCACATAATGTTAAGACCTAGAGCGAAAACGGCCACTTAGTGTGTACTTCCAAATACATGGCATTCTGGAAAGGAAAAATCGTGAAGATAGTAAATGAGTCAGGGGTGAGAGAGAAAGCAAGGGGAAGCATAAAGAGTTTTTAGGACAGAGAAGCTATTCTATATGAACACTAGTAGGGAGCACATGCATGGTATATCCACCCAAACTCACATATTATGCAACCCTGACTCTGGGCAAATATGATATGCCATTTTTCTTAACTAAGGCTCCAACTGCTGCAACAAAACGCCATGACCAAAAAGCAAGCTGGGGAGGAAAGGGTTGATTCAGTTTACACTTCCACATTGCTGTTCACCACCAAAGGAAGTCAGGACAGGAACTCAAACAGGGCAGGAACCTGGAGGCAGGAATTGATGCAGAGGCCATGGAAGGGTGCTACTTACTGGCTTGCCTTCTCCGGCTTATTTAACCTGCTTTATTTCTTTTCTTTTCTTTCTTTATTTATTTTTAAAAAGAAAACAAACTATCTTTTTTCATTATACATACCAATCGAAATTCCCACTCCCTCCTTTCCTCCCATACCCTCCACATATCCTCCCTCCCCATCCCCATCCAATCCTCAGAGAGGATAAGGCACATTGCTTTGGGGAAGGTCCAAGGTCTTCCCTACTATATCTAGGCTGAGCAAGGTATCCATCCAAAGAGAATAGGTTCTCAAAAATCCAGTACATGCAGTAGGGATAAATCCTGGTGCCACTGCCAGTGGCCCCTCAGTCTGCCCCAGCCATGCAACTGTCAACCACAATCAGAGGGACTAGTTTGGTTCTATGCTTGTTCCTTCCCAGTCTGGCTGGAGTTGGTGAGCTCCCGTTAGCTCAGATAAACTGTTTCAGTGGGTGCACCCATCATAGTCTTGACCTCTTTGCTCATATTCGTATTCCTCCCACTCTTCAACTGGACTTTGGGAACTTAGTCCAGTGCTCTGATGTGGGTCTCTGCCTCTGTTTCCATCAGTTGCAGGATGAAGGTTCTATGGTGATATTTAAGATATTCATCAGTCTGACTACAGGGTAAGTCAAGATCGGGGTCCCTCTCCTCTATTAGTTAAGGTCTTAGCTTGGTTCATCCTTGTGGATTCCTGGAAATTTCTCTAGAGCCAGGTTTCTTGCTAACCCTATAATGGCTCCCTCAATCAAGATGTCTCTTACCTTGCTCTCATCTCTGTCCTACCTCCTTCTCGACTATCCTATTCCCTCAAGTTCTCTCCTCTCCTCCTCTTCCTCTTCCACCCTCCCTGTTTCCCCCCACCCCCATGCTCCCAATTTTGTCAGGCTACCTTGTCTGTTTCAACTTTCCAGGTGGACCTATATATCTTTTTCTTTGAGTTCACTTTATTGCTTAGTTTCTCTGGGATCATGAACTATAGGCTCAGTGTCCTTTGTTTATAGCTAGTATCCACATATGAGTGAGTACATACCATATTCATCTTTTTGGGTCTGGGTTACCTCACTGGGTTACACTCTGGGTGTTTTCTAATTCCATCCATTTGCATGCAAAATTCAAGATGCCATTTTTTTATACTGCTGAGTAGTACTCTAATGTGTCAATGTGCCACATTTTCTTTAACCATTCTTTGGTTGAGGAGCATCTAGGTTGTTTCCAGGTTCTGGCTATTACAAATAATACTGCTATGAACATAGTTGAACAAATACCTTTGTAGTATGATTGAGCATCTTTTTCGTATATGCAAGAGTGGTATTTCTGGATCCTGAGTTAAGTTGATTCCCAATTTTCTGAGAAACTGCCATACTGATTTCCACCTACTGATTTCCAAAGTGGTTGTACAACTTCGCATTTTCACCAACAGCGGATGAATGTTCCCTTTACTCCACATCCTCACTAGCATAAGCTATCATTGGTGTTTATCCTGCTTTCTTATAGAACCCAGAACCACCAGTCCAGGGATGGCATCACCCTTAACGGGCTGGGCCCTCCCTCATTGATCACTAATTAAGAAAATGCCTAACAGCTGGATTTCATGGAGGCATTTCCTCAATTGAGACTCCTTCCCTCTGATAACTCTAGCTTGTGCCATTGACACAAAACCAGCTAGTATACCAATGAATGCTTATTAATTGTAACAAATATACCCCTCTGATATGGAGTTCAGTGTAGGAGAGATGGACATGATAATGTAGGGAATATGTGGAAAAATCTCTATACCTTCCAATTAAATTTTTCTGTGAACCTAGCATTATGTTTAAAATATGGTCTATTAAGAGTATTTACATATGGTCGGGTGATGGTAATGCATGCCTTTAATCCCAGCCCTCAGGAGGCAGAGACAGGCAGATATCTGTGAGTTTGAAGCCAGTCTGGTCTACAAGAGCTAGTTCCAGGACAGCTAGAACTGTTACACAAAGAAACCCTGTCTTGAAAAACGAAAAGAAAAAAAAGAGTATATAGATACAAACACATGTGCATGGATGTGCACGCATGCATACAAACATACACCATCACCACCACCACCACCACTACCACCACCATCATCATCATCAACAACAACAACAACAACAACAACTTGCCTGAGAGCATCTCTATCTGCTTGGATGAATAGGGCCCTAGCAACCATCTTCAGATGATGTCCATTTTATGAACAAGTGTTTCAGAGCCTCTCCTCACAAGAGGAGGCAAGATGGCAAAAAAAAAAAAAAAAAAGAAAGAAAGAAAGAAAACCCGATCTGAAGGTTTGGTACTCACCGGTGAGTCTTTGGCTGATCAAGGCTGGTCCCGGGTCTCAGCTCATTCATCACTGCTCTCACGTCTGGCATTGTTTCTCGGGGTCTTGGATAGTCTAGTTCATGGAGCCTTCCTATGGAAATGCTCTGTACTTACCAGGAAATTGTAGGATGTATGCTAACCACAGAGCAGTGCCAAGCTGGGGTTATGGACATCTGTTTCAAATGATAAAGCCACACTCCATAACCAAGGCTTACTTTGCCCACACGTAGCTGATTCCAAATATCAGCTCCCTACATTGTCAGTCATGGAGAAGAGGGAGAGGCCAGGAATTTAGGAGACGAGACAAAATAAGAAAGGAAACAGAAATGGGTCTTGCATGGTGTAAATATGACTGGAGGAGAAATGTGGACTGAATGCAAGACCCCATGAAGGTCATCAGACACCACTCAGATGGGACCCGCTGCCACCTCAGCCTCTACCCCCTAACACCACTCAGATGGGACCCGCTGCCACCTCAGCCTCCACCCCCGATACCACTCAGATGGGACCCACTGCCACCTCAGTACCCTTGCCCCCGGGCCCTCTGGCTTTATCCCTGCATGCTTGTTTGTTCTGGCTTAGATCCCCCATCCCCTTTTGCCAGATGCCCCAAAGTATGAACTTGCACAGCAGAGCCTAGGCACAAATTCTATCTTTGGAAGTTCTTCCTCTCCTGCCACTAAATATAACCCACCCCAGCTGTCTAGTGCAATTTGTGACAGACCCCACAGTGACCCACTCCTAGAACCAAGGAAAACAGAGATGATCTATTGAGTGTGACACTGCCCTTCCAACCACTGCCTCGTTCTCTCTCTGTCACAACCCGCTTCTCTGTGAAGACTTCTTGGAAACGTTCGATTCTTGTAAGAGTCGCAGATTTTAAAGTCAGGTAGGTATAGCTGGTATCTCACATGTTTTACTGTTATAACAAAATGCTCAAGATTGAGGTAACTCATGATTTTTAAAAGAATGTGTTTCTTGCCCTTCAGGAGGCTGGGAAGTTCAAGGTAAAGATGCTGTATCTGGAAAGGGTCTTCATGCTGTACCATCACATGACGGAGAAGCACGGGCGAGGAGATAAAAGGACCTGACTCAGTAGTCTTGTCGACATGAGGGTGGAACCCTGCCAGGTTAATTATGTTTGAAATGTTCCACCTTATAATACTGTTATAATCAGTGTTGTAACAATTAAATTCCACTAGTTTTGGAGGAGATAAATCTTCAAATCACAGCATAGCATTGGTGTTGCCTGGGATTGGGGATTCCTACTTAGAGTTCGGAGAGGAATACAAAGGCTAGAACTCATAGTAAATGAATATCAAGCCAGTCTTTTCACTAACAACAAAGGCGGTTATCAGTTGGACAGAAACAAAACAAAACAGCGCACACTGACCTTGAACTGTGCTCAGACTCCGAGCTTTTCCTCTGGCCAGTCATCCTAAGCGAGAACCCCTTGAGTACATATGATTCATTTTTGCACATTGTTCTAACCTGAGCTTTTAATTTTAGACCAGGGATCCAAGTTAAATATTTCATGTGAACAGACCAAGAATAGAAAATGAGGAAAAAAGAAAAATAGAAAAGCCACCGTTACCCAAATTACAACACTCACGGAGCCCCGGTGACAAATCAGGCATCGTGCAGCAGATGTCTTTATCAACTGGGAGCCCCCAGCCCACCACAGTATCCAAACTCTCGCCTTCTTAGGCTCTGCTGCCTCCACAAGGAAACTTCGGGGGCCAGCATGCTCTCAACATTGTCCCAAGTGAGTTATAACTCTTACGAGGCTTTTTGGACTTACTATAGCTAAGTCCAAAGCAGCACCCTTCTCAGAGTGATGGAGTTCTCTGTGATCTGGATAAGAGCAACATCCAGGGCTTCTATTTTCATGTGACTAGTGTGAGTCCTGCCCAGAAAGAACAAGGTAGTCAGTTTTAGCCCGTTTCCCTTGGGAGTTTGTCTAAAGGGCTACCATCATCTGTGATCTGGAAGTATTCTACCTTCTGGTACCTCTGTCTGTGGACAAACCAATAGGTCATTCTTCCTTCCAGTCCTGGTTCAAATAATAACCCAAAGTAAAGTAGCTGTGGGCACCTTATGGAGTAGAGATGGACTATTGTCCTTCTCCAAACCTCCTCTTGTGATTTGAATGTGTGCGTGTTGAAATCCATTACCAAAATAATACAGAAGCTGGGGCCTTGAGGAAGTACTTAGGACTTGAGAGCTGTAGTTAGGATTGGAATTCATGTCCTTATGAAAGAACAACAGAGAGCTACCACCAGTCTCTCTCAGTTGTCATGTGATAGGGACAGTACTCATTCCTGAGAGGATGCAGAAACAAGGATCGATCCTGGAAGATAGGAGAGCTGACTCTCATGAGACACTGAGTCTGTCAGGGCCTTGATTTTGTTCTTCTCGGCCTCTAGAATTATGAGAAATAAGGCCTTGTTTATTAGTTGTCTGGTCCAAGGTATCTTGTGTAGCAGCAGAGACGGATGTGTTCCATGGCTATACAGGGATGATAATTTCCCTCAGTTTCTCCAGATTGAGGTGAGGAGTCCAAGAGTCCAGTAACCCTGGTGCTAACTTCTGGACTTCAGTGACTAATCTTTATGTTCTACTCCCAAGATTTATTTTTTTAAAGTAGAATTTTCTATATCTCAGCCACATTTGATTTTTTTTCCCAAAGTTTCAGTTTCAGAGACCATTGGGTTAGGAGCCTCTATGACATGAAAAGCCTGCCCAGGCTAAAAAAAAAAAATCCGATTACTGAAGAATGCCATTCTTACCCCTGGCTCTCCACTGATATCAGTGCCAGACTGGCCTCTTGGGCAATGTTAAGCAAGGCTCCAACACACTGATTAATGCTTTGTAGGCCAGACAGGCTCCTTGATTGTTCTTATTCACTCCCTGAATTGGGATTTTTAGACAGATTCTACAGTCAGGTCTGTCCTGGTACAGTCTATCACCACAGTTTGTAAGTTCCCCCTACTGGAAGTATAAATAAATATATGAGCCAAATCCTGTAGCATACAGTGACTCATCAAGCCCCATGTGGATCTCCCTGTGCCCTGGGTGAGGCCAGTGAGCAAGAAACACAGTAGCAGCAATAGCACTGTTGGATGGCATCAGCTTCAGAGGCTTCCTACCACACTGTCTTCCAGGTCAGAGATGCGGACTGAAGCTGTTGTATAATAACCCAAGACAAGATTCAGTAGCTGCTCAAGGTTCTGTAGACAGGCTCTATTTAGATAACAAGGGAAGGACACAGGGAGAAGAATTCTTATAGTGTGCTGGAAATTATCAAGGCTCAATTTTATATGTAGAAGCAAGCTCACGTTATACACAGGAGAAAACGGTGCCAAAAAGTCAAGAATTTGCTTACAGAGCCCGACATGGTGGTGCACACCTTTAATCCCAGCACTTGAGAGGCAGAGGCAGGTGAGTCCAAGGCTAGCCTGATCTATACAGTTCCGGGATAGCCAGCGCTACATAATAGAGAAACTCTGTCTCAATGTTTTTCTCACAGTAAGTGGTGGAGGTCAGTTTTAAAACAGAATGACCTGATCTCTGCATGCCATGCTGCGGTGTCTAGGATGAATGAGATCATGCTCAAGTTTCAGGAAAACTGTGGAGAACTCAAATTTGTCTCCTGGGCCCTAAACTCCCTTTTCCTCACCTGGGGCACTAACTGCTGTTGAGTTTCACGCCTCATGGTCATTATCCCTGAATGACTTAAGCCACTGGGCAGTTGTGAGTATCCTCTGAGGTAAGTGTGTGGGAGAGCACTTCAAATCCATGCTTTGGGAAACAGAACCACTTCACAGTCTGGGAGTTAGCGATCCGCCCTTAGGCCTCCAGCAACTAGAACCAAACTGCCTTTGTAGAGCCAAGGCTTGGAGTTCTCAATCACGTGTCTTATCCCTATAAAGCTTGGGGTCCAGAAACAGACAACTCTTCCTCCGATCACACTGGGGTCCTTTATTCTCTACAGACCTTACTTTATCTGTTTCCTGGAGCCTCTGAGTAGGAGTCTTGATCTCTCTAGAACCTGTCCATCTGCTTTACCCTTCATGCAAAATGCTCATCTAGGGTCAATATGCTGAAAATCTTCTCTGCTTCTAAAGCCATACATTACTGGAAACATCCAGATCATTATAAATATATATGATCTAAGCCAATGGTAGTCTCTGTATAAATCTGTCTTCTGCAAAAAGCTTTTCTGATGAGGGATGAAGAACACACTAACCCATGACTCGAAAGAAAAGAACTTAAGGGTCAGCTTATTACTAAGTCCATTGAGCAAAATAATAGCATTAGGTTCTCTCCTGGGACCTATGACCTAGTCAGCCACAGGTTTTGGGCCCAGTTAACAGTACCAGGCCAGAGTTTCATACCGTGAAGCAAACTAATCAGAAAGTAGTTGGTTTCCCCCATTACATTCCCTCCAGTATTGCACCAGTGGGTACAGGAACTGGAAACAGAAACGGTGGAAGAATGCTGCTTGCTGGCATACCCTCAGACTAGCTCACAGGCTCGGGATTAGCATCCTTATATAGCCCAGGATCACCTGCCTGGGAAATGGTGCTGTCCTCAATGAGTTGGACCCTCCTGTATCAGTTAAGCTAATCAGGACAACCCTCCCAGACCAGCCTGATAAACATGGTTCCTCAATTGAGACTGTGTTTCCTGGTGATTCTAGGCTGTGTCAAGCTGACAGTTAATGCTTGCGGTCTAGGAGAGTCATCAACACCATTCTAGAATCCATGTTCCTCTTCTTCTTGCTTCCTCCTGTCAGCAGGTGGCTTCCTTCTACTTTATGAAGAAAGCCTAAGTTCTTAGACAGGAATTCTAACTTCCTGTCCTTACACAGGTATCTACAGCCAGTCACCCCTTCCCCTAACACTTTCTTCTAATTTTCTACCAACAGCTTCCTCTGGGCTCTGAACAGCTGGCATTCTAAGCAATAACCTACACTTCAGGTCTGCCCTTTTCTGCTCTGCCTCCTTCCTGTCTGACTCATCAGCCTCCCGGAAGACTTGCTCTTGCTCTAACCTGTGAAATCACACCTTCCCTTGGCCAGCTTGCTCTCATTCCTTCCCACCGAAGGCACACGTTACTCTTTCCAGCCCTCAAGTTGCTGGATTTCTTTGCATCTTTAATGCAATATGTCTATTACGGAAACGTTTGGAAATGCCAGATTGTGTATCTTAAATAAATAGGAATTTATTTTTTATAGCGGCGCAGGCTTGTTAGTTTTAAGATATAGATATCAGCCATTTGGGGTTTAGGACTTTAATAAACAGGCTTTAGAGGACATACCCATCATGTAAGATACTTCTCCTTTGAAAATATCTGTTCCCACTCATTTGACTGTCTCTCCAGAGGGAGCCAAATGGTTCATTTTTCTTCTGTGGGTCACTATGCCTTTGCTTGCCCCTCAGAGTGTATGTGTGTATGTGTGTGTGTGTGTGTGTGTGTGTGTGTGTGTGTGTTGTACACATGGAAGTTCAGATGAGAGCAGAAGTCAGTGGTCAAAGGTCCTCCAATGGGGTCTGACTCTACTACTCTGTGCCTTAGCCTTTGAGACAGGATCTTTCATTGAGCCTGGCACCAGGCCAACAGCCAGCAAACCCCAGCAGTATTCCCTTCTCCATGTCGCCCCACTACAATCCTGGGGTTACAGGCACATGAGTTACATGTACACTGGGATCCAAGCTCAGGTCCTTATGCATGCACAGCGTGAATTCTTACCCACTTGAGCCATCTCTCTAGCCCCACCATAACCTCATCATCTTGCAGTATTGTCTACTCTATGCTGAGGATTTGGAGTGCCACTCCTCTAGTTCTGACCCTCATTCACTCACATGATGCCCACGGTCACCAACTACCTAGGTGGATATGTAGCCAGTAGTATCTCAGGAGGCCTTAGGAATTGTGTGAGATTAAATCAGATGGCTATACTGAGCCAGTCCTGCCCTTCGCTGCCCTGAGAAAGTTGGCCTTGCCTCTTGCTGGCCACTGCAGCAAGAAAGTTGGCCCCTGCACTTGGGAGAGAGGGCCGCTACCCCTCACTGCAAGCAAGGATGAGCCTACCCTGAGGACAGGCATGCAGAGGAGCTGACTGTGTCCCTGCATCTGAGGTGGGTGGACCCAGTGGCTCAATCTGACCTACCTGTAACACCCAGACCCACAACTGGGCCTTGGGTTGACCCACCCTAGCATCTACCCCATCTGGGTCCTGCTGGAGCTCTTAAAGGGACTGGTCTTGTGGAACAACCCAAAAGAGCTCCAAGACACAGGATATACCCAAGAAGAGCTCCGGTGAGGATCCAGTGAGGTTGGTGTACCAAAACCCAGAGGCCTTGAACCAGGCCAATGACTCATTGCAATGAACAGTCGCCAATCAAGCTGATGGGACAAAGGAATATACTATAAGACACACCGAAGCCACCAATGTCATCAGGATGGATGAAGAGGTGATGAAGAATCAGGAGAGAAGGAGAAGCAGAGATTTTTTTCTGTTTCAGGTGTGGTTTTTGTTCTGTTTGGTTTTGTTGTTGTTGTTGCTTTTGTTTGTTTGCTTGCTTACTTTATTTTGCTTTGTTTCGTGGGGGGATGCAACAGAGATGGGAATATGGGGGATCAGGAGAATTGGAATGCATGATGCGAAATCCCTAAATATTAAATAAATAAGTTTTTTAGAAAAGAAAATCCAAAGGCAAGATCTTAGAGGAAAGTTGATAAGCAAAGATGGAATCTGGTCTGCGCACAGATATTCACAGGAAAGAGCTGTGGCAGACAGCTCCCTTGCTGACTAAGGCAGTGGTGAAAAGAAAGGACAGATTCCTAGTAGTTCCCCTCAACTTCTCTTCCCCCTTATCCTTTTCTTCTCTCTTTCCTCTTCTCCCCTTCTTTGTCTCTTCCCTTGCCTCATTCTGTTCCCGAAAAATTCTTGATCAAAAGAGAAAGAATGCAGTCCACCTTCAATGTCACTGCCAACATTCACAAATACTGCAATTCTATCCTCCACCTTCAATGTCACTGCCAACATTCACAAATACTGCAATTCTATCCTGACCCCAAAGCCACTCTCTGAATAGCTCTTTGACTTATCTCCCAGGAGATCCACCCTTCCCCCCCATTGCCCTCGACTTTCACATTAGCCAGTGCTAGACCCATCACGGGCACTCAGTGAGATGCATGGGTAAAGTGGGCTAGAACACTGTTTTTATTCTTTGTTTTATTGTTCAGGAAATTAATGTGGGATTCCCCTCTGTGTGCTGTGATTACTACTAATGAATAAAGAAACTGATTTCGACCTATAACAGGGCAGAGCTTAGCTAGGTGGGGAAGACTGGGCTGAGTGCTGGGAGAAGGAAGGCGGAGTCTAGGAGAAACCATGGAGCCACTGCCAGAAACAGACATGCCTAAACTTTGCCGGTAAGCTACTGCCATGTGGCAATACACAGATTAATAGAAATGGGTTAACTAGCCAATAAGAATCTAGAGCTAATAGTCCAAGCAGTGATTTAATTAATATAGTTTCTGTGTGATTATTTCAGGAGTCTGGGCAGCCGGGAAATGAACAAGTGGCCTTCCTACAACAGGAAATGATTTTCATAGCTTTGCATGTGTCAAGTCTTTCTGTAGACAACTGCACTGAACATCAAACAGGAATGTGCCAGTTTGCACAGAGGAAGTTGGTGTCCTAGGCACATTCTCCAGATTCTTTCTCTGGGACAGTAATATAGGAGCAAATGCTGTATCAGGAATGCTGCCCCGTAAAAACAGAAGTACCACTCAAAGATGCAGTCTCTGGAGAGTTCCAGCCTTGGTGTGATCTGGACTACAGATTGTACTTCAGAGCAAATAGCTTCCAGACACTGGCCCCATCCATCACTGTCTACAAGGAGATGTGAATTCCCAAGCACTTCCAATTCTCGCCAAGTTTAGGTAAATTGGCTCCAAGGGTTGGTTCACCCCTCTGCAAAGGCCCAGGCCATTAGGAACAAAACACACATGAGCTAAGAGACAAAACACAAACTTGTAAGTAGATTCACTGAGGAAGCTTAACTGGAACAACGACAACATCCATTGTGACAGGACACAGCATAGCCATGTGTTAGCTGCATGTCACTTAACTAATTTGTTAAGTTTCATTGGGGAGATTAACAGATGGTTAATTAGTTCTTAATAAGTGCAGGGAAGTTGGAGCTCACATGACTATACAGTGAATGCACAGTTGACAGACCAATAGGCAGATCCATGGGAATTATATACTATATGTTCACATTCACATGGAATAGCCCCTTTTGCAGAGCTGCAGAAACACTTGTCTTTTGGAAAAGTCAGTCATATCTGTGAAAACCTTGTGAAGCCGTGATTCTTCCCTTTATTTTATTTTATTTTATTTTTTTTGGTTTTTCGAGACAGGGTTTCTCTGTAGCTTTGGAGCCTGTCCTGGAACTAGCTCTTGTAGACCAGGCTGGTCTCGAACTCACAGAGATCCGCCTGCCTCTGCCTCCCGAGTGCTGGGATTAAAGGCGTGCGCCACCACCGCCCGGCGATTCTTCCCTTTAAAATGGGATTCTTTTCCAAAACACTTCAGTAGTGTGACTTCTACACAGTCAACAGAGTGATCTTGCTCCATTTTCCCATACTGTGAGGCTTTGGAGCAATGGCATTCACTCTTTGTTCTAACAATCAAATTTACGTAAAGTCAGTCTTATAAAATTACTTGCTAATAGATCACATAGAAATTTCTAAAGAAGACAGGCACTGAGCAGGAAGGTAGTGCCCCACCTTTGCTAACAAACAGATCTGGGCATCCCCAAAGATGGTTATCATAAAAGAGATTGGGTGAGGAGAATGGGTGAACCCAAGTTCCAGGGACGTTTAGTAACTTTATTTAACTGTTTGGAATGTCAGGTTTTTCCCCTTGGATGCTGGCTTTTTCCTGGGTCCTGTTACCTGTTCCAGAGTACTGCTTTGTCAGGTTCTACCTGCCCTTTTTGTGATTTTAATATGCATATTATCATTGTCCTTGCCTATGGAATTTTCCAACTATGTTTGTAAAAACTAGAAACCTCATGGAGATCAGCCCTTCCTCCTCCTCCTCCTTCTCCTCCCCTCCTCCTCTTCCTCTTCCTCTTCTTCTTCTTGCTATTTCTTCCCCTTACTGTCCTTTGTCATTCTCCTCCTTATTCTTCCCATTATTTTTCTTCTTCTCTGTGTCCCCTTTCACTTTACTTTCTCTCCTCACATGAAAAATAAAGAACTTGCAGAGATAATGTGCTTGAGTTAATTTTTTTACCCTCAGATCCTTGCCTGCCATAGACACCCATTCTGAGCCCTGAGGAGGTACTGAGGCTGGTACTCAAGGCCCCCAATGCAGTTTAATCTTGCATAAAGAATGTCTACACCCAGGATTTCATTAGAGTTGAGTCTACAAGAAGACAACTGTGGAAATGGAATCATGTTCTTTTAGTTTACATAGCTCCTAAGTTTTCTAAGCTTCTCTACCAGTTTAGCTCTGACAATCAAAACATGTCCCAAGAAGTCACCCATGCCCCATAGACCAGGCTGCTCTGTGATGGCAGTCAGCTCATAGGCTGGAAGAACTTGGAAGGAAAGACAAAATGTGGTAGAAAATGGGGTATATGTCTACCTCACAACATATTGTAAATGTTGGGGTTCCTGATTCAGCAAGAATATTCTTATTGGATCTGCAAGAACTCAGGTATCCCCAACTTCTGTGTAAAGAGATGGATTGGTCCCTCAGGAATACACCCCATGCCCCACTGCCTGTCCCCGAGGGCCAGCATCACTGTTAGTGCCTGGAGAGTTCACACACCTCTATCACGATAACACTCTCTTCTGTCTTTCTTCTCCAGCATGATCAATTTCATTTTCTCAAAAATTATACTGCTTCCTAGAGTCAGAAATGGAGAGAGAGGAGGCAGCTGTGATCTGAGAAGAACATGGAATTAACTGGGTTCAAAAGCTTGTCAAGTGCCTCTAACTACAAATACTTAGTTTTAAATGATGAGCTTGGAAAACCTCTATTTGCTTTTTGCTTCCAGTCTCTGACTTACTTCTTTTAGAAACTCCATCTGGCTCTGAAGGGAAATATAATCCATATGTTTGAATTCCTATTAATCTAACTCATCCTCATCACATTTATGGGAGAGATTTACTGCCTATGAACACTCCAGCCTCTTGGATAAGGTTCTGCTATTCTCCCCTCTCTTCTTGCCTTTCAGCATCTCTTTTCTTCCTTATTTGTCTCTCCCTTCTGTTCTTTTGCTTTATTGCTTCATGATTCATTCTCTCTTTCTGTCTCTCCGTCTCTCATTTCTTAATTTATAAAACAGTATTTTTCAGTGACATAACACCATATGCATTTCATATGTATAAGCAATGCTTTCAAGTAGCTATACATTGCAGGGTGGTTTAGTTAATGCTTGTATATTCTTTAACCAACTGTTCCTATCACCCCTGCCACACTAATGGTACCAGTCTATGGCCAGGACCATCTGTTCTCTACTGCTCCAAGATCATCTCCCAGTTCCACCTTCGAGAGAGATCATGCAGCATTTCTTTCTATGATAATGCTCCCCACGAGAGCCATAGACTAACAGAAACCCAGGTACCAAGCAAAGGAAAATGCCCTTTGAGTTTTTGATCATAGGAGTCCAAGAGACTCTGAAAACAATGTAGGCTATTGCTATTACCCTTTTTTGCCTCCCATAACTTGAGGGTAAGTCTCTATTTCTAAAGACACCACACATTTTGGATATAGGACTTGGAGGAATCGAACTGAAATTGATCCAGAAGTCTTCCCCTTAGAATTAGCTCTCAGAGTATGTGAGGGATTCTGTAAACTGCCAAGGGGAAAAAAAGCAATTTAAAGTCCTACCCAGATGTAAAGCCTTTAAACCACAACCACAGCAAAGCAAGATATACTCAAGGGTGCAATAGTGTTATTTATAGCTTGGGGTAACCAACAGCTGCCTAATTGGGTTTAAGGCCTACCCTGAGGGAACTGATGCTTGGAGCAGAACACCCAGCCTATTGACCATGGCTGGTGAGGTCATGGACCACAGAGGAGAATCTACCAGTGCCACAGTCCCAGACCAGTATAATCCCCAGCCACCTTCTCAATACCTACCTTTATGTCCACAGGTCACTGTAGCTCTCGCCCCTTATCAAAGAAGCTTCTTTTTACAGCAGATAGAGACCATCACAGACATCCACAACTGGTCAAAATGCAAAGGACAAGTAACCGTGGGGATCCCAGTCTCTGACTGGTCCATCTACAACACAGCCTCTACACCTAACCTCAGGGGACCTGGTGAAGGATGGGAAGAGCTAGAGGACCAGGACATCTGCTTGGAGGCAGACAAGAAAGCTACATCTATGAAGTGTTAAGAACATGGTCACCTTAAAAAGACCTACACAATGAAAAGCCAACATGGAAGTGGGAAAATGTCACAAGGCCTCATCCCTAGAAGAGCTGCAGGCAAATAATGCCTGATATAAGAGAGAGAATCAGATTTCTCCAGCCACAAACTCCCTGATGGGTTGTCCAGTCCCAACCTATCTCTAAGTAAATACACACAGGAACAGCACTTAATGGACTCGGCAGGTTCTATCTATCCATCCATCTATCTATCCATCTATCTATCTATCTATCTATCTATCTATCTATCTATCTATCTATCATCTATCTATCATCTATCTATCTATCTATCTATCATCTATCTATCTATCATCTATCTATCTATCATCTATCTATCTATCATCTATCTATCTATCTATCTATCTATCATCTATCATCTATCTATCATCTATCTATCTATCTATCTATCTATCTATCTATCACCTATCATCTATCTATCTATCTATCTATCTATCTATCACCTATCTATCATCTATCTATCTATCTATCTATCTATCTATCTATCTATCATCTATCTATCATCTATCTATCTATCATCTATCTATCTATCTATCATCTATCTATCATCTATCTATCTATCTATCATCTATCATCTATCATCTATCTATCTATCTATCTATCTATCTATCATCTATCTATCTATCATCTATCTATCTATCATCTATCTATCATCTATCTATCTATCTATCTATCATCTATCTATCTATCATCTATCTATCTATCATCTATCTATCTATCTATCTATCTATCTATCTATCTATCTATCATCTATCTATCATCTATCTATCTATCTATCTATCTATCTATCATCTATCTATCTATCTATCTATCATCTATCTGTCATCTATCTATCTATCTATCTATCATCTATCTATCTATCATCTATCTATCTATCTATCTAT
Source organism: Arvicola amphibius (assembly GCF_903992535.2). Taxonomy (NCBI): domain Eukaryota; kingdom Metazoa; phylum Chordata; class Mammalia; order Rodentia; family Cricetidae; genus Arvicola; species Arvicola amphibius. The sequence goes on from NC_052051.1 coordinate 44,048,672, forward strand.
CTATCTATCTATCATCTATCTATCTATAGCTATCTAGCTACCTATCTATTTATCTAACTACCTAGCTGCAGCAATAACAATCAAAGAAGAGGTCATGAAGTTGAGAGGAGTAGAAGGGGACTTGAAGAAGCTGGTGAGGGAAAGCATGAGTGGAAATGTTGCATTTTATGTATTAGGAGGTGTGGCCTTGTCAGAGTAGGGGTGACTTTGTTGGAGGAAGTGTGTCACTAAGCTTTGAGGTTTCAGAAGCTCAAGCTATGACCAGTGTGACAGTCTTTTCCTGCTGCCTGTGGGATCAGGATGTGGAATTCCCAGTTACTTCTCCAGCACCATGTCTGCCTGTATGCTACCATGCTTCCTGCCACTATATAACAGACTAAACTTCTGAACTGTAAGCCAGCCCCATTTCAATTTTTTTCTTTATAGGAGTTGCCATGGTCACGGTGTCTCTTCACAGCAATAGACAACCCTCAACAGAGCTAACTTCGTGTATATCATTAGACTGGAAGTCTAGCAGTCTTGTGTATAATAATAAGTTGGCTCTTGGTATTTCCATTTCTAACCTAAAAAGAGCATGCTCCCAGACGTGTAGTGTATATGATATCAACACCACAACACCCTGTCAAATCAGTCAGCCAAAATAACCTTTGCTGCACCATGCCTGCACCCCAGTCTTTCCTGGGTGAGGTATCCTGGCTCCATATGGGAAGCCATGCTCTTCCTCAAACAAAAGCAACACTTAATGCGGAACACGCTGTCTAGACTTGGTCTTTGGCCACTCAGGCCCAGGATGAGCTGGAGACAAGTCTGAGGCAAGTCAGAACAAATACGCTGCCATTTCCACCCTGACCAAACTTTGTGTGTTGACCTGGCACTGACCTCTTCCAGACTCACAGATCTGACTATCACTTCAACTCCAGAAAAGCTCCCTGTAGCAGCGAGGAAAAGGGTTCCAAATAAAACTCTCCCGTCATCACAGGCCTGAGGGTCCGGCCAGAGAATAGAGGAGGAAGGTTCGTCCATTCATGGCTCCCACCACACAGGGTCCACAGTGATTTCACACCCGCCCCTGTGCCTCCTTCACTGAACCTGTTGCTATTGAGCAGCATCCTTGGTTCCCACAATTCCATGCGTGCTGCTGATACTGGGGTGGGAAGAACCTTGCCTCAGATCTAGAGCAGCCTAGGGTTTCAGCTGCTGAAAAGGACCCTAGAATGGAGTCCACTTCCTAAACAGGAACACGTGGACCTGAATGGCAGGAGCAGTGGTAGGGATGCTCTGCCATGCACCCCGTCTTTTATCTACTAGAGATTTGTAAGACAGGAAGTGGAAACCCTAGGGTTTCCCAAGATGGCGCGTGTAAATCACTGGCTAAAGCCAGACTCAAATTCACATTGCTGAGGGAAGCGATGAAGACAGACTGCTGTACAAAACAGTACCACGTTCCTGAGCTGACGGTGCTACCGCACAGCGCACACTCTGTGAGGACACATTCAAGCCGAAGAGTACACAGTACAACAGGAAGGATGCTGGCGGTAGGAGCGGAAAGGGAGGAGGAGACGTTAAAAGGATGGAGCTTTTTAGAGTAATTAATGAGATAAGATGATGGGTTTGTTTAACACGGAGAAAGCCCTCCTGCTAATGAGGCCAAGCCACTCGTTTCACTGCAGCTGAAGCTAAGGGGCCCAAAGCCACACAATAAGGGATCCCGGACAGGAACTCGGGTTTGTTCACAATGGCTTAGTCTTCTCACAGCCCTGGGTTTCTTCAGCAACGCGTGTTTCCTCTCTGCTCTGGGGTCTCTCCCACTGCACCCCAAGGCTGTTGATGGGCTGTGCTGTGCTTTCTCTGTCTTTTCCCCCACGTGTTCCACTGTTCTCACCCCCAGATTGACTGCATGGTCTAGATAGAACTGCCATCCCCATCCTCATGGTTTCAGACGAGAATGTAGCTTGTTGTCCTCTGGACCTTGAGCATTTGGCCTGAGATGCATCACTTCCTTCGTCATTTATGTCCAAAAAGAACCTGAGAGGTCGTGTTGTGGACCTGCCCCCTTTTTTATAAATAAGAGACATTTGGGAGAGGCCACTTCTAAATGGGATAGGTCACTGAACTGAGAGGGCTAGAGATTGAACACAATGCCCGGTGCATGCCGGGAAGGCTACATTTTTGTCCAGTTTAAAGAATGAACTGTTAACCTTGAGAAATTTTTTTCACAATAACAACCTCCAGAGATACTTAAATAAACTCCTGATCACATCCAGGGCAAAAGGAACCAAGCCTGAAGGAGGACTGTGGTGAGCATTCAGGGAACACAGGGAACAGGATTTTTATGCAGTAGAGTATTTTCCCAAAGATTTAGGTTTTATACTTTATGTTAATGACTCACTGTTAATTAATTTTTAACCACTCATTTCCCACAACCCATGGGTTATATGTTATTGCTGTTTGAATGTAAAATTTCTCCCATGCTCATGTGTTGCAAACCAGCTCATCAGTTGGTGAAACTCTTTGGGAAGGTTGTGGAATACTTAGGGGGTGGAGCCTCACTGAAGGTGGGGGCAGAGTGCTTCACTGGAGGCTGAGTGTCTCCCTGGAGGTGGGACTTGAGACCTTAGAGTTAGGTCCACTTCTTCACTGCTTCCAGATGGCCACTATTGGGGCAGTGTGGTGGGTGGGCTTCCTGTCCCTTCCATGATGGAAGATCTTCTTTAACTGTAAGCCAGAATAAACCTTCCTTGACCACTTCTTGTGAGGTATTGGGTTACAGCCTTGAGAAAACTAACTAATAAACAAACATACTGACAAATTCAAGAAACCGCAGATTGAGAATATCAGAAAATACAGCTCCAGAAAGCTCTACAGAACAAACCTTGATTTCCCCCTTGCCACATGCTCTGCTGAATCCACGAGGGTGAAGTGAGATGCAGGCACAATCTACCCTAGCCTCCTGCTGCCTCCCAGCACATTCGCCTCTTCCCAGGGCTCGCTGCAGTGCTGCGAGACTGTGTAGTTAGGCCTACACTGCTTGCCTCCAGACAGAACACCTGCATCCAGACGGAACACCCGCATCCAGACGGAACACCCGCATCCAGACAAACACCTGCATTCAAACGGAACAACCGCATCCAGACAAACACTTGCAGATTTTTTCTTGCCCTTTTCTTAATTTTGTAGCAATGTACAGAGTATTTACATTGTACTAGGCATATAAATAATCCAGAGACCATTCCAAACATACAAGGACATGTGCCAAAGTTACAGGCAAATGCTACACCATTGTATGTAGCGGTCTAGAACACCTGAGGGTTCTTGGGTCCTCTGGAAATTGGGAGCCAATCCCCTGTGCATGCCAAAGGAATGACTGACTGCACACGGTCTGAGGAGGAACAGGAATTTATTCTCTCCAAGCACACATACAGTTGTTTCAGGAGTATTTATTGAAAAGACCTTCTTCTGTTCACCACAGGAATGGGTGTTTCCATGAGTTAAGATTCTGTTTCTGGGCTCTGTGTTCTATTCCATGGGTCTCTCTATTTAACTTTCTTACATTCTGTTTTTGATACCGTAGCTTAATAATGTTGAAGAAGTCATACAATATAGAGTCTCCACTTTGTTCTCTTCCAAAATCACTTCAGACATTCTAGGCTTTGTGTGTGTGTGTGTGTGTGTGTGTGTGTGTGTGTGTGTATAGTTTAGAAACAACTTGACAATTTCTGGAAAAAGAAAATAAATAAGAGAAATCCTGTTGGGATTTTAACTAAATGCTACATCTGTGAAGCTTCAACACTCATGTTTCAAATTTCAGCCGCGTGTTTAGTAACAAGTGAAACTCAGACCTAAAGGAAGTCATGGGACTTCGCTAAGGCCACAGATTATGCTGAAGCCTTGGTGGCCTGCAACATTCCCACTCCCAGTTGTGCTGGTGGGCTCAACACAGTGTCTTATCCAATAAATACTCAGTATCTTACAGGTAGACCAACCCCCGTGGGACTGCGGACCGTAGCTGGCAAATGCCTCCGTCAGAGAAATCTTTTCGATTCACCGAATGGTTTTCCTATAGGGAAAAAGTTAGTGTTCACATGACAAATGCATGTCTTTGTTGTCATGAAAACACATCTTCAGCATCTTGACTGGCCTCTTTCTTGAGATAGCTTTACTTCCAAATTTCCCAGGCCTGACTGCCCAGCCTGAAGCCCACTGGGGGAAGCCAGAAGAAGAAGAAACAAAGGGTTATGTCTTCAGGCTCCACACATGAAGAAACCTTGTGGGGGAAGCAGGATTCCCAGAATCTCCAAGGGGGATAGGAGGACCGGATGTCAGATTGTGAGAACTTCCTGGGTATAAGCTTGGTGTCGATATACATTGTTTCAAATTCATAATTCTTGCCCCAGATTCCTTTCCATCCATTACTTTTCTTTCTTTATTATTCTAGTATTTAGGTCTTAAGAAAGCCAGATTGTCGCCTGAGGACCTGTACACTTTAGAATCTTTGACATTCTTATCTTATGACTCCCCAATGAGGGCAGACAACATCAAAATTTCAAAACATGTTTGTATACAGAACTTGGTCTAGAACTGCCATTATTTGTGTCCTCTTTCAGGACACTCTACATCCCTGCGAGACTTGGGGCCATTTCTTTTTCATGTGATTTGTAGGTGGGACATAAACAACTTGTTTGTATTTATGAAATAGCCTTTATATTTGTTGTTTGAGTTGAGGAGATAGACCAGAGGGTAAAAGCACCTTTCATCAAGGCTTACAGTCTCGGTGTGGTCCCCAGGATTCATGTGGTGGCAGGAGAGAATTGCTCACTCACATTGTCTTCTGACCAACACACACACAGAGACACACACTCTCACACACAGACACACACACATGTAGACACACACACAAATACACACACCATGGCATCCATGGCATGTGCACCCCTGCACATATAAATGCAATAAGATTATTTGTTTATACTCGTGATATATTCTTTTATATCCATGAGCTATTCATTTGTAATAAGAAACTATTCCTTTTTAGTGCTTCTTCCAGGCACAACTCATAAAGTTTGGTGACCTTAATACTACCCCAAAGACCCATAAAAATCCTTGCTTGGATGGTGTAGATTTAAAAGGTAGTATCCTTTAATATCAAGCATTCATAGAAAGACATAACAACAGGGATGACAGATGGCTCAGTGGGTAAACTCCGTGCTGCAAACCCGAGAGCTCTATCACCAGGACCTGCACAGTGCAATGAGAAAGCCCTCCTTAACTGTCCCCAGGGCTGTTGGAACCCCAGCTGAACAAGGGATAGAAAAGCATTTCCTTCACAAATGGAACTAACTGATCTACTTTGAATTTTTAATTGAGGTCCAAACAAAATAAAAAAGCAAACACATTTAGTTAGAACCCCACCCTCCCAGAGGAGCCCACTGCCCTGCTTTCTTAGCTTTGCTCCTTCGGCCCTGCTGTCTGCCACTTGGAATTCCTCTAGTGCCAGAACATTCCCTATATGTGGTCATTCTAGGGAGGAACAGGCTGAACTCAAAGTCACTAATTCCATCTGACAACCAGTCAGGGTTTGCAGGTCTTTATTTGGAAACTACCCCAGTCCAAAAATGTGCCAAGATCTGTTCATTCTCCCTCGGGCCATGATACCCAATCTGGGCCTCTCTACCCTGGGAAATTTTAGTGACAGGAAAGAAGCTTACGCTATATAAGCTGGTCATTTAGCATTTGGCCACATGTGCTGAGGGCCGTAGGCCAACCTGACCTCCATGAGTGGGGAATCAGCTTTATGTCTCAGGGGCCAGCACAGAGACTGAGAATACCCTATACTGAGGGTAGCTCCCCCACTACAGGGCCCTCTCTGACTATCTCAACTTCATGAAGTATTCTCACATGTCCTGGGAAATGACTGGGCGATTGTAGGATGTGTCCTTGAGACCTACGGTGGAAGGAGAGAGCTGACTCCCAGTGTCCTCTGATTTTCACACACACGGTGGTATGTTCATCCCAACACACACACACATACACACACACACACACACACACACACACACATAATCAAAAAGATGTTCCATGTTATTAAAGAAACATGGCTCAGTCGAGAAAGATTTTGCACAAACATAAAGACTCAGGTTTGATTCCCAAAAGCCACATAAAAACATCAGGCGTTTTGTTCTATACTTCTAACCCCTATGCTGGGGAGGCAGAGGCAGACCCCCTGGCACTCAGTGGCTAGCCATTGTAGCCTACTGTGCAAGATTCAGATCAGTAGGACCCCGTCTCAAACAAACAAAAAGGATAATATTCTGAGAATTAACCCTTGAAGTTGACCTCATGTACTTGGCCATACTCACAGAACATGCATGTGCCCACCCAAACACACACAGAATAATGTCCATCCAGCAGAAGAGAGGCAGGTTATAGCCATTCTGGTGGAGAAAGTTTGTTTATTAATTTAAACCATCCAGGGTTTATTGAGCATTCACACACTGTCCTAGGCACGGAGAAAGACAAAGTCTAGGATGTGAATGGGGAAGAAGAATAATTAGGACTACTGTGTCATGTAGTAAACAGGAAGTGCCATGGGACTGCACCCTGGATGCAAACCAATAAGATGGGAGGGGGCAGAGGAACCTTCCTAGGGTAGATAGCTTCAGGAGGAAAAATACCAGCTGATTCTGGAAGCAGGGGGGGTGGGCACAGCAGACTGTAGGAACAACTTATGTAAAGACATGGTCACACAGCAGGAGGCTTAATGACTAAGACAGAGTGAGTCAGATCCTAACAAATGGAAACAGACTTTTCATGTGTGCTTCTCAACCACTGATGTAACAAAAGTATAACAGAGAGCATACTTAAGAATTCATGGTGGTGTGGACATAAGGGCATATACCTTTAATCCTGGAACTTCAGGCTGAGGAAAATGGATCTTGAGTATGAGGTCTCCTTCCACTCCCCCACCCCTTCATTCAAAAAGCATGGTGAAAGGGTCTGCCAGCTGGTACAATGAGACAGTGCTCTCGAGAGCATCGTTCATAGGCCAGTAGCATCAGCACCACCTGGGACGTATCTGAATAACATTCGATGGAACCAGACACTTCAAGGATAAATCCCACAGTGGCTTCTCGGTGTCCTATCCCTCCAGCTGATTGTGGTACAAGTTAGCCCCCTAGATACCTGGCTACCAAATGACAATCAGTGTTAGCACAGCAAAGCTTCTGATGGTGTGTCTCTTGGGTCCTTTCTACATCCCATGTTAGACACGGCCTTTACCCTGACCTCGAAGCAAGGGTCACCTCTTTTCTTCAATGCCCACACCACCAGGATTTCAGAATCAAACTGGAGCTTTGTCCTTTGCTTCTTTGTGTCCTCAGGCCCTAGCAATTCATTAGTCTGCGCCTCGGGCTTCTTTAGCTATAAAATAGAGGTAATTGTATGCCCACCTCATAGGGTTGAGTTAAGGACGTTAATTCAAGATAAGTACTTTAATCACTGCTCAGTAGACACCGAGACCACACTTACTCTCTGCTGCAATTATTCCTGTTACTTGCCTGTTGACAACCTCTGGTCCCAGAGACTGTCCTTCCTCCTCCCGGTCTAAAATCCAACCCACCGGACACCCTGAAACACCTTCATGTTGAATTAGTCATTCCCTCTCTCCATTGGTCCTCAGTGTGTCCCATGGCCATTATTACTTTAAACACTATTCTTTTGTGTCATTTTAAACAGATATGAGGGGACCTGTTTGGGGGTGAAATCAGGATAGTGGGGGCAGGTCCCTTCAACCACCTCCTAGGATCCCAAGATTCTCCTTGATGTCTCTTGGGAGGTAAGGAGTCCAGTGGGAACTTCCAGATTGTGAAGTTCAAACAGCTCGTTGAATGGGCCTGTCAAGGTGCTCATTCACTTCAAGGTCATGTTTTCTATGAAGCAAAAATGTTTCCATTGTTGGAGCTGTTTCGGGATGGCCTTAGCCTTGATCTGAATGTCCCACCTAACTGTCAGCTGCCCATCCTCCAAGTTAGGCCAGCCCCAGGAGACCACTTCTTCCTTTCAACCCCGATGCTCCTTATATTTGTCAAGCATCCTCCCCAAAGGCGAGGAACAGACTCTGGGGAGCCCTGAGAAGAGAGACGCCCAGGAGAGCTATTTCCAACTGAGCGTGTCTTGGCCAGCTGCCCAGGCTTTGTTCCACTTTCTGATGTTCTGGAGAATATTCTCTTCACATCGCTAAGAAAAACACGACGAAACACTCACGTCCCCCTTCTGTTTTTAGTAACTTTTATTCTATTTTCTGATTATAAAACGTGTACCAATACATGGGGAGATCTGTGTAAAACACAGACATTTAAACAATGTAATAAGCTACAATGCCACCAAACAAAAAAAAAATGAGTGTTTCTAACTCTTCAGTGTATTTCCTTTGAGTATTTTTTGCATGAATATACCCATATTCGGTCACACAATTTGGATCATGATTATAGGACACTAAGAAACCTGAAGAAATCAAAACTTTTACTAATATAATACTGTTTGTTTGTTCAATTGGCAGTACTTATTCAGTAAGCAAAGCTAACAGTTATTGAGTGCTTGGTTTGTGTGGGCCTTGTGCTTGGTGTTAATTTGTACAGTAAGGAACAGATAGAAGTTCAGCCTCACAAGAACAATACGAGTAGCACAGTCGCAATCAACAATAGCAAGGATACTTTCAACAAACAAACTTGAAAACAGAGTTGCAAAGCGTGAGGAGGCGTGGGGAGAGCACATGATGTCCTGGTTTTAATATGAAAGGTGTCCCCACCAGGCTCACGGGTCGCAGGCTTGGTCCCATTTGTGCTATTTCACTGCTTAGAGAGGTGACGAATGCTTGAGCAGGTGGTATCCCAACAGAATTAAGTCCTACTTTCTGCTTCTTGTTGCCATGAAGTGAGCAGCTTCGCTCTGCCAAATGTTCCCTGCCATGATGCCCACCCTCACTCCAGGCCCACAACAACGGGACCAGCTGACCCCACACTGGAACTTTAGAATTCGTGAGAAATAATAATTCTGAAACCTTGGAAGCAACAAGTCCTTTTCTTGGGTTGTTTTTCTCAGGTGTTTGGGCCAGAGGCACCTGTGAGGCTGCTGAGTACAGACAGAACGTGAAGCAGGTCTGGGGACCCAAGAGCAAGCTCCGCGGGAAGTGTCGTTGCATTGTCAGACCCACGGGCTGGGTGGCTGTCAATAAAAGAAAGAGGGAAGGAGGCGACCTCCGATTGGTTAGGGTTTGCAGGACTGGTACTACAAAAACACCGCAAGTAAATGCTGTCCAGCAGCATGCACTGCTGCTCTCCTGCACAATTCTGCAGTGTGGCATGGGTCTGGGTGATCTTATCTCAACTCAGTGGGGATGAAGCCTGAGCTCTAGGTTGCTTTGGGAGCTGCTTCAAGGATCCCATGCAGACATAAATGGCTCTGGAGATGTTCTCGCTTATGGTGGATGACAGAAAGGAGGAGGGCAAAACAAACTTACCATGACCGTTTCAAGCCCTGGCTGTCATCATCTGTTAATGCTCAGCACGTCAGGAATTCAGCCAGAAAACACATCCAATCTCCTTCAGAGATGCCCTGGAAACTTCATTATAGGAACAGAGCGAAGAACTGGAAACAAAGCCACAATCTATCCCCTGCACCAAAGATAAGGCACGAGCAAAGATCCCCAAGTCATGAGAGAACTAGGGCAAAGGCCACCGTGGTGACAGGGACAATGATGGTCCTGCAGAGGCAGAGAGAATATCTAATTTTTGCTTTCACTGCATTGAAGTATCAAACTGAACTTCTCAACAAGACATAGAGAAAAGAGATGATATAAGAAACCTCTAGGAGCTGACCTTCCCAGCACCATTTTCTCATTCTTTTCTCTAATGAAATACTATCTTTCCAAGGCTCCCTTGCAGCTAAGGATTGTCATGTGACACAATTCTGGCAAATGAGATAAAAGCTTTTGCCTAGTCTCTAAAGGGTTTTTTTTTTTTTTTGGCTTATGTAATAGAAAGGAAATACAATTTAAATTTTCTGTATTTTTTTTTTCTTACTAAACTCTTATCCTGAACACAAATGTGATGCCGGAAGAATGGAGCTATGATATAACAATCATGAGAACAGAGGGGATATTTAATAGTGAAGCAAGAATGTGCCGTGAATGGATTCATAACAACATTTTCAACATATGCCTACAGTCTAGACTGTCTATGCTGGGAAGCATTCCCATGCAAGAAATATAAGCCTCTTTTGATAAAAGACATTGTAAGTTGACTTTTATTTGTTCTTACATTAATTCTGTACAAATGATGTGGTCCAATTTATGTTTTAATTTGGATATTATTTCACAAGAATGACTTTTGTGAAGTAGAAAAGGGAAGGAAAACAGGAGATGATGAGCGAACTGTGTAGCAGCCCAACAGGGAGGAAAGGGAGTCTTGGCTACAGTGGAGGTTAAGATATTAAACATTGGTTGGTGCTTTACAAAAAAGAATTGACTTGGGGTGGCACTGGGGACGTGGTTTAGTAGGTTAAATGTCTGCCACACAAACATGAGGGCCTGAGTCTGGATGTCCAGTACCATATAAAGAGCTGGGCATCGTGATCTGCATCTGTAACCCCAACACTGAAGGGACAGGGATAAGCAGGCACTTACCAGCCAGTCAGTCCAGCCAGTCCGTAAGCTTCAATTTCATTGAGAAATTCTGTATCAAAAATAATGGAAGACTATATAAGAAGAGACCTGACATTGGCCTTTGGCCTCCACTGCAAGCACACACACAGAGGCATACCTGTACACCCATGTGCACACACACACACACACACACACACACACACACACACACTCAGAGAGAGACAGAGGCGCAGAGAGATATGCCCACACACAAAGAATTGGCTTAGTGCTGGAACGCTTTTTTAGCAGGGCCATTAGTTCAGCCTTTCTGGCTATGGTAGAAGGAGCATGGGGGAGGTTTCAATCACTGCTGTCTGGCTGACCACTATGTATCCTGCTTTATGTTCTTCACTTAGAGCATAAATGTTCCCATCAGTAAACCACACCTCTCCCTGATTGTCCAGAGATCGGTCACTTACGTCTGGCACAGGTTGAGGAGATGGTCTCAGTACACAGTGTGCCAGAGCAAAAGTTTCTGTGAGCATGAGTGAGGTAGGGTTTAGGGTGCCACAAGTGTTGATAGGCATCTGTCTTGGCTAGTTTTATGTCAGTTTGGCATAATCTAGAGTCATCTGGAAGGAGGGAACCTCAATTGAGAAAATGTCTCCATAAGATCCAGCTGTCGGGCATTTTTGTAATTAGTGATTGATGGGAGAGGACCCATTCCACTATGGGCCCTGCCATCCCTGGGTTGGTGGTCCTGGGTTCTATAAGAAAGCAGGCTAAGGCCGGGCGGTGGTGGCGCACGCCTTTAATCCCAGCACTCGGGAGGCAGAGGCAGGTAGATCTCTGAGTTCGAGGCCAGCCTGGTCTACAAGAGCTAGTTCCAGGACAGGCTCTAGAAACTACGGGGAAACCCTGTCTCAAAAAACAAAACAAAAAAAAAAGAAAGAAAGAAAGAAAGAAAGAAAGAAAGAAAGAAAGAAAGAAAGAAAGAAAGAAAGAAAGAAAGCAGGCTAAGCAATCCAGTAAGCAGCACTTTTCCATGGCCTCTGCATCAGCTTCTGCCTCCAAGTCCCTGCCCTGTTTGAGTTCCGGTCCTGACTTCCTTCCATGATGAACAGTGCTGTTGAAGCACAAGCCTAACAAACCCTTTCCTCCCCAGTTTCCGTCGGCCATGTGTTTCATCACAGCAACAGTAACCCTGACTGAGAGACCATCTCTGGTGGTCAAACATAATTGCCTAATATTTTGTTAATCTACTCCCAGGTAATGACACATACCTCTTTTATTATAGGACAACCTTTACTTGATAAGAGCTTCTAACGGTTGCCTCCATGTCAGATTAGAAGCTCTTTCAACAGAGAGAACTTTGCCTGATACTCTTCTCAAGGCAGAGGACCAACTGTGACGCTACCACCTCTAATTTCTTTGGAAAATACTCTTCAGGCCTCATTTCTATCCACAGGCATTGAGTCAACACCCAGAAGACAAGGCTGTGTTTTATGTCAAATAACAAAAAAGGCTTTTAGAGATCAGACACGCCCAAAGCTGAGGCTTCCGTGAGAGCCTGCTTTATCTAATTAAAGAACTCTCCCACTTGATCATCGTGGTTAAGATATTCGGAGTCTGGGCCCATGAAAGCCTCTTACTGAGATTTTGGAAATCTAATTTCAACAGAATCCAGTCACCCCATCCCCCACAAAGAATTAATGTTGTCTTTGTCTGTGGTGGAAGTCATTCAATTTAGCTTGAACTCTACATGAGGATAATTGTTATAGCCCCAGAAACAAAATATATCCCTGATTGTTCATTTTCTTGTTGTGTTATCTGGCCCTTTTTCCTGGAAAATTCAGTGGCCTTGAGAGACTAAGGACATTTTGAATTCTGGTGGTATTTTAGTTTGAACTTTCCTTGATAGGGTTACATAGCAAAATGTCATCTACACATTTGTAGAATGTCTTCTTCTGGCAAAAGTAAGTCCCTAGTGTCTTTTTCTAATACTCTAATGAAAAGATCGGGGCCATCCTGAACCCTTAAAGGAGGGCAGAGCGAGTATACGGTTGGCACACTGTAGTCACTGGATGCTCCCGTTCAAATGCAGGGAAGTACCAAGAGTCAGGAAGAAATATAAAGGGGGGCATCTTTTAGGCGTGACACTTGGGGCCTGACAAAGAAGGATTTAGTGATGACCCGCCAGCTGATCCAGTGGAATTATTGTCTCTTTGACAAACCTAAGGTCTATACCATGAGGAATCCCCCATTTGACTTGATTTCTTGAAGGATTCGTGTATTACGTGAAGACTGGCAGGGGACCAGTAGACCATGTTTTCAGTGATAAGCTCTTGTTCTAGCATCCCCTCCTTTTTTAATTTTGTTGATTTTTATTGAGCTCTATATTTTTCTCTGCTCCCCTCCCTGCCACTCTCCTCCTCTTCAACCCTCTCCCATGGTCCCCATGCTCCCAATTTACTCAAGAGATCTTGTCTTTTTCTACTTCCCATGTCGATTAGATCCATGTAAGTCTCTCTTAAGGTCCTCGTTGTTGTCTAAGTTCTCTGGGATTGTGATTTGGAGGCTGGTTTTCTTTGATTTATGTTTAAAAACCACTTATGAGTGAGTACATGTGACAACTGTCTTTCTGTGTATGAGTTACCTCACTCAAAATGATATTTTCTAGCTCCATCCATTTACCTGCAAAATTCAAGATTTTTTTTCTGCTGTGTAGTACTCCATTGTGTAAATGTACCACATTTTCCTTATTCATTCTTCAGTCAAGGGGAATTTAGGTTGTTTCCAAGTTCTAGCTATGACAAACAAAGCTGCTATGAACATAGTTGAGCACATGTCCTTGTGGCACGATTGAGCATCCTTTGGATACATACCCAAAAGTGGTATTACTGGGTCTTGAGGAAGGTTGTTTCCTAATTTTCTGAGGAATAGCCACACTGACATCCAAAGGGGCTACACCATCTTGCACTACCACCCAGCAATGGGACCTCCTTAAACTGAAAAACTGTAGAGCAAAGGACACGGTCAACAAGACAAAATGACAGCTTACAGAATGGGAAAAGATCTTCACCAACCCCACATCAGACAGAGGTCTGATCTCCAAAACACACAAAAAAACTCAAGAAACTGGTCATCAAAAGAACAAATAACCCAATTTAAAAATGGAGTACAGACCTAAACAGAGAATTTTCAACAGAGGAATCTAAAATGGCTGAAAGACACTTAAGGAAATGCTCAACATCTTTAGTTATCAGAGAAATGCAAATCAAAACAACTCTGAGATTCCATCTTACACCTGTAAGAATGGCCAAGTTCAAAAACACTGATGACAACTTATGCTGGAGAGGCTGTGGGGGAAAGGGAACATTCAGGCATCCCCTCTTATGAAAACTTTTCTACTGGAATAGCTTGCCCCAGGCTCTCACTGGATTTTGACTGGGCTAGCAGTTTTGACTCCACTTGGCATCCCTGTATTCCAAACAGCTTTGTTAGAATTCCTCAGGGCACTGCTGAGGCTGGGTCTACCTTAACTCTGGGGTTATTGCAGAGTTGCTGGATGGCCCCTCAACCTTAAGGGATAACCAGGAATATATTTTAAAACCCGGCCTTCTAATTTTCACAGTGCTACGTGAGTAAAATACTAAAATTAGGGAATTCCTTTATCTTTACTATCTTTATATATTGGGAGGAAAGATTTCTGGAAAAGGGGGCAAGAGATAAATGATTGGCCCCAGTATCTGCAAGCAGTTGCCTCATCTAGGGCAACTCAAGGCCCTTCAGCAGAGATTGAGCTGTCTAGAACCAGAGTCAGTCTGTCCTCAGGCACTTTTTCTCCTATAAGGAGGCCATGATGTTGGGGATTTGCCCCTCTCTTCTCTGAAGATGGGGATATTAAAGGCAAGACCCTTGGGTCCTTATATGGCTGCAGGGATGATCTAGCACAGTTGCATGTCCAATGGGCTAAGCTTTTACAGAGACCTCTTATGGGAATTCCTCAGGGAACAGGTTGGGCCAAGAGGATCTTCAAGTGCAAACACAATGATGTGGTCCACTTAATTCTCCTCTCTTCCTGGTATGCTTCCTCCAGATCTTGGTTATGGAACACTGAGAAGGCAGTGTCTAGTAGCTGAGCCTGAGGGGTCTGAAGTCCCATCTGCAGTTTCTCAAGCTTTCTACTGATGTCAAGGGCTGGGCACTAATAAAATGCTAGCTTTAAAGGGCTTGTCCTTGTCCTTTAGGAAATGAGGAATCAAATTGGAAATTCCCTCAAAGATTAAATGAGCCTGTTAAAATATAAGGCAGGATTTTCTTTCCTTTCTTGAGTGAGCTCCATGACCTTGCCATGGTTAATAGGTTTACTCCATCTCTTCAATACAGTTGTCTATCATCATTCTATGGCTAGGACTCCAATTAGCGAGTTCTGGACCTGGGATGACCTGTGCACTGGGCTGATGGACATGAGGACTTTGAATAAATGGCCCATCTGCATCATCTCTGTTGTTCCACAGGGTATAGCAGGTAACCTAGTACAGTAGTCTATAAATAGAGGTCTCTCCATATATACTCTTGGGATAAAGTTAAGGTCTGGAAATTACTGGTAAATCCGATGGATCCTCAGAGAAGATCCCAAGCTCCCTGCATTGCTGGAGATCTGTGACTGAAAAGGTCGGGGTCTCCGACTAGGGTTACCTCTGTAGAGCCAGGCACATCTCTTAAGAGAAGGGTCATAGTCATCGGAGAAGATGGTCCCCAAGAGGCTGTACTCCTAGCACATCCTAGATCCCCTTTTTCCTTGTGACTTGGAGTTAATGGACGAATGTGGTTGGTGGGGTTGCAGGGGAGGCCAGAGCCCTGAGAGTGGGAGGAGACACTTCTTCCAGGGCCTACTGTCTCTTTTTTAAAAAGTAGGGTTTGGACAAAGGCAGAGTTTATCCAAGATATTATAAATTTCTTCTTTTGGTTTCTCTTTTCATAGTCCCCTTTTCTGGTAGAGAGCTATGGAAGTCTGAATATGAGGTGCCTTAGGCCATTTCCCTTGTTTTCTACAAAATATAACCAGTGGTAGACTGGTGTTTTAATTTAAACTTTCATTCTTTGGCCAGATTGCCCCATCACCCAGCTTGTTTCAAGGCCAGTCAGTCTTAAGTAAAACATGAATCTCTCTTTTTTTCTTTTTTCCTTTCTTTTTCTCCTTCCTTCCTTCCTCCCTTCCTTCCTTCCTTCCTTCCTTCCTTCCTTCCTTCCTTCCTTTCTTTCTTTCCTTCTTTCTGATCTCAGTATCAAACTTATCCCAGTTCTTGGGGATTCACTGTAGTGGAAAATCCAAGAAAACTAAAGGTGAATTCCTAAGCTGGAGAGAGAGGTACTGCACTTCCTTAGGCTTCCCTCAGACCCTCCCAATGCTGTACCACCTCTCAGCAATGACCACATGTGAAGCCAAGATGACGCTCCTCTAGCACCATCTCCCAGGCCCTCTTATTTTACATACCAATCCCAGTTCCCTCTCCTTCCTGTGTTCCCACTCCTCCCACCTTCTCCCCACCCCACCCCATATCCACTCCTTAGAGAGGGTGAGGCTTCCCATGGAGAGTCAACAAAGTCTGTCACATCACTGGAGGCAGTACCAAGCCACCCCCCTGCCCCTGTATCTATGCTGAGCAAGTTATCCCTCCATAGGGAATGGGCTCCAAAGAGCCAATTCATGCACTAGGGATAAATACTGGTTCTACTTCTAGTGATGAGGGCCATTCTTAATGAAACCACATACCAAGTTTCATCTGTCTATAGAGGCCCATTAATGAATATTTCTTTACATTTTCCCTTCATTTACCCCAAAACTTCTTACTCAAATTCTACTGGTTTCTCAGTCTGAGAACCACAGACTGATCATATGTTAATGACCCACATTCCATTGTCTGTGGTCTCTTGATAAATACACTTTTCTGACACCTCCTGAACCACCCCAGTCCCCTTATATAGAAGAACAGATAGAACTTATGCCATTGTACAGACAGAAAAACTGAGTCCTAAGGAAAGGAAATAATTGCCCAGATCCTTTCTTGCAATGGTGCAACAAGTTCCCAAATCATTTGTCCTTAAATGCATCTGAATCCCAAGGGTGCGTCTCAGGGCGCAAACCCCATGGATGTAGCAACTACCAGTCACCTAAAGAATTCTCATGGAGTCAAATACAATGGAATCCATCATAACTCAGCAAGATCTCATTTTGAGTTCAGGGTTTTATTATCCTCCATGAGTATCTGGGACTAGGAAAAATTATAATACTAAGAAGTCAAATAATGGTTTTTCTTCTCTTCTTGGAAAGGGTATAACATTTCTCATTACAAATAGGAGGCATCGCTGTCTCGGAAGAATTGCTTTGTGGGTATAATTATCAAGTGACAGCTTCTGGCCCAGTCTTTATCCACATCCAGCCTGGATCAGTTATAGCTGATGAGAAGAGATCACGTGGTTCCTCTGCAATGCTTAGCTCTGAAGTTCTGCCTCCCCTTAGCACACAAAGAAGCATAACTGGGGAGGGCAAATCTCAAGGAAAGAAACTATTCAGTTATAGCATCCCTGCAGATTCAGTGTGGCCCACAATGATTGTTGGCTACTAGAAGCTTCTTTATTTTTAAGTGAGTTTGTTTTGTGATAGTTTTACACATGTATAAACTGCATTCTGATTATTATATGCCTTCCAATCTCCCTCCTGCTCTTGTCTGCTCCCATAAATCTCCTTTCTATATTCATGACATTTTTGTTGTTATTGTTTTGTTGGTTTTTTTTGGGGGGGGGAGTTGTTTTGTTGTCAACGGTTTGTTTTTGAGACTCTCCGAGTTTAGCCAGGAACATCTATGTAACTGGAGTTAGATCTTGTGGGCTCCTCATTGGGCACACAGCTAAAAACAATGGCTGCCCCACTTTCAGAATCCATCAGCAGCCCACAGTTCAGAAGGAAGCAGGAAGGCCCCACAAGCTCCTCCCCATCTCTGACTGATGGGTGACTGCTGAGAGGCCCGTGACTGCCCTGGCTGGGATGTGCCACCATCTCCCTGTCTTACAGCTAGTACATTCTTCCCACCATCTCTCTTACAATGTCCCCTGATCTTAGAGCATCAGGGACCTCCCCCAGCCCACCACTCACAAGCCTTATGGCTGGCAGAGGGGATGATTTGCCTGAAAGGTAGAGAATGAAACTCAGGACAGCACCATCTCTGAGGGCACCAGGTCAAGCCCTCCAGGGACTGACCTCGTGGTTTACTTTCTTACACATTTAAACATAGTAGAACTTGTGACCTTTACTGTAAGAATGAATTCTGTTGGCTGATAAACAGAGCTCAGGGCCAAGGCCTAAAGGAAGGATCCAAGGATAGGTTCTGTTGGTGGAGAATGCCAAGTACATGGGTCCTCTGTCATAGGGATGAGCTCAATTCACGACAGGATCGTGGTATGAACAATGCTCAGGATATTGGGGAATTCGGGTGGAGACAGGCTCCGCATAGAAGAGCAAATAATCACCAGGTTGATGGCCCACTTTTCATGCTGGTGTTCCAAGTGACTAAGCATCATTAATTTCTTCCATTGAAGAAAATAGGCCCACATGATTGACAATCCTAGCTCATTCAATGCTTATTCTAAGCTGTGCTTCCTACATTAGACGATGTGGTATAAATGTCCTGTTCAGGGATGAACACTCAACCGTCACTCTCAGCATCCCGAACATCCATGCATCTGTGCATTCATTGCTGTTCACTGCAAAGAGGGGTTTCTGTGGGTAAAGTTGGGGTGTAGTATCTGTTTATGGGCATACATATAAATATTTAGAAGGCAGCTTGGCACAACAACAGTTTAGCTAAAAATCAGTTCACCTCTAGGGCCTAAGGCCTCTTCAGACATGGGATTCTTTTGAACCAAGCTTACAGTATCAGATATTAGTTTCCTTTCATGAAATGGATGCCACAGTCAGTCACAGAGCTGTTAGTTGTCCCCACAACAGTGATGCCATTAATACACTAGTAGACAAATCTTACCTGGCAAACACTCTCTTGCTTTAAAGGTCTCATTCCTCTGAGCTTACTTCTGGCCTCTTTTAAGTGCAGTAAGCAGGAGGTACTAATTCTCCTATTCTGGAAGTGGAAAAATAAGTCCATAGCATATGACACCTCACTACAGGTTTTCTGTCTCTCAGGCTTCACATAGGACCTCAGAGAGGCCCTCCACCCTCTTGGATCTTGACCATAGGGATTGCATTTTATAGTGCAATGGGAAAGGCTCTGGAGATCTGTTATAAATCCCATCTTTGCCATTGACTGCTGAGGAGTCTGAGGCATCTTGTTCACTTCTTTGAGGTCTGCCAGCTTCCTCTCTGCACAATTAGTGCAAGGACAGCAGAGCCAATGGATAACCGTGGGACATTCAATCTTAAAGACATTACTTAGAAATACCAGGCTGAAGTGGGTAGCTGCCATTTCAGCTGCCCCGAATCTGTTCAGGTTTGTTTTCCATGGACTGGTGGGAGGAAATTAGGGCTTTCCTTCCTTACAGCTAAATATGAAGTCAGCCCAGGATTTCAAGTCTAAATAGAGTTATTCAAAGTCCTATCTTCCTTTGGAGTTGTCTGAACAGGACAGGAATAGAAGAAGAGGGTGGTAGACATTGTGGCAAGAGGGCTATTGTGGGGTAGGGTGTCTATTGCAGCAGGAAATAGATATTTGAAACTGGTACCTTATGCAGCTCCTCTGTCAGCTCTTTGGATTCATGAGTCTTCTGTGAACTGCCCAAATGCTCCAAAAATTCCTCCCAAGCTTAAGTTAATTAGGAGCCGTTTCTATTATTGCCAGCCAACAGTTCTGAGTCATAGGCTCTCAAATGGAGACGGCGCAAAGCTAATTCTTAAAACATGAGTTGAAAGTTAAAACCTGGGCAGTGGTGGCACGTGCCTTTAATCCCAGCACTCAGGAACCAGAAGGAGGTGGATCTCTGTGAGTTCAAGGTCAGCCTGGTCTACAAAGCTAGTTCTAGGACAGCTAGTGCTACACAAAGAAGCTTTGTCTCAAAAACAAACAAACAATGTCAATAACAAACAAAAAAGAAACAAGCAAAATGTTAAAACCACTTCTCAGTCATAGGCCAAGTAGGAAATGGATATTTTGCATCTTCACAAGTTAACTTTGCCACATGTGATGGCCAGCTCTACTCTAACTTGAAACATCCTAGAGTCACTAGGGAAGTTCCTGCCCTGGCTTCCCCACAATGAGGAACCACAACATCAAATTGATGCTGAAATAAGCTTACTTTTTGTGAAGGTATTTTATCACATCAACAGAAATGAAACTAGAACAAGCACCATAAAAATGATTAGATTCTGTTCACACAAAGTCAAATGATAAGCAGCATTCTGAATATCTATAGATGTTTAAGATCTAAATCCAGCTAATGAACCCCTGTTACAATATGTCTTAGTTAGGGCTTCTATTGCTGTGAAGAAACACCATGACCAAGACAACTCTTATAAGGAAAAACATTTCATTGAGTGGCTTACAGTTTCAGAGTAAGTTTATTTTGTTATCGTCATGGTGGGACATGGAGGGATGTGGCAGGACATGAAGGGACATGGCAGGACACAGAGGTATGCAGGCCAGCTTGGTGCTAGAGAAAGAGCTGAGAGTGGAGAAGAAGATACATCTTGATTTGCAGGCATCAGGAAGTGGTCTGAGGCACTGGATGTGGCTTGAGCATATAAAACCTCAAACTCTGCCTCCACAGTGCCACACTTCCTCCAAAAGCCACACCTCTTAATAATGCCACTCCCTATGAGTTTATGGGGGTCAATTATATGCAAATCACAACACAACGCAAATCCAACATCTATGAAAGACATACACAGGTCTCAAAACATAAGAAGCCAGAATTAAGGTGTTGGAGACAGAAAGAGCTTTTCCTTAAGTTTTCAAAATTATTAAGTAAATTTTGTATATATTTATCATCCCTCTATGGGCTCATTTGGAGATTCAGAACTTAAAGATCTCTTCTCCTTTAGAAATACTTCTCTTAGGCAGAGGTTCTGCAAGCTTGCCCCCCAGGCAGATCAAAGGTGTCAATATAACCTGGGCATTGGTTTAAAAAGCCATTCCTTACAGTATTTCCGTTCACACATGTAAATCTCAGCTTTTGTCATTACGCATGTTATGTGGGAGAAAAATTTACCTCAAGACCAGAAAACTAGAAAGTGGCCTATGAAAATGGGGAAACACACCTTTAAATGGAGTAAGGGACTGTAGTAGATGCATGTGATCTGAAAATGGAGGAGGAATTACTAGGGTGGAAAGGTCTAAGCAGGAAAGTGGACAGAGAGATGGGGAAAGGGAGGCTTGGGGAGAGCAGTGGCGAAGGCAACCGATGCATGAACAAAACCACAGGAAATCAAATACTTTTTAAGACAATAAAAAAATGTTAAAGAGCTTGAGTAGAGGTGTCATGTGGGTGGATAAAGCTGTTCCACAGGCAAAGAAACCAAGCTGCTGCTGAGCCGGGGACTTCCTGCTTCTGCCTGGCTTTTAGGGTACAGAAGGTGCTGTGCAGGCTGCTGGGGAAGAATCGTTAGTACCCTAACTCTGCTGGGATCCTGAGTGCAGCCTTACAAACTGGCCAGGCCAGATGTGCCCGCTGCTTAGGCCATATTGGTAAGTCTCTTATGGGGTACCTAACTACTTTCTGGTTGGACTTTTGACCTACATTGTATGAGAAAATTCACATTTGTTACTACAAACCCAGTCAAAAAGTCATGGTTGGCAGGTCATTGGCTCTAGTTGGGAGCCTACTGCTATGTTTGGCCAAATAAGCATGATGTGCCCCTTAAATTGCCTTCTGAATAACTACATTTCTGTCCGTAGATTGACACTGTTCTTATCCTTGGTCAGAGATGCTTCTTTCTGTAATAGACAGATACTCCAAAGACTTACAAACAGGTACGAGGGGTGAGAATAAGTGACTGGTGAGTCTCAGCCATAAGGAGGGCATCTGAATCCCTCTCTCCACGGCTCAGAGGATGTCGTGGAGGAAGTGGCTGAAAGCGTGTAAAAGTCAGAGGAGTGGAGGAAGGGGAGAGTGTGGAACACTGACTCCCGGGCACGACAAGGCTGTTGCACTGTTAGACTCTCAACAGTTGTGGTTATGTGAACATGCTCTGTGCAGAACTGAGTCAGTCATGCTGGTATGCAGAGGAGCCGGGTGCATGACTTTCTACCTTTCTCAGAATATCTGTCCTCAGTTAATGCTTGACAGGGGAGGGAGAGACATTTTCTCCAGTGGTGTAGTCACTGGCAAGGTGGCTGTGTTCCTGTGAACAAACACTTACATGCTTCTGGAAGCAAGCCCAATGAAACTTACTGAATCACACACACACACACACACACACACACACACACACACACACACACACAGATCCATGGCAAGTTGGGAAGAGAAAGAGATCAACAGAAGCGAGAAGGGTGTATGTGAGGGTAAGAGAGGTGCATATAATTGAAATATATTATGCACATATGTGAAAATGTGATAACTAAATACATTATGATGTAGAATTATATGCTAATGAAAAGCAGTTACAATGGAAGAGAAGACCAGACCTTACAACCCAATCCCACCATCCGTGGGTGGAGCTCAGGACTCTATTTTAACAAGCCCTTGGGGAGGATGCTCTAGCTTGAGGACCATTGTCCTCACGTTGCATATAAAGCTACAAAGTAAATTAATTTCAAATGTTTTGAGGGTTCCTTGAATGTACAGATTTTATAGAAGATGCCAATTAAAGGTGCCATTTTCACAATGTCTTTTACAATAACCTCAGAGAATAACTTGGGATAACTCTTTCAAAGTGAGTGAAAGGCCTGTATGATAAAAACTTGAAGACACTGAAGAGAGAAGTTGAAGATATCAGAAGATGGACCGATCTTGCATGATCAAAGATGAGCAGGATTCATACTGTGGAAATGTCCTGTCCCTCATGGGCAGCTGCATGCAGGAGAGCCAGCAGTGGCCCAGTTGGTCCTGCATGCATGTGGGGGGTGGGGAGCGGCTGATCAACTCAGCTACTCCCCAGACCCAGATCCAGGGCTTTGAGTTGTCCCACCTTCCACTCCATCTGTGTGTTTCTGGAGCATGTGAAGGGACTGATTCTGTGGAACCATAGCCGTAGGATCTCCGTGACTCTGGGCAACAGCAGGATATCTAGAAGGAGTCTCAGTGAGGGTCCAGTAATGATGGTGCAACAGAAGTCAGAGGCTTTGAACCAGACCAAGAACTCAATGCAATGAACATTTGCAAGTAAAGCTGTCTGGGCAAAAGGGTCCACTGTGTGTCACACTGTAGCTTCCAGTGTCACTAAGAGGAATAGATACGTAATGGAGAGGTGGGAAAGACAGAGGAGTGGAGTGGTCCATGCACTGTAGAACTGGAGACGTGACAGCTGGACAGATGTGAGAGAGGCTGCTGTTGATAGAGGAGCAGGTTGTTGACCAGAGGGGTTGGCAAGATGGTGGTGTTTTTGTTTGTTTGTTTGTCTGTTTTTCTTTATTTTAACTTTAATTTTTTGTTTCTTTTGGTGCACAGATTACAAGGGCGAACGGTGAATATGGAAGGACTGAGAAATGTGTGGGATTGGGGTGCATGATGTGAAATTCCCAAGGAATCAATACAAAAAAATTATATTAAAAAATACTGTGAAAATGGCCGTCCTGTCAAAAGCAATGTTCAGATTCAATGCAATCCCCACCAAAATTCCAACACAGCTTTTCAGAGGGAAAAACTGTGGTTCAAAGATACTACATGAAAAGAATTTTTTCAGTAAAAAATAGTTATCATTTTTAGCTTAATATCTAGTTCAGTTAATATTCTTTAAGTTAAAAATAGCTCAAAATATGGCGCCATGTTGCTTGGCTTCCTACTACTGTAATGAAGACCCAGGAAAATCCACTTACTCAGATAAAGGGTTTGTTGGTAGAGGTTTTAGTAGTGATTAATTGGTCCTGGGGCTTTGAGGGGAGTGTGTAGAAGAACAAAACCACCCTTCTCATGATCTGGAAGCAGATAAGACAAAAGGGAAGTGAGACCACACAGGCAGGGGACAGAGGCACAGCTCCATGTTGCCAGCCTTGCCTGACCGAGGAGTTCCTTTTAGAGATCCCAGTTCAGGCCAGACCAGATTCATGACTTTGACACTGAGAAGAATTCTAGGGCCAGCCTGTACAAGAAAGCAGAACTGGAGGTGTTTGTAGATGATAGTAAGGAAGACAGGCACTGAAGTCGAGAAAGGGGGTACAGTGGAGCATAGATGTGGGTTCCCTGAGGTATCACAGAGAAAAAGACATGCCCAAGTGGGAGTATGGGCTCCGGAGAGGAGAGCTACCGAGAATGAGACTCATCGACCGTGGGCCTGGGCTTCTCAGAGAGAATCACAGCAGTTTATACAGCATTAGCCATATAGACCAGTTTGGGGGCTCTCACATTATATCTCAAGAGGTTGCTAGCAAACTTTCCCCTCTCTCTTGATAAGTAAGATTGTAGGTGACTCCATAGGTGCCTGGTTAGAACCATGATTTTACCAGCAAAAACTCAAAAGCCATGAGGCTGCACACAGTTTTAGGGCACAGCTTATCCTCTACCTGGCATTTCTGGGGGTTCCTAGAAAACTTCATGCTTATACCTGGGAAGGAAAAGAAGCCTTGGGAGATTGTAAAATGTGCCAGAATTCTCTGATTCTCTGCTGGTGAGAGGCTTCAACTAGACTTCAGGATAAGTGGCTGCCTCTGCTCCTCACCTCCTCCAGTTGTCTGTCTTTATGTCCCCACATTCACCTTCAAGGGGCACCTCACCCCCTAGAGGTTCCTCCGCCTCCCACCAGCGCCAATCAAAGGTTCAAGCCTGTAGCAAACTGCAGCAAGCACTTCCAGGCAGACAAGAGCAGCCCTTTAAGGAAAACTAAATGTCAGCCATCACTGCAAGAGAGCTAGAAGGCAGGATCTTATCACAGAGAAATGATGGCTGCCTGAGGGGAAGATGTCTGCCCTGATTTGACCATCTCACAGCCTGCGAGTGTGCCGAATTATCACTGTGTGTCTCATAAGCATGGGTGATGGAGGACTATCTTGTACATGACCTCAAAATAAAATTAAAACAAAAAATAAGAGTAGACACAATTGTCCCTGTTCACATTTGCCAAGTTTCTGGCAGTTTACCCTTTGGCTCCCTTTAGTTCTTTGGGAGGGGGGTGAACAGAACCCCATCATTCCCTGAAGTGAAACCCTCCAACTCATTTGTGGTCCTAGAAGCCTTTGCCTGGCCTTCCCTGGCCTCTCTGCTCCTTCTCACCCCTGTGTCGCTGAAACCTTTATCTCTTCCATTTTTCCTTTTTTTTTCTTCTTTCCCAATTTCTATACTTGTGAAAGTTTAAAAGACATTTGGGAGACGCACGTAAGTAATAAAATGTCTACTGTCTCTTCTTATGGCGATTTAAAAAAAGAAGAGTCAGGAAGCGTCTAACCTGCGTGTGGCTCGTCCCCTAAGAACAGACAGATGGCACCTGGGCTCACACAAAAACAGGAGGATATTTTAGTGACTTGAAAGCAGAGGGAAAAAAATCATGATTTTCTTGCCCTACATAGGATATAATTGTTGCCTTAGTGCAGTGGGTTGTGGCAATATGCTGGGCAACAAATCCCACAAAAACAACTCCAACTTCTTCAGCTTTTTCCTTAGCCATTACCAAATCTTATGTTTCAAATAGAAATGTTGACCTAAAAGGTAGAATCCACTTTTTTAAAAGCCATTTCATACAATATAAGCCTCAGAGTTTCCCCCAAAGGATGGGACTGGTGGGCCTCCCACCCCTTCCTCACGTGACAGAGAATCTGCAACGAGGGCTCAAGCCTCATTTAGTAGTCTCGTGCCAGTGAGCATGGTGGCGGCTGTGGCCCACGGCATATGGGGGATTCCACAGGTCCCCAACAAGGAGAAGTCATTTGGAAGCCATTGAGAGAAGGCCGCATTTCGTAGCCACCTCCAGATAATCCGGGGTAAGGCATGAACTTCTGCTCATCACACTGTGACACAAACAGGGAGCCATATGCAGAAGGGCACTCTGTCCCCCTCTTCCCACGAGCCCACTAGGCAAAATCAGAGCTCTCCTGCCTCTCACAGGCTGCTTTCCATCCTGCCTTTCCAGGCACTATTTCCACAGAGAGCCTGCATCCTCTGGCCACAGTTCCGGGCAGAGCTCTAACGCAGCTTCATGGCAACATCACAATTATCTCCCAGACTGCCTAATAATTGTCATTTTGATCAAAGGGAAACCAGGAGGACAGCAAAACAGAGTGGGTGGATAGAAGAGAACCATTAAGGTCTGGCTTCTGGGTCCCTGTTCTGAATTCAGAGCACTGCAGACTCCATTAGCCTAGGCAAGTTCATTCCATGCTCCCCCACCCCCTTTTAATAATAGTACATCTCTTGGGGTAATGACCATCCCAAAAGTCTTCCAAGGAAGAAGCGTGGAGCTCCTTGGGTCT
This sequence comes from Arvicola amphibius, assembly GCF_903992535.2. Taxonomy (NCBI): domain Eukaryota; kingdom Metazoa; phylum Chordata; class Mammalia; order Rodentia; family Cricetidae; genus Arvicola; species Arvicola amphibius. The sequence continues at coordinate 44,074,880 of NC_052051.1, forward strand.
CTCCCAGCGGTCTATTCTCTTCAGCCTGTGCCACAGAGACTTCATCCCAGCCCTGCAAACTGCCGGTTTCGAGTGCCAGGGTCATGTAGGGTGTTAATTTGCGATGGCCGCTCCTGCACAGGGACCACTGTTGTGCAGCACTGTCCTGTAAAACAGCTGCCATGCTCATCAGATCCACCAAGACTGCTTGCAAGAGTCCATCAGGAATAGGCCTGTTGGCTGCAGACATTTCATCAGAGGAAGGGGTGGATAGAGTAGAGAGTCATTGGCCCATCACCTGAGGTTCCAGCCGCTCCTCCCAACCATTCCTCTGTACGCAGTTTTGCCTAAGACCCCATGCTCTCAGATCTTGGGGAGGTCCTCGGGTACTAGACTGGGAAAAACTAGAGAAAGGGGCTCTGTATACATTCTACAGGGAAGCTATATCCACACTGGATGAAAACTTCCCAGGGTGGCTGCTTTGGGGTCCTGCATGTTCCTATAGGTGACCCCTAACCTAAGCGCATTGGTTAGAATCACTGGGGTAGAATCACTGGGATCTTATACAAGTAGCTTACTTTACTATTGAGCACAGGGTCACAAGCTCTTGCCTCTTTGGGGTGGAGACAGAGGCTAAAGCTTTGTGGCAGAGCTACTTGCAAAACAATGGGTCCTTGTTTTCACCCACAGCCAGTGCCTTGGGATTTAAGCTCCAGAACTTCTAAAATAGCACCCACATCCAGTACCTTAGCTACTTCCTCACTTCCATTTGTAGAACCCCTACTGTCTGCATCTCTCTTTGAACAGTCTCTTCAGCAGCTGGTTCTTGCCGAGGGAAGGGAGGTGGAGGTAGACAGTACAAGGCAGGTTTAAAATGACTACATTTCAATAGAGCCCAAATGGCTGCCCACGGCTCTGCTCTAAGCAGGGAGTTTAGCCACAGAAAGCGGCTGTGGGGACAGTAGTTGGCTTCTACCAAAATACCACAAGTCGTTATCTGCTTCTTGGCATAATCACCAGCTGCCCTTTCGACTTTAGCCATTCCCAAAGCATGGTTGGGACAAAATAGGTTTTACCATGCTTCTCAGATGTGCACTAGTCACCAGAAGGCTTGTGAACCCCAAATCCTAGGCACCTCCTACACAAGCAGTGATTCAGATGGAGCGAGGGAGAGTCAGGATTTGCTGAGGATGAAGGTATACAGACCACACTCCAGAAATAAGGAATTTAGGGATCTGCTTACAGTGGCATGTCACATGAGGCACAGTGTGTAGATCAGTGGTAGGAGGCTTGAGGAGCATGTGGAAGTTCAGTCTCCAATGCCAAGTGAAATTTTAAAGGAATTTGGGCCATCCCTTTCCTGGTTGCCATGGCTTAGATAATGTTAAATGTTCATGTGTTAATGCTTCATTTCCGACATGTGAGGCTATTAGGAAATGGTGGAGCCTTTGCGTTGTTGGATCTAGCAGATAAAGCCAGGATACTTGGGACATTCCTTTGAAGTGGGGAGACTCCAAGCCCTTCCTCTTTAACTGCTGGTCACTATGAGAAGAACAGTTTTCTCCATTCTACAATGTGCGAGCTTCCAACAAGCCCAGAAGCAAAGGGGTTGTCGGACCATGAGCAGAAAGTTTTACTAACATGAGACCAAACAAACCCTTCCTTTTTTTATGTTGATTTAATCTCAAGAATTTTGACAGAGTGATGGAAAGTTGACGTACATGAACATTTCCTCCTGCCCTCCTTAGCTAGTATCTTACTGATTCCAGACAATGGAAGCTGAGGCAGGGAGTAAAGGAGAGGTAGCCCCACATTCCAGAATATTGCTACTCACTCACAGCTTTCACTGGGCAGAGAGACCGCTGGGAGCTGTCAATCAAACGCCTCGAGCCAGGGATCATTTCTTTGCGGAAAGCCTATTACCCTAGTGATCCAGAAAGATCAGTCTCTTCATACATAAAAATATTTTAAGATTTCTTTCAAATACCCAAACTGCTGGCAGGCCATATAATGGCAGAATGTCCTCTTGTTTTTAAGAGGTCATCATGGTCTCGCATCAGCCAGAGAGCCAGGAAAGAAGAGTCATGCTCTAGGAAACTCCTACAAACAACACAAGAATGGACGGAGTGAGGGACTGGAGTGTTCCAGGCCGGAGCTGTGGGAGGCACAGCTTATACCTTAGTAAGTAGATAGACACCAGTCAGGAAAAGGAATTTTACCAAATAAGAAGTCGATTCTAAAAGGGATGGGTCAGCCTTAGGAAGCACAGAGGCTGTCGGGGTACACTATCCAGACCAACCAAGACCCTCCACTCCTTTAGCTACCAAGAGTGCTGACTGATGTGGTCCCACAACTTCCTCCTGTACTCTGTACTAACAGGGGCTATTCTATCAAAGGTTGTGCATTTCTCCTGATCAGCCAAATCCAAGGACTCTAGGGCTCAAAAACTAGTTCCCTATGGTGGTTTATTTAGATTCTGGAATTTATTCTGATTGTATGTGTGAAAGTGTGTGTGTGTGTGCACACGCACATGTGTGTGTGTGCATATGTGTATGTGTGTGTAAGGAATGAGATCATTATTTAAGAATTTAAGTTAGCACACACACTTCCAGAGAAGTGGGTTGTCCTCCGTAATGCGGGTGGGTCTTATTCCACCAGGTGACAATCATACTAGAGCAAAGACTGAGCTTTCCCTGTGAAAGGGATAATGGAAGATAACTGTCTTTGCACTTGATTGAAGCTCTCCCCACCCTCCAGCCTGTCAGCCGGTCACAGTAGAAGTCAGACTCCACAGTCTTCCACATTTAAGTTAGACAATTCCTTAAAAGAAACCGCCCCTCTCTCTCCTCTCTTCTCTCTTCTCTCGCCCTGGTCCCCAACTCTCCATGCCTTTTATTGCAATGACATCAGGATCCACTGCCTCTGCACAGGCCTGAGAGGCTAACAGCCTTCTCATCCCAGCCCAAGAGCACTCTGTGGTCAGCTTCCCACATATAAATCTCCATCTTAGAATCCATTTTGCCCAGAAGCCCAACCTACAAAAGAAGATTGTGAGTGGAGAGAGAGTGGGAGAGTCTCTTTTCCAAGCACCAAACCTCCTTGTTTACATCACCACAATCCTTCAAAGCATAGCTTGTACACATCAGAGACTGTTCAAATGTTCACCTACTTGCCATCAGCTGACATACTCAGTGCCAAATCACCTCCTGAGAAGTTTGTTCACCTAAGAAGACTTCCAACATGGCCATTCTTGAGTGACAGTGGCCAAACCTCAGTGACTACCTGAAGACTACTCTCACTACTGCGTGAAAAATCCCATAGAACATCCTACAGTGTGTCAGACTCAAAGTCTAAGTCTGCCTGTGCAAGAACTATGATGAATTTTCTCAACTCCATTTATGTTTTAGTCCAGTTTCTGTTGCTAAGATGAAACATCACAAGTAGGTGATTTATAAAGAAAAGCAACATTTCTTACAGCTCTAGAAGCTTGGAGGTTCAAGATCAGGGGGTGCATCTGAACACAGTTTTGCTGTGGGACAATGGTCTTGTACCCTGTAAAGATTTGTCACTTGTATTGGTTTAATAAAATGCTGATTGGCCAGTAGCCAGGCAGGGAGTACAAGCGGGGCGACCAAAGCAGGAGAATTCTGGGAAGAGGAAAGGCTCAGCCTGCAGTCATCACCCAGACACAGAGGACACAAGATGAGAATGCCTCACCGATAAATGGTACCAAGCCATGTGACTAACACAGACAAGAATTATGGGCTAATTTAAGATGTAAAATTAATAGTTCAGGAAGCCTGAACTATTAGACCAACCAGTTTATAATTAACGTAGGCCTCTGTGTGTTTCTTTGGGACTGAATGGCTGCGGGATTGGGTGGGATAGAAACCTCTGTCAACACAGCTTCTTTGCTATGTAACCCATTCCAGTGTCCTGGGGAAGAACGTATAAAGTAACACATCACAAGAAAAAGGAAGCTTGAAGACTAGGGTCATTTCTCTCCTTATGAATTCACATATGCAGCCACAATGATGACCTCATACAGTCCTAATTACCTCCTGTGGCCTTCTCCAAAGTGCCATTAATATGTGACTTTGAAGATGAATTTTCTATCTGAGCTTTGGAGGTGCTTGGCTTCCACAAGTCTTTCCTATACAGTTCCTAAACCTTGTGACACATTTTCTATTTCTTGATGCTTTCTGGGAACCCCCTTTTGATGCCCTGTCTCCCACTATCTGAATACCAAATGCAGTCCAGTAGGCCAGTATAGTCCCACAAGTGCAAAGGTGCTGGCATTTCTAGCCCATGGCCATAGGCCTGTGGTAAGGCTGGCTCCTTGCTCTATGTCCTTTTACCCCAACATCCTGTCCCTGTGATCGTGGCCTGAGACAAATAGGATACCTGGAATGTCCACTCTCTGGTGTCCCTTTCTTCTTCTGACTACAATGACTTGTAGACGGATTTTTCTTTGAGCCACCAGCTCACAAAAATCAACACAGAGATTTATTATTAATTATAAATGACCTATAACTTAGGCTTGACCTATAACTTAGGCTTATCCCAATAGCTACTAGAACTTAAATTAACCCATGTATATTAATCTATGTTTTGCCTTATGGCTTTTTACCTCTCTTCCATACTGCACCTCCTGTTTCTGCTCCACATCCTCTGGCATTTCTCCCAACCTAGATCCATCTTCCTTTCTTCTATCTCCCTCTCTGCCCAGAAGTCCCACCTCTTCCTGCCTAGCTATTGGCCATTCAGCTCTTTATTAGACCAATCAGAAGGTGCCTTGGCAAAGGCACATCTTCACAGTGTACAAAAAGATTATTCCACAACGACTCTCTGCAGCCCAAGGTTTCTAAGGTGCCCCCTACTTGAAGTGTTGTTTAGATAACTTCTGCAGCCAGCAATTGTCTCCATTCAACATTTTGGGTTCTTTTGTTTTGTTTCTATGTCCTGACAAACACATGTTGACTCCTAAATTCCACAGAGTGCAGGCCTTAGTTGTGGAAGGGAAAAATCTTAAGTGTCTCCTTTGCAGGAGCTGAATTCTTTAATATCTAAAATCAGGATATGTCAATGACTCTTCTTACCGAAAAAACAGTGGGATGAGCTCTGGACAGACTAGCTTTCTTGGACTCAGCTGTCTTCCTTGAGAAATTCTCTAGGTAGCTCAGCTGAGTCAAAAGCCCCTTCAGCTCTGTCTACTCTGACTGAGAGACTGGTTTCTGCTTAGCCAGGCCTAGGGACGGTACTTTCCCAGAAACCCTGATGCTGATGGAAATGCTCCTAGCTGAAGGTGGCTGTAACTGGGAGGTGGTTCCCCTATCCTGTGAAGGTCTTCCTCCAGGGCTTGATAATTCTGTATACTTAGCCAAACTGGACACTCTTTCACAGGGTTCTCTTCCTTGTGGTTTTTAAGCTGAATTTGTAAAAGGAAGAGTATGTAGCACTTAGGTGAAATAAAAGTAACTCATCAGTCATTATTCTCATAGTTCTTTGTTGCCAGCTATTTGCTTGCACTGAGACTCAAGATTACTGATAAAGTTTACCTTGAATCAGAGGGTGGAGTCAGTGATTGATTGACCGAAATTACCCAAAGAGGTTTAGAGAACCCAGACAGGGAAGCACAGGAAGATTTAGGGAGGGGTGTAGAGAGACTCAAGGCCTTTTCAATCTGAGAAGTGTGGAGAGGTGGGGTCAACTGACTGTTCTTCTGCCACTCTTAGGATCTATCAGGTTTTTACCCCAATATTTGACTCCTGAGTTTTTATTAATAATAGAACAATATAAGTAAATGCTTCAATCCTCATACCTAGAGGCGACAAGAAACACACTCAAGTGCCAGCAGGTTCCACCTGGTCCATATTCAGGGACTACAGCAGCCCGTGTCGCCAGGAAATTCCCTAACTGCCAGCCCTGCTAGTCAATGGTGAGCACAAGCCCCCGAAATGGCTTCAGGCCTCTGTAGGCGCCTACCTTGCTTTCACCCTCATGAGCGTGTTTACTGGATATTAATTTTTATGTCAGGCAGTGTATTAATAGGGCCATCATTTTTTTGTGTTTTCCTTTTGAAATTGTAATTTAACCAAGACCTTTCTCCTTTCTCTTTCCTCCCTCTAAGCCCTCCTGCATAGCCCTTCTGCTCTCCTTCAAACTCATACCTCATTTTTTTTTTAATCAGTTGCTATTTGCACGTGTTCCTTTATTACTCATTCAGTCCCTATAACTGCCACCTGTGTGATGGTTTTCAGGGGTGACGATTTGGCACTGAACCACCAGTTGGTGTGTTCTTCCCTGGGAAAGGCATCTTTCTCATCCCAGGTTTCCTCAATTGCCCACAGTTCTTTGTGGAGGTCTGAGACCTCCTGTCCAGTTTGGCGTGTTCTCTGGTGTCAATCTTGTTCAGCACACATTGGAGTGATCATGTTGGTTAAGAGTTTGTGTGTGTAGCTTCTGATATTACAAGCAGTCACAATCTCACTGAATGTCTGGCTCTGACAATCTTTCGTCCCCCTTTTCCACAATGTTCCCTAATGCTTAGGTGCAGGAGCATTTTGTAGATGTATCCACTGGGGATGGGCTTCACAACTCTGCATTTTGATTGGTTGTGGTGTTCTGTAATGGTTTCTACATGTTGCAAAGAGACGTTTCCTTTGTGAGGAGTGAAGACTACAGTTATCTGTCGGTATGAGGACAGATGTTTAGAGGTTGCTGCCAGATTAGACTAATTTAGTAAACTAGTGGTTGTAGATTCTCCTCCAATAACCATGACTTCACTAGCACTGAGTAGCTAGTCAGGTTTCCAGTACAAGCACGGTCCCTCTCTTTTGAGTGGGTCTTAAGTCTGATTTGAAGGCTATTGGTTACCACCAAGCTATGCGTACTACTACTGCATCCTTGGGGTTATTGTCCCACGCTGGTTATAGATATGGACCATAGATATCATAGCTGGGTAGGACTATTAGTTCATACCTGGTACCATGAAAGCTATTTCTCAGGAAAGGAGCTGTCAGGTTAATTCCATTTCAGGGGTCTTTGGGTTCTGTTTCTGAAGTGTATGGTATTTTTAGCAGTTGGGGATTACCTTCCACATCTAGGGGAAGACGAGGACAACAGCAATAGACTTTAAGTTTTGGGAGTCTCTTGGACAGCCCTGGCCAACAAATCAAATGAGGACTTTTCATGTCTGATATTGGATTTTTTTCTTAGGCAGTCTTTGGCCTAACAAAGATGAGAAAAGTTCACTAAAACTGTGCATGTATTTATACACAGGGTTGAGTATACTATAGGGTTTTGGTTTTTGTTTTGTAAATAGTTGAATAGTATGATTCATCGGTGCTTTTTCAGATGTCATTATTGCTGTTTTGCCCCCACCTCCCTCTTTCTTCTTTCTTTACTTCCCTACCCCTCCTAGAGGGGTTCCTCTTTTTTCTATTTTTTCTATGCATTTCAGGGATAATGCCAACTTTTTGATGTATGTCTGTTTGAAAGTATTTTACAGAGTATTTTTGAGTCTATGTTCATTAGGGATATTGGCTTATAGCTTTATTTTGTTGTGTCTACCTGGTTTAGATATTAGAATGATACTGGTTTTGTAGAAGGAGCTGGAGATTACTCCTTCTGTTTTTAGTTTTTATTTTTGAAGAGTCTAAGAAAGATTGGCTATAGATCTTTTTTGAATGTCTAGTCAAGTTCTGCTATAAATCCATCTGGCCCTGGACTTTTTATGACCAGAAGAATTTTTATTACTATTTTAATCTCCTCATTCATTGTGGGTCAGTTTAGGCTGTTGACTTTGTCTTGGTTTAATTTTATTGGTTTGGCTTCCTCTAGACAATCACTCATACCTTTTATATTTTTTTCAACTTTATGGATTGCAAGTTTTAAAAATATTACCTTATAGTATTCTGGATTTCTTTGGTACCTGCTGTAATGTTTACCTATTCATCTTTTGATTTTGTTGATTTGGGTCATCTTTTTTTTTCCTTTGGATTAGTTGAGCCAAGGATCTGTCAATTTTGTTTATCTTCTTAAAATGACAAACTCTAGATTAGTTGACTCTTGGAATTATTTTCTTCATTTCCATTTCATTGATTTCTGCTCTAATTAGTATTTCTTGCCATCAACTTGGTTTGTTCTTGTTTCTCCAGTTTTTTTTATTTGCACTCTTCCTGGTTTGTGTAATGTGGGCACTAAAAGCCATATATTTCCCCATAGGACTGCTTCCAATGTGTTCCAGAGGTTTTGTTGTATTATGCTGTATTTACATTTTCATTTTGTTCCAGAAAGCTTTTTAATTTTGTCTTGATGTCTTCTTGGACTCATTCAGTATTTAGTAAATGAGTTTGCATATTTACTAGAGTTTTTATGTCAGTTTTATGTTTTATGGTATCATGATCAGACAGGATACAACCAACTATTTAAATCTTCTTGGATTTGTAAAGATTTGTGTCCCACGATGTGGTCTACTTTAGAAAAGCTTCCACGTACTACTGAGTAGAATGTGTGTTCTTTGGCATTAGATAGAACATTCTGTAGGTATCTGTTAAGTTCATTTGATGTTGATTAATTATGATGTTTCATAATTATCTTTTGTTCAGACGACCTGTCTATTAGAGAACATGAGGTATTTAAATCACCTACTTTTAATGGGTTAATGTTAGTCTATGTTATTAAATCCAATAGCAGATTTTTTATGAAACTGGACACTCTTGAGTTTGGTGCATATACACTGAGACTAGTAATATCTTCTTGGTTAACTGTTCTCTTGATTAGAATGGAGTGTACCTCTATCTCCTCTCAGTTTTAGTTTGAAGTGTAATTTGTCCAGTATTAGGATAGCAATACCTGCTTGATTCCTGGTTCCATTTGATTGGAGTATTGTCCATCCTCTAAGGCAGTGATCATCTATGAAGATGAAGAGTGTTCATGTAGGCAGCAGATAGATGGGTTTTCTTTCTTTCACCATTTGGTCAGTCTTGTCTTTGACTGGAGAACTGAAACCATTGATATTTAAAGTTATTATTAAAATGTGAGTCTTAGTTTTGGTCATCGTGTTGTTGACTTTTGGTGTTGTTTGTGTTCTCAATGGTATTTTGTGTTTTAGTGATTATGGCTTCATGTTTCTTACCACAGTCTCTCTGCTATGCTCATTCCTCTCTTCAGCCTGAAACACACTTCCTCTATTTTCCATAGATTTGATTTGTTGGATATCATTTGTTCAGCTGTTTGTGCCATGGAAACATTTTCTTTCTCTTTCAACCATGGCAGATAGTTTTTCTGTGCATATTATTGTAGGTTGTCTGTCCTAGGATGTAAGGAGTTGTAGATTAGCTGTCCTGGTATGTAAGGAATTGTAGATTGTCTGTCCTGGTATGTAAGGAGTTGTAGGTTGACTGTCCTAATATGAAAGTAATTGTAGTATAGCTGTCATAGTATGTAAGCATTTGGAATAAATCACTGCAGGCTCTTTTCACTCTCAAAGTTTCCGTTGAGAAATCTACTGTTATTCTGATGTGTTTCTTTCATATGTAACCCGCATTTTTTCCTCTTGTAGTTTTCGATATGCTTTCCTTGTTGTGTATATTTAGTGTTTAAACTATGATACGTTGTAGGGATTTTTCTTTTCTGGTCTTATCTATTTTGTATTCTGAGTGCCTCTTGTATTTGAATGGATGCGCTTTTCCTTTGTTTGGGGATTATTTTCTTCTATGATCTTGTTGGAAATCCATTCTACGCCATTGACTTGGGATTTTGTCTCTTGCTGATTCCTATAATTCAAAAGTTTGGTTTCTTAAAGCGCCCTGTGGGTTTCTTATATATCTTGTGGGTTCCTTTCCTATGATTCTTTTCATGTTCCTCACTTATTTGGTCTAGATCCTCTATTTTATCTTCAAACCCTCATACTCTGTCTTCTGCTTGACTCATTTCAATTGCAAGGCCTTTCGTTGAGTTTTCTAGTTGGGCCATTGGATTTTTCTACTCCATCTTCACTTGACTCCTCTTCAGTGTTTCTGTCTCTATTGAATTCCATTCCCAAGTCCTGGGTAGTCTTGGCCATTTCCATCAGCCTTACACTTGTGTTTTCTTGGCCAGCACTCAGACACTTATTCTTATTACGTTCGTTCTACTTGATTTCACTGAGCTCTCTTTGTATGTCTTCTTTAAGTCTTTGAGGGAGTTTATAATTTTTTTTTTAATTTCTCTATATTGAGGTTCATCTAGAAAATTCTCACTGGCAAGCATTTCTACAGGACTGGTGGGTTTGGGAGAGAAGATACTGGCTTGATCTTTCATGTTGTTGGTATTCCTGAGAAGAGATATAGGCACGTGAACTTTCTTTGTTAGTTCTGAGTTTGTTACGCATAAAGGAGGTTGAAGGAGAAGATAAGATATGGGAGTGGGTTAGGTCTTGCAGTTGAAAATGGCTTGGGTGGAAGTCAGATAGCAACAGGGTACTGGGATGATATAAAAGGTGTACTTCCTAGTCTAAGGTGGGAGTATGAAGGTAGAGAGGCTGAGTGGAAAGGCTGGATATGACGTGGGAGAGTCCTGTAGTTTGGCAGATAGTTTGGTAGAGAGAATGATGGTGTTGCAAGCCTAGAGCTTCTCTGCAGTGAAGGCAAGGAAGGCCAAACGAGGCTAGTGCACTGGCCGTGGGACCCAGGCTAGATCCGAAAGTTACAGGAAAGGCATGAGTGAGGATGTCAGGAGTAGTTACCAGACTAGACCCTGAAGAGGACATGGGATATCTGGGAACTGAGTGGGGTGGTGGGGGTGGCACAGATGGTCCTATGGGTAGATGCAGATAGGTATATCCTGGTGTAAGCCTAGAGGTTGGCTTTGGTGCAGGAGGAGGTGGTGGGACTAGGTTGGGGCACAGGATGTAGGACTCTGTAGAAGCCTACATGTCAGATTCTAGAAAGCCTACATAAACAGACTAGGCCAGACAGATGAAATGCGGGACCTGGAATAGATCTGGCAGGTTTCAGAAGTAACAAGTATATACTCACTATGCTAGATTCTGGAGGAGATTATGGGAGATTTGGGTATGGAGAGCTGTAGTAGATGCAGCACAAAGCATTCTGTACCCCCCACCTTTTCTTCACAGCTCTTCTCCAACAGTAAATGCCCAGATCCAGATCTCCCATGCTCTTCAAGCTCTGGCTTGTCCACTCACATCAGTACCTCAAGAGCCCAGAGCCATGACTTCTTCCTGTCACTGGACCTCACCTACTGTCTTAGCTGGGGTTTCTATTGCTGTGAACAGACACCATGACCACAGCAACTCTTACAAAGGGAAACATTTAACTGGGGGCTGGCTTACAGTTTCAGAGGTTTATAGTCCATTATCATCATGAAGGGAAGAATAGCAGTGTGCAGGCAGACATGGTGCTGGAAAATGAGCTGAGAGTTCTATATCTTGATCTGCAGACAGTATAAGGAGACTGTGTGCCACACTGGGTGTAGCTTGAGCATACAAGACCTCAAGGACCACCCCCATGTGACAAAAGGCCACACTTACTCCAACAAGGCCACACCTCCTAATAGGGCCACTCTCTATGGGCCAAGCATTTCAACACATGATTCTATGGGGGTCATTCCTATTCAAACCACCACATTCCACTCCCTGACCCCCATAGGCTTGGTCCCCATAGGCTTGTAATCATAACACAATACAGAAACACATTCAATACAACTTTAAAACTCTCCCATGGTCTTTAACAGTCTCAAACTTAAAGTTTAAAGTATCTTCTGAGATTCATATGATCTCTTAACTGTAATCCCCTTTTTTGATATAAAATCAAAATAAAAAAAGGACCACATATTTCCAACATATAATGGTATAGGATATACATTACTGTTCCAACATGGAGGAAAGGGATCATAATAAGAACATACTGAAGAGGGAGGGAGTGGGGAATGGGTGGAAGGGAGGGGAGGGAAGGGGGAGGAAGAGGGAAGGAGATGGAAATCTTTAATAAAAAAATGAAATAAAAAAGAACATACTGGACCAAAGCAAGATCAAAAACCCGCTGGGAAAACTCCAAACTCTGCATCTCCGTGTCTGATCTTCAGGTCTCCACCCCCTTTCAGCTTTTTTGACTGCAACACACTTCTCTCTCTTAGAATGGTTCTATTCCCTACTAGCAGCTCTCCTCAGAGGGTATTCCATGGCTCTGGCATCTCCAAAATTTCAGGACCTCCAAGGCAATCTGGGTTTCATCTTCACAGCTTTGCACAATGGCCTCTCTAGGCCTCCATTCAAGGTCAACCGTGACACATGCCTGGCCTCGGCTGCTTTCATTAGTCACAAAGGAATACCCCATAGCCCCTTTCTTCTATTATTGACTCTAAAACAGAACCATGTGGCCAAAGCTGCCAAGCTCTGCTTCTTGTTGGAGCCGGAACATTTAATTACATATTCACCAGCTTTCTGTTTTCAATGGTTACCTGCACTGCCTAAGCTTGGCTGCCCTGGAACTCACTCTGTAGACCAAGCTGGCCTCAAATTTAGAGATCTGCCTGCCTCTGTCTCCAGAGTGCTGGGATTAAAGGTGTGTACAGTAATACCTGGACCTAAGATGTTCTTTAATTCCTTTTCACAAGTTGAAAGTTTAGCTGGAAGGTGTCTTGTCTTGACCTGAGGTCACTACTCCCTTTATTCCATTTCTTAATCTGCTTATGCCCTTAAACATAGGATTTAGCTCCATTCCACTTCCTAGTGCTCCTTTTCTCCTTGAACTGTATGTTTTGTGTTTTTACTTGTTCAGCTTGCACCTTTTCATTATAAATCTTCATAAAGAGTGAACACTAATAACCACACGACATAGTCTATGCTAAGCTGTTTTGCAATTTCCTTTGCCAATGCCATTAATCTAAAATTCTTTACTTTGATCTCAGGCCGAATTTTCTGACTAGGAAAAAAAGCAGCCACAATTCTTCACCAGAATATCCAAAGAACAATCTGTGGATAACATATTAAAATTCTTCTCCTCTTGAGTCAGGCCCCCATAGTTCAAATCACCCTATAAGCACCACCATATTCCATGATCCTACCAGTATAGTCCATTAAGCAACATTTAGAGCATTACACTGCTTTTCTAACCCAAACTTCCAAAGTCTAAATTCTTCCAAACAAAAGCATGGTCTGGCCTATCACAACAGTACCCCACTCCTGATATCAGCTTCTGCCTTTGTTTGGGTTTTATTGCTATAAAGAGACACCGTGATCACAGAAACTCTTATAAAGAAAAATATTTATTTGGGCTAATTTACACTTTCAGAGGTTTAGCGTGCAGGCAGATAGGGTGCTGGAGAGGAGCTAAGAATTCTATATCTTAATCTGCAGACAGCATTAGGAGACTGTGTGCCACACTGCACATAGCTTGATCATATGAGATCTCAAAGCCTGTCCCCAAAGTGACACACTTCCTCCAACAAGGCCACACCTATTCCAACAAGATCACACCTATTCCAACAAGGCCACACCTCCTAATAGTGTTACTCCCTGTGAGTCAAGCATTAAAACACATGAGTCCATGGGGTCCATTCCTATTCAAACCACCATACTTACATTCCCAGTTCCTCAGACAATTGTGCATGGCCTAAGTCTTAATAAGTACATCACTTTTACCATTTCTGTGAACAGCTCACTATAAAGGCTTAGGGTATGGTTGAAGCACAGTTTCCCAGAGGCCACTGCAAGGAAAGGACCGCCCCCTCTCTCTCTCCCACATTCTTTCTCTCTTTAGTTAGGTAACAGCAAGCCAAGCTGCTTTTGGCTCTTGGCTTTGGCTTTTGACTATGACCTCTTGCACACACAGGCATGGAGGTCTCCATCTGGGAAGAGAAAGACTCTATTGTGCCCTCAGATCTCAACCTCCTGAGAGTTCTGAACAGGAGGCCGGGCTCTCTCCCAGCCACCGAGAACTCTAGCACTTTTGGTATTTCATGTGCTTTCTTATACTTCACTCTCAGAACCAAGACAAGAGAAAGGGTGGTTCTTGGGGGTTGTCCCAAAATGTCATTAAAACTGTTGGCCATCTGTCTTGCCTCTTTTATATGAACAGGGACCACAACAACTCAGCAAATGCTATGCGTTTAGATCTACCACAGTGTGATTGCTCAATAAATATATGTTAACTAATAAACATGCTTGGCTGAAGGGGTATCCTTTGATTTTATTTTCCCTCTTAATGATGACATATTGACAAACACTACAGACAAACTGCTCCTTTTAGCCATACCTTGCTTGTGCCAGAATTTGTGTTGTGATTTTTTTTCCTCAGATCTTCCCTGCCAGGGAATCTTATGTGGGAGTTTTCTCTCAAAGCAATAAATAACAATTTACACACACATACCCTCCACAAACCCGTTGCTTTTTATTGACTAAATATAAGTGGGTAGAGTCAGACTTCTCTGGGGAGTCCCATGCTGTAATTCTCCATCTTCCCACATGGAACTGTGCCCTCCAGTCCTGCCACCTCCTTCCTCAGCAACATTACCCACAAGACCAGCCTCCCTTCCCCCGCAGTGCCAGGGCCATAGGAGGAGTGGCTCCATCAGCTGCCAGCACGCTGTTGCTTTATCTCATCCAGCAGACAGGACCATCTCTGGATGCAAGGAAGGATTATGTCTCAGGAGATTCCTCAGGGATGCCTCAAATTCCAAGTCCCCAGAAATTAGACAGGAAAGAAAACTAGCATTTCCCATGAGACAACTCTGTTATACTCTGATGGAAGACTCCTGTTTATCCCCCATCACCTCCTAAAATGCACCTCTTCTGTTTTGATACTTCAGATTTGGGGGTTTCTCTTCATGGAGGCACACACACACCCCTTTGGCCACAACCTTGTCTCACGACCCTTTTAATTGAGTGTGTGTGTGTGTGTGTGCGTGTGTGTGCGTGTGTGTGTGAATGTGCATAGTGTATGTGTTCATGTGTGAGTGTGCAAGAGTGTATGTGTGCGTGTGTGAGTGTGCAAGAGTGTATGTGTTCATGTGTGAGTGTGCGAGAGTGTGTGTGAGTAGGTGAGAACATGTGTGAGTGCACATATGTGTCTTTCACCTACCAGACTTTGTGACAGTATCATAAGCAGGACTCGTGTGTTATTTTCTGTTTGACTACCAGAGTCCAGCACACAGCAGACCTTCACAAACATGTTCCTAATGAATGCACACCCTGCCTCATGTTCTTTGTATGTAGTATATTGTCTAGCTGTCAAAACAAGTCTGCAAATAGAAATGGCTATTCCCATTATACAGAGGAAAACTCTGAGCTTAAAGATACTAACCAATGAAGATACTCAATACACCCACCAAGTAAATGGCAAATCTTCAGTTTTAACCCTGGCTTCAAAGTTCACCCATTTTCCAATATACTTCAAAAGTAAATTATTGTAGTCTGCACAGCCACTGCAACTTAGTCATATGCCCATAAGGACTCTTCCCACACAGACCACAGGGACAATGAGGTCTTGAGAGCATGAGAAAGAAATAATACCCAATACAGACCTAGCCTGGCCTGATAGTCTGCTGCCATTTCTCCCTCACTTGTGGCAGGCATTGTTAATCAATCACAGCACCATGGATAGGGTCTCAGAACCATTCAACACAGTGCTTTTGGCAGACTCTACCAATCTGCTAAAATACCACTACAGGCAAAATATTTCTGCCACTCCTGGTAGTGAAACAAACATTGTTTTAGCAGTTGGAGTGCCTTGGTTCCAGACAAACTTCCTATCTGCTGACAGTAAAACTAGAGAGAAATAACTTATTCTACCTGGTATCATTGTTCTAACATAGAATAAATATCATATCTATACCAAAATTGGTTCACGGAGGAAGGTGGTCTCTAACTTCAAAAAAAAAAAAAGGCATATATATACAAGGTTGAATGAGTCTATAGCATCCTGGAAAATGAGAATAACATCACTTAAGTAAACATACATTTGTTTTGTTTTGGTTTGGTTTTGAGACAGGATCTCATGCAGCTCAGGCAGGCTTCAAACTCACTATGTAGCTGAGGATGACTTTGAACTTCTGATCTTCCTGCCTCCAAGTGCTGGGACCACAGGTACCCAGCTCATTTGGCTGAAAGTATTGACTAGAAGGTTGACTGGAGTATCTAGTCTACAAAGGAAAAACAGATGAGAAGAGTTGCCAAGCAGACAGCAAAAGCATTGCCAACCATGGTGCAGAAGAAGAGGCTGCGGGGCTGAGGAAGCAGATCCGTGAGTGCCAGCAATTGCCACCCGACTGACCATCTGAGTTTTCCCTCCCAGCCTCAGACGGCAGGGGGAGAGCACCAAGCTTCCATACCACACACCATGGCATGGGCCCCCACCATACCCAGGCACAAAAATGTGTGTGTGTGTGTGTGTGTGTGTGTGTGTGTGTGTGTGTGTGCACGCACGCGCATGCATGCTTGTTTTTAAGCTGAAGTTTTGAGGAGCTGAGCTAAACATGGGGAGTGACAGTCCTGAGACTCTCAAAGCATTTGCCAGGAGGACTGTTTGGGAGACATGCTTATTGGCTAAGTTGATTGAATAAAATGTCACAAAGTGATGACGTTTGAACAAAAGAAGAAGCTTTCTGTCTCAGCATTCTCAAGACTGGAAGTTCAAGACCAGGGTATCTCTGGGGCTGCTTTCTCCTGACGGTGGAGAGAAGATCTGCTCCAGATCCGTGGGCTTCTGCCCTGGCTTCTGGTGACTGGAAGGCATCTTTGGCTTTTCTGAGCTTATAGAAGCACCCCCCAAACTCTGTCTTTGTGGTCACACGGCACTGTCTTTGCCAGGTTATGCCTGTGTCCAAATAACCCTCTGTCTGGGAACAAAGCTGCCCCAGGGTCATTCCAATGACCTCAACTGAAAAGACCCTATATGCATCTTAAAGTCTCATCTTAGAGCACGATAGCCAGAGTTTGAGCACAGCTGCAACACTCTCTTCCCCCGTCTATGCTCATCCAACCTACAGCTGCGCCACAGCAGGGAATAATATAGCCTAGTCATGAATTAAACAAGAAAATTAAGAGGTACAAATATTGGGAGAAACGATACAAAAATATCTTTACAAAAAAAAAGGCAAAGCCCGAACAAGCTTGGGTGCAGGTGGTATATTTTTGGAGGTGATCCCAGGGCTTGGGGAAGTTAAAGAGAGATGTGTCCTCAAGATTGATTTCACATGCAGTGGGAACCCATTCCACTGGGATCTGAGACCCACACAGAAATCTTCCAGAACTTCCTGTAAAATGGACAGGAGATGGGAGTATTTGTCCCTCAGGCTTTAAGCCTGCTGGTCCACTGTTAGTCCTGGAAAGCTCGGCTCTGTTGAACATCTGGATTTGCACTTGCAAGGCTCTGCTGAAGGTCAGTGTGGGTGAGTGTTTTAGTAAAAGTTCCTGAGCGTCGGCAGCTTGGTGCAGAGAAGTTTACACAGAGCCTGGGAACAGAAATTAAGATGGTCAGAGAATATACATGAACTCAGGCCACAGGGAGGCTCTGGGGAACAGGATTCAGGCAGCTGGGGAAACAGTGAATAAAGAGGATGTTTGGGAAGGGGGCGGGGGAGGAGAAGAAAACCCCCCAGAACAGAAGGTCCACACAACTGTCCTAACGTCTTCTGTCATCTCAGGTCCCTCTGAGCCTCAGATATTTGGCAGGAATTCCCATTTCCTCCCCTTCTGGCCCTCATCCCACTTCCCATTCCGGTGAGAGTTCAAACTGGTACCAGCAGCACAAACCTCACTGTTAGAAACAGGTATCTCAAAATCAAAACCTCAAGCTTTGATTTGTTGACAGCGATAACCAGAGTCTCTCATAGCCAACAAAAATTAATGCCACTTTCTCTCTGGTGGAAAGCCTGCTCCCAACCCCTGCCCCATCTTCTCATGCAGTGTCTCCAAGAGGACGGTCTGAATGGAAAGCCCTGGGTTCCAGCCCTCCACAATGACTTCTAGCTTTTCATCCGCTTAGCAGATTGGCCATCTGGGGATGGCCTCCTGGCTTGCGACTTCCCAACTGTATAGTTAGAAGAAAGCTCTCTAGTCTCCTCCCATCCTGGGGCGAACAGTTCAGTATAGAACCCCAACTGCTACCTTTTCCAAATTAAAAAACAAACAAACATTAATTGGTGCTCATAGTAAGTTAGGTTGGCTGTTAGACATTGTGGGAAATTCAGAATCACAAGACCACTCAGTCAGGGATTTATCAGCTCTCCTTCAGCCCCCATCTTCCACTCCTCTCTCCCTTTCATCCTCAACTCCATCTTGCCTTTTCCCCCCGTGTCTCCTTCTGGTCTCTTTCTCATGCACTACCCTTTAACACTCTTCAAGTTTTCTTATTCTGAAGGATGAGAAACTTCGACTATCAAGTATCTCCCCCACACCAGCAGCCAGGCTACCTTTGTGTTACCAACTTGATCCAGAGCAGGAGACAGCACACCTGCTAGAAAGGGGCAGATTTGATTTTAGGCTTTGCAATCCATTTCTGTGTGGCCAAGCGGCCGGCCATGTAAACAACAGCTCACAGTACAATGCGAGGGAAATATCTGGATTCGCTCAATGGCCTCACAGAGGGCATCTTCTCCCTCCCCGGGTTCTCAATTCTCAAAGAATTGAGAATTAATTTCCAAAGAGTGGGATTTAAAAGGGGAGACTTTTTATTACCTGAAAGACTAAATAACTGGAGCGCACTGCTTATTATGAACTGGAACGGGTGTCTGAATGACAGAGAGTCTGCGTGGATAGTCAGATAAGATGGGGGGGGGCTAAATCAGCAGAGAAAAACAAATACCCAAAGGGCGTTCTCTCCCTAATGGAAAACAAGTTGCTGAGCTGAGCACATTGCCTTTATTCTTCCTGCATTTAGCGTCCAGTTGCATCACTGCCTCCCCTGGGATAGAGTAAATAAAAGAGTAGCGTGATGCTGGACCGGTCCATCACAAGTGGGAAAGCTCCGTCAGTCCTCCCGGGCGACTGCTAGCTTTTTGTCCTCTTCAAAAGTGGACGTGCTATTTCAACTTGTGGTAAATAAGAGGTATGCTGTCTGTTAGGGAGGCCCCACACCCACAGTCAAGACAATAACAATTAGCTAGGCATGGTGGTACATGTCCCAGCACTCAGGAGGCAGAGTCGGGTGGACCATTGTGTGTTCTACCTAGTGTGTTCCAGGTCTACAGAGTGAGTTCCAGGCCAGCCAAAACTACATAGTGAGACCCTGTCTCAGAACAAAAATAGTAACTTCTCAGACTGAGACAGATGGAGGCAATGGGGAAATACAGGGAAACAGACAACTTCAGAGGCAGAACTGTTCTTTAATCAGAACAATTAAGGGCAGCTGTTTGTCTTCAGAAGCAGAGGCTGTGTGCACATGGCATAGGGGTCTCGTGGTTTTGTAGGATGGAAAAGGGGGAAGATTCTATCAGCAGGTTGTTGGGGGCTGTGGACCTCCAGACCCTGAGTTTCCTGTAAACAACTTGTTATGCTTGCAGCTTCTCTGAGCAAAACAACTTGTTTTCCTGTGTTTGCAGCTGCTCTGAGCAGGAGACCCTCAGGAGTTCCTGATGGTAGGGTAGTGGTTTCTGCTGGGTTTGGCTGGGGCGTGGCTATCAGTTAAGGATCCCTATATAAGCTGCCCTGGAACACAATAAAGGGGGCATTCTTGTTTCAGGGATGACCTGTGTCCCCGTGTCTCTGCCTGTGTGTGTATGTGTTTAAATCTCCAGCCCCTTTCCAGGCTCACGAACCACCCCATGGTGCAGGCACTACAGCAGGTCAGCTCCCCTGCAGTCTGGGAGGGGTAGGTACCAGTGGGTTTGGGATGTGGGTCTTCCACAGGCAATATCAGTCAAGTCAGCATTGCTGTCCAGAGCTTCTCCATCCACCCGAGGCTTTTAGGTCATTAACCCTTCAGCCACAACCTCTTTTTTTTATGTCTGTGGGTGCACAAGTGGTTAATTTCCTTTGTTTCTACAACAACATGAAATGTAGCAAAATAATATTAGCTAAAGCTCAAAGTTATTCTGGAACCCAAGCCAAAAATTCATTCCTATACTATTTATTTTGCAAATTATACATAGTCATAGCTTTACATAACTAGCCAGAGGTTGTCAATGAATGAGTCACTCACTCAACCCATTTTAATGGTGTCCACTTTGGTCCAGGTAGTGTCCCAACACTAAAAATGCAAGAGTGAGCAAAAAAGATGAGCATCCCTGCTTCAGCTCATACTCCAGCGGGGAGAGACGGCAAAGAAATAATCTCCACGACACAGACATTGTAGCAGAGGAGGGTAGCACACTTTGTAACCCAGCACTCAGTAGGTGAAGGCAAGAGGGCCATCCTCAGCTGCACAGGAATTCAAGGCCAGCCTGGGCTCCAGGAGACCCTTTCTCAAATATCAATGGATAGGAGAGAAGGAAGAGGTGTCAGGAGAGATGGGGTGCATTGCTTGTTTGGAAGTAGCATGTATCACGGAGTACAGTAAGGCGCTCCAGAGAGGAGGGCAGGCTGCACTCATGAAGAAATCCGTGTAGAGCAACGACTTCAGGTGAGGAGTCAGGGATGTTGACAGCTGAGGGGACTGGTCTCACACAAGGGCGGCAATCATTGCAAAAGCTGTGGGCAACAAATAGATTTGGCCTTTTCAGGGAGGTGTGAACAAAAAGGAGTGGGGAGGAAAGAGGTAATGCAGAATGAAATCAAAACAGACCAAGAAATGCACTGGTCTTCCCAAGGAAAAGTTCTCTTTTTCTGATTCATACTCTTAAATAGTAACAGGTTGCTGAAGCAAGAATGAATGAACAAAGAGGATCCAGCATGGAAATAAGGTCCCACTTCCTAATGCCATCATTGTCAGGTTTCAACGCATGGGCCTGTGAAGGACACAAATTTTAGAGCAGAAAAAAAAAAAAAAAACCAAACTCCTTCTGGTCAAGAGAATAGAATCTCTGGCCTGTGTGGAGACCTAACATTCCAGGTCAATAACCTAGCCAAGGGACTACCCTTAAGAAGGTGAGCTCACCTTAGGCATGCTAAAGACATAGCAGAAAAACGTTTTGTTTAATGAGATACTGTACTTTTCTGTCCCAGAATTCCTGGCTCCTGGCATAGTCTTTATGGGTCACCATGTGGTTCAGCTGGGTCTGCACACATTTCTGTGACCTGAGTCAGAAAGTGTCTTAGTCAGTGTTCCAATAACAGCATGGCCACGGCAACTTATCGACGAGCCTATTGGGGCCATTCTCATTCAAGACACACAGAAACACACAACTTTCCCCCACCCCTTTTTTAAAAACCTGTCTTTCTTCCAGTTGCTGGTCAGAAGTGTGGGCTTCTTTTCTCATCCCTGGAAGCTCCCTTCCCCTCCCCTGTGGCTGTTTGAGGACCAGGTACCTGACCTCCATGCAGATTCAAATGGTGGCTCTGTCCCCTCTCTTCTCTGTTCTCATTAGCTGATGAGATTTACAAATGCCTGCCCGATCCTATAGCCATACTGATGAATATCTTGCATATCACCATAGAACCTTCATCTGGTGATGGATGGAGATAGAGACAGAGACCCACATTGGAGCACCGGACTGAGCTCCCAAGGTCCAAATGAGGAGCAGAAGGAGGGAGAACATGAGCAAGGAAGTCAGGACCACGAGGGGTGCTCCCACCCACCGAGATGGTGGGGCTGATCTAATGGGAGCTCACCAGGGCCAACTGGACTGGGACTGAAAAAGCATGGGATAAAACCGGACTCCCTGAACATGGCAGACAATGAGGGCTGCTGAGAAGCCAAGGACAATGGCACTGGGTTTTGATCCTACTGCATGTACTGGCTTTGGGGGCGCCTAGCCTGTTTGGATGCTCACCTTCCTAGACCTGGATGGAGGGGGGAGGACCTTGGACTTCCCACAGGGCAGGGAACCCTTACTTTGGACTGGAGAGGGAGGGGGAGGGGAGGGGGGGGGAGGGAGAGGGAAATGGGAGGTGAGGAGGAGGCAGAAATTTTTAATAAAACAAAAACAAGTGCCTGCTCTGGAGGAGGGGGATCTTTAAAACTCTAATAAAACTATGTATAATCTTCCATTTGAGTCCATTCTCAAATTCTTTTCTAAAGAAGGCTAAACACCCCACAAAAGGATCCTGACCTCCCCTATATCACGAGCATTCAGATCACAGCAACAACTCTTGGGTTGGCTCTGCTTCTGCCTCAGATCGTTGGCGCATTGGTCCACGAGGGAGGAGGGAGCAGAAGCGAGGAACATGGTTTGAATGGCTGTGGATACAATGGAGATAGCCCTCTGGGAGATGACTTCAGTGAATAAGATCAACTTTATTCTAGAGTATAGGGAATCCATAGGATTGGGGAGCCTGGGGACAAACCCTAATTTGCATTAAGTGGCACGCTCCTATCATAAGGCTTTTTATGCGGCATCAGGGCCCTATATAGCAGAACTCCTAGTACAAGTCTTAGTTGCTTTTAGCAGGAAACTATGCCAAGGGTCGAGATAGAGATAAATCAGCACCCAGGGTTAGAGACAGCTTTCAGGTAAGGTCTGCTCTCCAGGACTAGAGACAGTCTCCAGATAAGTGCAGGTAGAGAGCAGGAAGTTTCTCGGGGGGGGGGGGGAGTCCCCTCATGTTGTCAAGCTTTGGAGAGAGAGCTGCCAGGCTATGAGAGACTGCAATCTCTTACCATCAAAGCCTCCCAACTTGGTGGCTCACCCACCTATAATAACTACATTTCTTCCCGTCCGGTTGTATTCATCTGTCCTTCAAGATCCTGTCACGGATAATCTTATCTTTAAACATATGTTTCTTTTGATTTCATTAAACTCCTACTTTCTCACTTTTGTTCATTCTGTTGCCTCACACAGTTCTTGATAAATACTGCCCAAACCCATGGCAATACAAACACGCACACACACACACACACACACACACACACACACACACACGGCTATATATATAATACACATATATATATATATGTATTTCTATCTCCTCTCTTTTTAATTTTGTATCAAATATTTCATATGGATTCTTGAGATTCTAATCTCTGATTTGTAATTTGCAGAGCCTCTAGCACAGTGCTGGGCCTTTATCGATGCGCAATCAGTGTTAACAAATCCAAAGGCGGGAGCGAAAACAGAGGAGTGTCTCCTGACCCTGAAAGCACAACAAAATGGAGCAAACAAGCTGAGGGAAATATAACAATCATCATAAAGCACAAAAGTGACCCCACAGGGAAGTAGAAGATGATGCTGGAGCTATTAGGGTACTTATATGGTTTGATTTTAGTAGAAAGTTTGGAGAAAGATGAAACACAATAAAAACTCGGGGAGAGAAATTGGGGTTCAACCTGAAGACCCGAAAAGCAAAGCAGACAGCCACTGGCTCTTATCTCAAACTCAGTCCGAAATGGTAATCCTGCCACCAGGAATCTCAGAATGGGACTGTGTGAGAGCTGTCTCCTCCCGTCTTATATTCCTCTCTAGGGCTTGGATTCAAGGCCTGCACCACTGGGATAAAAGGCATGCACTGCCCAGTTTCTATGGTAACTACTGTGGTTACTCGGATTAAAGGTATATGTTAACACTGTCTGGGTGGCTGAGGCTGACCAGTGTGGCTCTTTTACTCTCCCAATCCCCAGGCAAGCTTTATTTATTATACAATTGAAATGCCACTACATAAAGAGATGGAAGAAGTCCCATGGCATTCCACGGGATACTCTGGAATTATGACAACAAAGAAGAGGGTGAAGGGGATAAACTGAGGCAAATTCTGCATCCTCCTTCCTGGCCTTCTGCCCTTCCTTCTCATGTGAGACCACACCTGAGGAACAGACCAAGGACTAGCCACAAAACTGACAGGAACGTCTATGCCCTGAAGATGACACTGAGTGTGGAGACTGGCTGAGGTTCCTGAGAACGTCCCCTCTGCAAAAGGCAGCACTAGGGTGCAGTAAGGCTGTCACTGGGGCCAAGGGCTCCCCATCACCTTTTGTGTACATGCCACCAGGATGGATCTGGTGGAATACCAAGGAAGGAACTGAGAATCACACTGCTCAGCTCAGTGCAACAGTGCCAGAAATTCACTGCAAAGGAAAAATGTTGCTTAAAAACAAAAGCAAAAAACAAACCATAACTGGTGTGTGTGTGTGTGTGTGTGTGTGTGTGTGTGTGTGTAATAGGGTACCTACCTTAAATCTGTTGTTTTGAATGATCAACCTACACTTAATTTTATTTTAATTTTTAAAGATCTATTTATTTTCATTTCATGTTATGCATGTTTTGCCTGCACATGTCTGTGTACCACATGAGTGCAGTGCCTTTAGAGGCTGTATGAAAGCATCAGATCAAAAGGTCAAAGAAGAAAATAAATTCTTGAGATATCCAAAGAGAACACTCATGTGCACATGTGCATACAAAACACAGCTGAATAAAATGAAGATGTTAATATAAGATATAGAAGAATAGTTTCATAAAATGATAAAGATACTAAAGACTAACCAAACTAAGATACTGGAAATGAAAAATGTCAATGAGATGAAAAATAAAGTCAAATTTAAAAGCTCTATGGAAAACTTCACCAATAGAGTGACTCAGAGAACAGACAAAATATCCTAGCTTGAAAAACAAAGTAACAAAATAGAATTTGTATCAAGGATGAGATAATTGGTAAGAAGCTAGGAGTGGTACTTTCAAGATATTCAGCACTGTATGAAGACCAAATATAAGAACCATGCACATAGAAGAAGGAGGAGAATTTTATTCAAAAGGCATAGAAAATATTTGAAATAAAATAATAGCATAAATTTTCTCAAAATTAGAGAAAGAGATACCAATCTCGATTCAGGAGGCATTTAGAACACCAAACATACACTCGAGAAAAGATGCCTTTGTTGGCATATGATAGTTGAACCATCAAACGTACAGAAGCCAAAACAAGTATTGAACATGGCAAGAGAGAAGCACCAAGTCATGTGAGAAGGAAAACCCAACCAGAAAGGCAGATTACTCAGCTTCCAAACCAGCTACTATAGCAGCAAAGCTATCTGCCATAATAGAAGGAGAAAGAAATATTTTCCATAAAAAAAATAGGCTATAGGATTTCATGATCACTAAGACACCTCTACAGAAGACACTTAAATATCCTTCAAGGGTGGATATAGTCATTTCCAGAATCCACAGATCACTAAACAAAAATCCCAGTGCCAGGGGTGGATAATTTCCCTACGAGTTGTCAGCAAGGAAGGCCACTGAGGGCCCCCAAACAATACCATCATTGCTGTTAGTAGCCCAGCAGAACTGGATTGTAAGACTGTCTTAGTCAGGGTTTCTATTGCTATGAAGAGACACCATGACCACAACAACTCTTATTAAAAAAATTTAATTGGGACTAGCTTACAGTTTCAGAGGTTTAATCTATTATCATCATGGAGGGACATGGCAGTGGGCAGGCAGACAGGGTTCTGGAGGAGCTGAGAGTTCTATATCTTGATCCTCAGGCAGCAAAAGGAGTCTGTACACAAGGTGTGGCTTGAGCATATATGAGACCTCAAAGCTCACCTCCACTGTGACACTCTTCCTCCAACAAAGCCATACCTACTCCAATAAGGCCATCCCTTCTAAATGTGACACTCCCTATGGGCCAAGCATTCCAATACATGAGTCTGTGGGTACCTTACCTATTCATACTGCAACAAGGACTGTGTTGTCAAAGACCCCACATGATTTCATGGAAAAGAACATAGAAAAATAAAAGTTGAAGTTGAGTTGAAAGCTTCTTCTCTCTTAATTAGCTTTCACGGTTCCAGAAAGTGATGTGCAATCTGCTTTGGGGTCAGAGGAGAGGGTCATCAACAGTTTTACTGTATAACAATACCGCCTAGCTAGCAAGGTGTGCCCACTGTGTTATGGCGACTTACCTGTTAGGGTGTCAACCAAATGCTTTCTTTTTTAATTCAAGGCCTGTCCCCTGGGAGAGAAGTCACATCTGGTACTGAAGATCCAGCCAGAGAGGTCATAGACTCTAGCTGGTAAGCTACTGCTGTTGTTTGGCTTTTAAAAGGACATAGTATGCCCATAAAACTGTCTTTTAAATAGCTTTGTTTATGCTTCTACATTAGTGTATTACTCAGCTTTTTTTGGAAGTGGGTGGCAGTTACTGCAGAGACTCATAACAGGTCAAAGCGATTAGAATAAGCCACTGTTCCGGGCTGAGCCCTAAAGAAGACATCAACATCACCCCTCCAAGGCTCAGAGAATGCCACAGAAGAGAAGGAAAACTGTTTAAGAACAGAAGGAAGGGTGGTGAGATACAGAACATTAGTTTCTACTCAGGTCATGTCTACTGATATCTTGAACTCAAGATTTACAGAAGATTGGGTCCATCTATCTTCCTTCATGGAGGGGTGGGGTTTATAAGACTCCACCCCCTTTCTTAGTATTCACACAGAGTTAAGAGTTGCTGGGAAGGGGCTTGCAAGAAATGTGGGATCAATAGAGAATTAAAGGATACTGAGGGAAGGAGAGGCATTTTCTTCAGTGATGTACCTATTGGTCCCATGATCCTGTAAAGAACCCCTCACCCATGTTACTGTAAGTAATTCTAATTAAACTCATTAGGTCAGCAAAACAAAACGATTGTTTTTAAATGACATGGAAACAGAAGGAGACCTGGTTGGAAAGAGGAAGGGGATCAGCAAGAGTGGCAGGAGATAAGAGAGTTAACATGATCAAGTTTATTATATGCATGAGTAAAAATGCTATAATATGTTATTCTATATAATCCATACACACTAATAAAAATAAAAGAGATGGAGTATTGGCAAAAGTCCAGGTAGAAAGTGTCAAATACCTGCAATAGGTGCGCTCCAGGATGTGATTAATGAAAAATGCTTTGGCAAGGGGAGGAGAGCTTTATACCAGACTTGCAAAGTGTGTGAGAGAGAGAGTTGGAACTCCATTCTGTGGCGATGAGCAGGCCTGCACATATCCAACTGAGTGGTGAGAGACCCCAAGGATGCAAAGAGCCTGAAGGACGACTTCCTACAAGTCACACAGACGTGGCTGTGATTGACCCACTGTTGTCGTAGCTAGCTTGCAAATGTAGGTATTTAACTCTGAGTGCTTGGAAAGATGAGGACCAGTGGATGCCAACTTGTGCAGGGTTGTCAAAGAAGCCACCTTCTTCTTTGAAAAGTCCTAAATCTTTGACTTTTTTGAAAGTACACATAAATTAACAAGACTCTAGGATAAATTTGTTTAATAATGTTTATTTTGGCAGCCTTGAACATGTGGTGGTTGTTTAGACATTTGGTTACAACTTGCCCTTAAACAAAATCACCCTTGGGAAGGATGGGATACAGTTCTCTGCAGTTCCAAGGGTTCACTGAGTCCTAAAGTGAGCACAGAAAGCCCCCGAAATCACATAATGTTTTATTGGTTTGAGATATATGTGGGTGGGTAGCAGTGGAAATAGAGGCTATTTTTGCTGTTTAATGGAAGTTTAATGGGAAAAAATAGCTATCGTGAACTCTTAGTGCCTTTCTTCAAGACTCTAGATTTACAGAGAAAAGCACAAGCTGTCTGTCAGGGCCAGAGGAAAACTGAGACTCTGAGACATGGATAAGCCGGTGGGAGAAGAACAGAGTGCTGCTTCAGAACATGAACTTGTAACAGTGATCAGTCACTGTATGTACACATGCACAAATACACCTTAAAGCTATTGTGTGTGCACGTACACAAATACACCTTAAAGCTATCATGTGTGCACATGCACAAATACACCTTAAAGCTATTGTGTGTGTACATACACAAATACACCTTAAAGCTATCGTGTGTGCACATGCATAAATACACCTTAAAGCTATTGAGTGTGCACATGTACAAATACATCTTAAAGCTATTGTGTGTGCACGTACACAAATACACCTTAGAGCTATTTTGTGTGCACATGCACAAATACACCTTAAAGTTATTGTATGTGGACATACACGAATACATTTTCAAACTGAGTTCAAACTGTGTGTGATGGTATAACCATGGAAGCCCAGGACTTGAGAGGTGGAGGCGGGAAGATCAGGAGTACAGGATCAATCCCATCTACTTGAGAGTTGTAGGCCAGCCTGGACTAGGTGTTCAGTTTTGGTTTTTGCTTTTCTGGGGCAAAGTCAGGCAGTCTACATAACTTTATACTTCCTCCAGGCTTTCTCCCTGAAGCAAACTGACCATCCTTTAGGAGACCTGAAAGCTTTCCATCCCTTCCTCAGGACAAACCTGACCTCCACAGCTTCTCACCCAGCATGCTTCTCTTTGGATACTCTAGAGGCGGTATTTGTGAGAGCCTTGCAGATGCTTCTTTTTTCTCTTCCAGAAAGGGCCATCTGTCTGATCCAGAATAGGATTTTGTGTCAGGATCCTGGGTCTTCACAATCTAAGGATGTTTATCAATGTCATCTAGAAGTTCCTGCCTTCATTGCCAATCGCTAAATTCCTAGCAATTAATTCGGGTTGCTTATTTGTCGTTGCTTATTCGCTTGTTTTGGATTTTGCTTTTGTTGTTTGTTCTTTACACTGCATATTTTCTTTTTCTCTTTTATTTCTTAATTGTGGCTTTAAATACACATCACATAAAATTTACAGTTTTTAAGAGTACCACCAGTGCTATTGACTTGACTAATTCGGTTGCCAACTTCCAACAATAGACTACTTCGTTGTCTTTCTAATTCCCAGTGTTACTTTTGTTTGTAAGAGAATGACCACAGTGGTTCCTTCTTGGGGGCAAGTGTACTGTCTTTTCTTGCTTAGACTTTTCTATTTTGGTTTGTCCAAGCCAGACAAAAATAACAGACGGGGAAACTACATCTCAGAAATGAGCCACTTGTTTTATGTTCCTTCCTCTCCTTCTCCTCCCTCTGCTCTACCCCCTCCGCTCTACTTCTTTTCCCTCTTCTCCCTCTTCCTTTCCTCCCGTCTCTCTCCCTCCTCTCCTCTCCTTCTCCTCCCTCCCCCGTCCCCAGAACCGGAGCGATCAACATAGATTCATGTGATCTCTTATTCTCTCCTCAGAAGATCTCTGGAAAAGATTGTATTTGTTGCTGCTCCCTTGCTGTGATAAAACACCATGACCAAAGCAGCTTATAGAAAGAAGTTTATCTGGCCTCGCATTTCTGGGGGGTTTGAGTCCGTGGTGGCAGAGTAAAGACATGGTGCCTGTGGCAGGAAGCTGAGGGCTCACATCTTGAATGATAAGCACAAGGCAAGGAGGGTCACAGCTCCATTTGTAAACCTCCGAATCTGCCCCAATGTCACACTTCCTCCAGCGAGGCCACATCTCCTAAACCTACTCAATCAGCATCACAGCCAGTCAGTACTCAAGTATCTGAGCCTGTGAGCAATATTCTTATACCACATGCGTAGCAGCTGCTAAATCAATACTGGGAGGAAAAGGCATCTCTGGCAGGAGAGCAACGAGAAGCATCTAACTACAAATTCAGTACTCAGGGCATACTGTCTGGAATCAGGAACACACAGACATTGACACAGACCCCACAAACATGCAAGATCTGAAATGTACATTTTCGGAGGTAAATTGGGACTCAAGTGAAGATGCTAGAATAGACAAGTATATCGGGGCTGGGGGAGGGGTCTATGGGAGGCGTAGGAGCTGTGTAATGGTGGGTAAGGAGGAGTGTCTTTATAAAGAAAGTCTGCTGAGCTCGACCTTTCTGGATCCAGCTGGGAGTGATCCAAGGAGCTGAGTGGGGGTGGCGCTGAAATCCAGAAAGACCAATTCAAGAATGTGGTTAGCTGATGGGTTTGTGGAAGACCAGTGTCTAAGGAGTCAAGTTCCAGATGCAAAGGAGCTGAGAGGGTTGGGGAGCGAGTCACAGAAGAGACGTCCATCAGCAAGCTGGTGGAACAGGTGCCCACCCGTGTCGTCCATCCTTCCTCCAAACTCATCTGTCTAAACGAGACGCTGCTTCTTAGAGAACCCTGCAACTCACTTCCCGGCAGCTCTTCTGATTCAGGATGGCCACTCAGCCCAGATTTAGGACAAACCTGCAGTCAGTGGTGGTCAGAAGGAATGGGTGGATATCCCTCCCAGTTTCTTTCCCATTCTGCTGGGAGAACTTCAAGCTGCCTGCCCTGTCCTCTCTCCACGAGTTTTCCACCAGTACTCGGCCCTCTGTTTCAACATGGGAAGGGAGTGAGGTACCTGGTGCTTCCCCCAGCCCTGCTCCAGAGAAGTTAGCTATCTGAGCACCTACAGACACGCCCCCCCCCCTTGCTGTGGAAAGCAGATTGAGTTCTCAGGGAGTCACCTCTCTCCAGGTTCATCTTGGAGGACTGTGGGCGTGGACTGCTCAAGCCAGCAGCATTTCTGCCTTCCTGAGTCTCACCGAGAGAGGAAAGAACGGACTGCTTTGACAGAGAAGCAGGAGCCTACCACTACGGCAGCTCTCCCATTCCCAGCCAGAAACAAGGAAATGAATAGCCAGAGACTGTTCATTAGCTTAATTTGTTGCAGAAGCAAATAATGC